>NC_136431.1:35560000-36147500 GCF_052849685.1 Lactuca virosa | reverse complement strand
TCCATCTAGAACTGTTACCAGGTTCTCTATACATCTTATTCCCATTTGGGTTCTTTTTTGTCATCTAGAAAGGTTGCGCGTAATTAGACATGTTATTTTTTATATGATATATCTGATAAGTCTATGGAACTACTTCATTTATTGATCAATATGCCACTTTCTCTCCTCTTCCAGTCTCCGTTTGTTAAGGATGCATTCACGCTTCAAAGTTTCCATTTTTTTTACACAACAAGAACACCATTAAATAGAAGTGCATGTCTATATATTACATTTAGCCTGAAAAAGATTCAAATGTAAGAAATAGCATTGTACTTTTATTGTTCTATGGTGACTTGGGATGGCCGACACATTATTTTATAATTTTTTTTTCTATATACAAGTCTGGGAAATAACATCAGGAACCCAAGAATTTCATAGTGACACTAACCTCTTTTGACCAGTGGTGCAGCTAGATGCTGCCATTAGATTTTATAGACTAAATGTTGTCATCACGTGTGATTTTCGAACTCCTAAAACGGTAGCAAGGCTTGCAAAGGTGTTTCTTCTTTTAATTCTAAATGGATATGTATAGGGTCTCTCAAGTATTTGTGATTTTTCAGGAAATGTTTCCCCTAATTTGTTTCTACTGATTATAATTGCTTGATATAATGTTGATGGTTTGATCAGGCTATGAAATCTGGTCAATTTTTAGCATATTTCATAGATGGTGATGAAGATAGGTGGCCTATTTTACTCTCACCACCAATTTTGACAATGATTATTTTTCCCCTTAGTGGCAATATATATTGTTATATTAGGCATTAAACTGAATTTGAAAAAAATATTAAAAAAGAAAAAAAAGAAAATAGAGTAAGATGCTATATCAGATAATAAAGTTAAAGTATATGTCCATTTCTTGTATTTAGCCCATGATTGGGGTAAGTTAAAGAAATAATAATTTACTTTCATTTTATTGTATAATATAAAATCTTACTTAGTTTTTTTTTTTTAATTTCTTTCTATTTTTTTAAATTTTCTTTAACGCGTAATATAGCACCTTACTTTCATTGTGTGTGTTTATGATGTGTTGTGTCTGGTATGTGGGTATATAACAACTTACTTTCATATTCCTTTTATTATTTTGTTTGTTTTTTTTACTTTTTCTATTTCCATTTAGCCTTTTGTTACATACAAAAAGATAGTTACCAAGTTTTAAGTCTTATACTGGATAATTTTAAATGATTTATTGTCTGATGTGGGGTCCATTTACAATGCATATCACCCATATCATGGTTTTTTGTTTGCATGGTACTGATAATAGCATTTAACTTAATGGGCTGATAATCGCCATATATAACAAATATTAGGCATCATTTACATGATAAGTCAACTTTGTGAGGTTGTATGTGTTGCATGAATACAATAAAGATTGGATTGTGTATACCCAGTCTGTAGGTCGTTTTAGATTTTTGGGTGATTTTGATTTTAAAACCAGTTTTTTCTTCCAACATTCAATTCTTAATCACAATTAACCATGTATTATTCTTTCCTTTGTTATTGCTATTAAAATTAATCAACATACTTCCCAAATGTTCCATATGTTTGTTTAAAGCATCCATTATTGACATGTATTGCTAATGACAGGAAAATACCTCGACAACAGACAATATGAGGGTATTTGATCCTTCATGATCTGACAACCTGGATTTGTTCTTCGCCTATCGCTAAATTGACCCAACCCCATATCTAATTTACACTTTTTGGTCTGTAAAAGTTCCAGTTTAGGATACTGGTGGTGTGGTAATTTTGTTCTCTTTAAGTACTTTATGTTCAACCATTTATTTGCACATTTCCATGAGACATGTCACTAAAAGCTTACTGAAATTGGTATTAATTTATGTTTTTGTATGTAGGTATGAGCTTTTAGGAGTGTAGAACAAGTGGTGGCATGAATCGGTTCAGAAGGAACAACTGAGGTGACAGTAAAGCTATGTTTTGGAATCACTTGATTTTTAGTTGGGGAAAAAGTATGATTTTCCAGTATTAGATTGAAGATATGGTACATTTAGTTGAGGAAGTACCAATTGTAGCATTGTACTTTCATTGGTTTATATATTTTGACATTTTACTTTTTTTTAAAATAAAAATAAAATGGGTTAATTAGAAGATATAGCAATGTACTTTTGTTTGTTTATATATTTTGGCACCATACTTTTTTTTCTTCCTATTATAGCGTTGTACTTCAAAAGCTCAACCAAATTATAGTAAATTGGCCCAAATCCAATATTAGAGTTTGTGCGTTATCTGGTATCTCTATATGAGTGTGATCTAATATATGTATGATCAACAATTTTCAGATTGACCTATGTATAATTGACTGTAAATTGAAAAGTTTTACCAGAATCAGCAACAAATTGATCGTTGCATACCTGTTCGTTGATATAAGAAAAATTATAAATCTATGAATACATTTTGTATCTTTCTCTTAGCTAGGTGTATTACATGAGCAATTGAAAAGATACAAAAGCTTAGACTATGTGCATCATATTGTATTACTCTTTTATCTGGTTAATATTAATAATAATATGCATAAAACTATCAAATATGACTTAATTACTTGTATGTCCTTTATGTGTTATTTTCTACCAAATATCAGCTGGAATGATACCTATCATAGCAAACAACAATTCAACCCTTATTTACTGAAATGGCCCTTGCTGCAACTGGTTTTTTCGGTAAAAAAATGGTTCAATTTGGTTATAGTATAAAAACCGTTTTCAGATATTTATTCAAACCTATTACTAACCGGCGGTTTTGTTATAAACTAACGTGTTTTGGAAAAACCAGTTCTCAAAACCGTTTTGGATTTTTCTTCCGGTTAAAAAAATGGTTTGAACGTGCACCTCTAGCTCAGCAAGGTCACATTCTTGAAATAACCTTGGACACTCATATCATAAGAAGGTTTGGACAGTTTGTGATATATTTGCTAAGATTTTATGGTATAAAGTTCCATCTGTCTATAATGCCTCTATAAAAAACATTTAGCTTTTTGACAACAAAGAATAATTATTTTGACATAAAATTGAACTTATAACTTGATCAATTGCTTACTAATTTGACGAAAAATAAACATTTGACTAGACCACTTTTAGACTAATTTGACAGCTAAAAATTACCAGTTTGACAACAAAGTTACAATTTTTACAATTTAATACTTCTTCCGTCCTAAAATTATTGTCAATCTTTCATTTTCGGTTTGTCCCAAAATAATAGCTCACTTCTATAAATAAACATCCTCTTACCAAAATACCCCTCATTATTACAAACAAATTTAAACATTTAATGAGTGCATTAAATGCAAGAAAGGGTAAAGTAGTCATTTTATAGATAAAGTAAGTGGTAATTATTGCTTTTCTTAATGTGTGTGAATCTTTAATCTGTGTGAATCTTGTCTCTGGACAATAATTTTGGGACGGGGGAGTATTAGGAAACACTTAAAATGATTTTTGAAGGAGAAAAAAAAAATACTACGTGTTTTCAACGAAGAGGGCATAGTGGTTTTAATAGTTAAACCAAGTCATAGTGGTATTTATGGATTTGACCTTAAATTTTTTCGAAAAACTCATGGTTATCTCTTCATTCATTATTTTGTTGATTTCTTCTCTAAACATTTACAATTTTTAGTTTTATCAATTTGATTAACAAAAAACCAATAATTAAAATGCATACATAAAAAAATTCTCTCGGTGCGGTTTTTCAATCCTAAAAGAAACAAAATAATGGTTTGTTAGCCAACACATGAGTACGGTTCGTAGGTTTTTCAGATTCGTATATTTCGAGCACCTCTGTTACGTATGTTGCAATTCCGTTAAGCATTTGTCTATCACTGTATTGCATGGGTATCACAATATTGCACATAAATTGTTCACATAATCCCCCACGCAAACTATAACCACTGAAACGAAAATATTCGCCGAAATAAAACTAAAAGCACCGAGAGATTAGACTGCATAGATTGTAGGTGTAAGGTAAACGGATGTAGAAACTAATTTCTGAAAAACTATTTGTACCCGTCGCTTGGCGTGGATAAACGACTAGTGTGTGTATATATATATATATATATATATATATATATATATATATATATATATATATAAAGTATTTGTTAGTTCTTGATTCTTTAAGAATATGTTTAATAAAAAAATTTATAATTGTTTTTTACCAATATATATTTATATATAATGCTAGCCGATTTTTTAAGAATATATGTTTAGTGTATTCTTTAAGAATACATGATTCATACTTTTAACTTGGTTTCATGTTCTTAATGTTTTATAAGGTGATTCGTAGCATTAGTATTTTTCCAGAATTAATAATTTTCCAGAATGTATAAAACGATTCGTAGCAATAATATTTTTTTCACAATGATTTAGTTTTATGTTAAATTTTGATGTTTTTTTTTCTTTTTAGGTTCTAAAAAGGTTGTCTTGAATATGGAAATGAAATAACTAACATGCAGAACGAGAGTGTATTCTACCAGAATGTATAAAACGATTCTTAACTATAATATTCTTTCAGAATGGTTTATTGTTTTTGTTAGATTTTGATGTTTTTTTTCTTTTTTAACCATGATTAGTTTTAATCTTTAAGAATAAATGTAATTCTTAAACATTATTAGTCATATTTTTGTTTCCAAGATGAATGTAATTATTGTTTGTAGTCTTATTCTTCAAGAATTAATGTAATTAATGATTCTAAAAGAATAAAATATGTTACATATAACGTCCGTATTCTTTAGAAATTGTTATTTTTGATAATATATGCTGTAAAATTCTTAAATCGGGTTAATTATCAAAAATATCTTAAATGAAACTATATTTTGTAAAAATAAAATTAGGAATATCTTTACTAGTTTATGGCTGACATTCTATCATTCTGTTAGAATAAATTCGGTTATTATATAAAATTATGTTTGAGTTAAAATTGAATTAATCTAAAAAATTCAAAGTTTTAAAATTAGAAGAATTAATTATCCCTAAAAATCCAAAAATTTCCTTTTTTTAAATATAGTTAATTGTCCAAAATATCTTTATGCTGAAATCCGTATGATTATATGGTACATGTTACCCTATTGTAATATCATACACTCTCAGATCATGATCATTGATTATATTCTATCCGTTGATCCAGATTTATGATAATGAGCATACAATAGATGTTAGGAACAAATGAACCTAACTTTTTATATATATATATATATATATATATATATATATATATATATATATATATATATATATATATATATATATATATATATATATCATAAAACATCAAATTACTTTTAAAGAAAAAAAAACTTAAATAAAGTAAGTCATAGATTTTCAAACCATTAGAAACAAGGAACAACTTGATAGTAAGGTTAGAGCGCATGAAAATATTGTCTCGCCATCCCTTCACATGTGGTAGAACATGTGAATTGTAGCATTCACATGGCCACAACCAACCATTCTATTTTTAATAACCATTCTAATAAAATAAAGTTGGGAGATGATGCCCATGACTAATTCTTTTCATTCTAATTTAGTTTAGGGACAAAATAGATGACCATCTCGAGCGAGTTACGTAGTTTCAGATAATGGTAAAATGTGATTACTATACACACATATATATATATATATATATATATATATATATATATATATATATATATATATATATATATACACACACAGAGGTTCATTTGAGATAAAAAAAAAATTTGAAGTGCGAGAATGAATTTGAACCACTAATTTCTAATATACCGCTTAAGCAAGGTGACGAAAACGATAATATCCATATATTAAAATCCATATATGTATAAGTATTTTCTGTAAGTATATATTTATTCACATATAACTAAGTATATTCAAATATGACTAATATGTTCCAATTCATAAGTAATTATTTATATATAAATGTAGCGGTTGGTGGCGGATGTGGTGGTGGTAGCGGTGGTAGGGTTGGCGGTGGCGGTGGCAACGGTGGGGATGGTGGTGGTGGAAACAGTGGTGGAGGTGTTGGTGGTGGCAGTGTTGGTGGGTGGCATAGGTGTTGGTGACAATGACGGTGGTGGAGGCAGTGGTGGTTGTTGGCGGCGAAGGTGGTGGTGGTTGGTGGCGGAGGTGGCACTGGTAGTGGTGGCATTGAAAAAATAGTGGTAGAGGTAGTGGATGTGGTAGTGGGAGAGGTGGTGGATTCATATATCAATATAGTTAAATTTATATTCACATATAAATACTACCTCTCCCTCGTCATGCCATTACGACGTAACGATCTGCGGCAAAAAAAAGGGAAAAAGACGGCTATAGACTTTTTTTTTTGGGGGGGGGGATTTCAAAATTTAGTCACAAAAAACAAAAATTCCGACTATAGACATGCATTCTGCGAAGCACCCCTCTACAGGCTCTGCAAAATCGGGGTATTTCCGTAATTTCGCCCCTCCCCTATTTGTAAAAACGGGTCTCCTCTTTGGTCCCCCTGGTCTCCTCTTCGACTTCAATTCCATTCTCCGTGTCTCCGCATTGCAACTCCCCTTCTTCCGACAACAACCCTTGTTAGCATCCCTTTCTTCCGACATCGACTTCAACCCCGCTTCGGACGAAATTTTCTGGGGACAGTAGATGGATCAGCATTTCCCCAACATTTTCGCCGATGGATACGGCTCCCGGGTAATCCGTTTTCACGTTCTTTAGATTAATGTTTGCCTTTTTCGTATTGTTTAGATTTAGGATTAAAATGGTATGAATATGCAATTCATAACCTGCAAATAGGCGCAAGTGGAACTGAAATGGGTTTGAAATGGCGAAGATCCATTCTGTGGAGGGATAGGTCACTCCGCAGAGGGCCCTCCGCGGAGTGACGTATCCTCTCCGCAGACCGACCTAATCTTTAATTGAAATGGCTAATATCCATTCCGCGGAGGGGATAGGTCAATCCGCATAGGGGTCTCCGCGGAATGACCTAAAATGCCATTTTTTCTTTTTTTTTCTACCCTTTTATATCAGTTAATTTCAAAATGAACCATTTATAGAAATTAATTTGAAATTACGTTTCTATTTAATTTTTTATGTAAATTGATGTGAATGGTATAATTGGGTATTTTTTAATTTTATAATGTAAATTGAAAGTACGTATTGCCTTAACCGAATTTACTATGTAACTTTAAAACCTTGTTTTTACTTTTAATTACTAACGTTTTATATTAAATTAAATGTATATGTTTTGTAGCAAGATGATCTCCAACAAAAAGTTGATTTAACTTTATAAGGCGTGGTCAGTACGATCATTAAAGACTATTTTCCGCGGCTAAGTCAAACGCAGCGAGCATTATTTGAAGCTTCACCGTTTGGAAGATTCTTAGGAATGCATGTCCCAATTGTGACCCCTTATTTGTGCATTTGATGATGTTGCATGAAGTACGGTCTCAATAAGTGTTTGAAACGGGGAGGTTTTTGTTTTAGATACAGGGGATGCAGTTGGATTTTGATGAACCTGAATATATATTTTGATTAGTGGGTTAAGAGTTGGTCCTTATGTGGATTTACTCCGTGACGAAAGAGTCCGATTAAATTCAAATCTTTGGGCTTGGTTGTTCCTAGACATTACAGATGCACGTTTGCGGCTCAAAGATTTAGAAGACTACATTATGTCTCCGGATTATTTGGCACTTTAGGATGAAGATGTGGTAATGCCTATCCAGCTTGTTTTTATGTTGAAAGTTCTCCATGGACGGGACGTTAAAACGGGCATTCTTGCGGCAGTATACAAGCTTGCTGATAATATATATATATGATTGGAATAGGTATTACATTTAAAAATTGTGTATAAATACAATAATAATTTTAATAAATAAATTAAAAATTGCAGGTTTGCATGGGGTACATATTTCTGGAGCTATACTTCGGGGTTGATGCATGGAATGTTTGAGAAAATAGAAAAATCTAGAATATTCAAGTAGGCCAATCCCGAATCGACGAAAGTACACAAGTATATCGTTTCTGGTTTTATGCTTCCGTTTAAGGTTAGTTTCTAATGTATATAAATAGTTATCATACTTTCGTTTTTATACCATAATAGCATTGTACTTCCGTTTGTACTATATAATACCGTCGTACTTTCATTTTTATACTATAATAGCATCATACTTACATTTTTTTTTCCATAGATATGAATTTTGGAGACGTTCCCAGAAGCAACACAATATTATGTCCACATGCTGACAGAATTTCCACGAATGAGGTCGTGGAGAAGAAAAACACCATTATCTTGGGTTCAATGTTGTCGAATAATCAATGTGTCTGTGGTATGCTTTTTTATATTATAATTATATATAATTACAAATTCCAATGTTTTTTCAAGTTAAACTAACAATCTGATTTTTGCAGCCTAACAACCATCTTGTTGTTTTCGTGGCAAACGAGACAGAGTTCATGGAGCCGTTTTAGATTCGCTATGTGAATTGGACTCTTAACCATGAAGAATCTCCCCCACGACAGCAAATTCCACCACCTATTGTTGCCTCGCCTCCTCGAAGAAAGAAGTACAAGTCGGAAACATCTTCGACTAAAACGACCACAAATGCTTCTACCTCACAACAACCTGAAGTAGAAAAAGTTATATGTCAACCAACACATCAACAAGGTCGGTAAAGAAGAAGAAGACGAGCACAAAGGCATTGGTGAAGCGTCTAATAGGAGTTTTGGTTGACTTAACTTCTAAAGTAGACCGTGTATTACAAAAAAAAGATAAACCACTACATGGTTTAGTGGGGAGGACATGATAAATGAATAGGAGGAAGAAATATATTACCATGGTACGAAGTTGAATTATGATGATACATTTATGCATGGTTTGGAGGGGAGATTTGGGCCTACACCTACGAGGCAATATGTTGATCCGTCACCGGACGTGGTTCAACATCACAAAAAAACAGTCACTCCTATCGTTACGTCGCAGCGAACGAGGTGTGTTTCATGGTATCAGCGGACGCCGTTCACAGTGGTATTAATCTAATCTGAATTTGGTGTATTTATAAAATATTACGTTGTTGATAATTAATTAACATTTTAATTTTTTAGATGGACTTCACACCAAAATTGAAGAAAATCACCAAACCAAGGAAAAAAAGCAGTGGAGTGTCCCGAAAAAGCAAATGAAGACATTTTGAATGAATACATTAGTGATGTTTCAAATCATCTACTGTTAGATAGTCTTTATGCTGCTAGTACGTTGGGTTTTTGGAAAGAATGTAATATGATCTCTTCCAACCTCAACAGTACACACAGGTTGCATATACTCCCACTGGATGTGGAGTTTTGGTCAAGGTTACTTGCAGTTACTAACTCTGGGTGGTTAATTTCTTCGGTAACATTTGCTAAATTTTAACTACTTTTTTAGACGATAATTTATATAAATAATTGTAACATTTTTATCTTAAAATGAACAACATATTGCAATATGGAGTAGCTTGTTCATGGAAAGACAGATGGTGAATGCCAGATGGACGATTTACCCTTAAGAAATCAATTTGCAACCTGGAAAATCATATTTTTGTTAAGGAATGTAGCAAATGGTGTTGGAGGCTATCCTAAGTGGAATGTCACACCCCAAAACCGGAACGGCGAAAATGTTCTGGGGTGGAGGACGTCATGTTTAGTATCACAAGACATGCATCATAGTAATCGAAGTAATAAACAAACATTTCATTAGAAGGAAGGTGTTTACAAAGGGTGTGTCCACAAAACATAGAATATATAAGCAAGTAACAAACAAGACTTAAAGCTATACCGCTCCATCTTCTGAATCCCAGCACGAGCACCTGTCTACAAGGCTCCTGAGAATACAAGTTATTTGAAGGAGTTGATCAGCAATTAAGCTGGTGAGTTCATAAGATTTTAGTGATATAAGTAGGTTGTAAAATGTTGTGGTAAACTGCTGTTGAAAGTGTAGTTGAAAATGTGGTAAGTTGTAAGTTCTGTATAGAAAAGTTCGCCTGTTCCTCCATTAAATCCTATATTTCCTCCCTTGAAGAAAGATAGTAAAAATGACTCTACAATCCTTTCTATGTGTACTAAATGAATACAAGTTACATAAAACTCAGAATAAACAAACAATCAATTGTGTGTATTCGCCCTAACCCCACAACCAGACAGGGAATAGGGAATGAGGCAGATGACACACATCCCATTGGTTGTTAGATCCTTATTGTATATCACCCTAGTGTATTCTCTTGGTACTCATGGAGTTAACTGTAATAGTTCCTTTGTATTTGAATGAAAAGATTCTTTAAGAAACCCTTATTTCTTATAATAAAATGGTGACCACAGTGATTATTTCTATAATCACTAAGTTTATACTGGTTTAATAAAATGGATTAAACCCTTAACTGGTAAGTTTCTAGTTTTGTAAACCAAACGTTATGATTCGTATAATACGTTTTGTACTAGAAAACTGTGCATCGAATCTGTGTCCTATGACTTGATCCCTATCTGGTACCCTTATGATGACTCAATGTATACTGGGCATATATATATATATATATATATATATATATATATATATATATATATATATATATATATATATATAGAATCGAATAGATAATAGGCTGGGTGAGTCTGCTCCAAGCCCACAACCAAACAAGGAACAGGAAATGAAGCGGAGAACACACCTCCTATTACCTGTCGGATCCTATTGATATATATGCATCCTTCGATGTACACGTTAAGGAGTAATAAGGTTAGCATTATGTTCCTTTCTACTAAATGTAGCCTTCTACCAAGGCATCACATGTTATGTATGCATGTTTCTTGTATGAGTGCGTATTTTCCCGAATGAAACTATTAATAACAAAATTTAGTTTATACATTAATGAATATGTGAGAAGATCACAAAGTAAATGTAATAGGGAAAAATAATGTTTTACCTAAGCAGTGACACTGCTGCCTATAAAGTAATAAAATACAGACTCCAAGTAGTATCAAATGGACAATACACCTCGAGGAGTCCTAAGTAGTCTTAAATCCCAAGTTGGTAAATTAGAGGTTTAAATGTGAATCCGCATGTAACTGAGAAGATATATTATTATATTTTATCACCTCGTGTCTGCTAACCCAGTTACGTGTAATCGTACTTAAGTTAACGCAGATCGGAAAGATATATTATTACGGTTTATCACCTCGTGTCTGCTAACCCAGTTACGTGTAATCGTACTTAAGTTAACGCAGATCGAAAAGATATATTATTACGTTTTATCACCTCGTGTCTGCTGACCCAGTTACGTGTAATCGTACTTAAGTTAACGCAGATCGAAAAGATATATTATTACGTTTTATCACCTCGTGTCTGCTGACCCAGTTACGTGTAATCGTACTTAAGTTAACGCAGATCGGAAATATATATTATTACGTTTTATCACCTCGTGTCCGCTAACCCAGTTACGTGTAATCGTACTTAAGTTAACGCATATCGGAAAGATATATTATTAAGTTTATAACCTCGTGCCTGCTAGTCCTAGTACGTGAAATCGTACCAGTGTCAATGCAAAGCCGGAAAGATATATTAACGCGTTTTTCCCGGTACTTAGTATAGTCGATTTCCCTTCTGTATTAGTTATAGTAGATTTCCCTTCTGTATTAGTTATAGTAGATTGCCCTTCTGTATTAGTTCTAGTAGATTCCTCTCTGTGCTAATAATAGTATATTCCTCTTGTATAGTGTATAGTATGTATTGTTTCTCATTATAATGCGTATGTAATGACTCATAACTGTACTGACTCTTGTATGTGTCGTTGTAATAGTAATAGTGAGTAGTAATCCCTTAATTATACCTATTATTGTTAAATAGCAATGTCGTTGAACTGTAGTTAAAAAGGCTCATTTTACTACTAAGTCATGCTGGTACTTTAAAAACGGAGTTTTGTTAAAATATAAAGTACATAACTTGAAAAGAGTCTTCAAAATGTTTTGATAACTTATGAATGACATAAGTAATCCTGTTGAAAATGTTTATAACAAATAATTACACAATTAGCATTGTGTTCAACTTGTATCCCCCCTTAAAACATTTAAAACAGTTAAAAGATTCATTACGGGGTATGAACTCACCTGGTGCGGGTGATTCAACGAATACGCGTGTAAGGATGAGAAGTTCCACGAGTGGAGTCCCGAGACACCACAAGTCCTAAATGACATACATTGGCATGTATTGACATAAATATAGTGCTTGGAAGCAATCATATGCAAAGAAACACCTTCCGGGACTAGGAAACACTTTGACCAAGTGTTGGAATCACATGTGATTCAAACTAAGGGAGTGTACGGCCACTTGAGGGAGTGTGCGGCCATGGGTGTGCGGCCAGGGGAGTGTGCGGCCGCACACTCATGGTAAAGAGTGCACAAGACGTTATCCAAATGGTAGGGAGGCTTGTAGGACTGATGCTCATCAAGTGTTGAAGCTAGAAAGGCAGTTTGGAGGTCCTTAAGCACTAAACAAAAGGGTGTACGGCCACATGAGTGTGTGCGGCCGCACACTCCTTGATGAACATGTTTTGGACGTTTTCTAAGGCTCATATCTAGTAAGTAACAAGCTTGGGGAATGGTATTTACAGTATACAAGCCTTTCGGGGAGTTTTGATGGTGTTTTGAGGGTGTTTGAGGGGTGTACGGCCACATGAGTGTGTGCGGCCGCACACACCATATGTTCTTGAGTTCTGGGCAGTTTCAAGGCCTTAATCTCGTGTTCTTAACAAGATTCAAGTGTAGGGAAGAAGTACTTACTATCCGGAAGCTCGAGAAGGCCCAAAATCGCCAAGAACAAGTGTGTGTTCTTGGTGTTCTTGATGAAATGGATGAAGATTTGAAGATCTAGTCAAAACATGATTTCCAATAGATGAAATCAAAGAGTGTTACTAGTTTGGAAGGATTAACAACAATTCAAGTGAAGAACACTTACATTCTTGAAGATCTAGGCTGAAAATCGGATGATAGTTGAGAGAGAATTCGAGTTCTAAGCCTTGGAGAGTGAAAAGGGATGAATGGAGGCTAAACCCCTCCTTTGTACACGTGAGTGTGCTGCCGGGAGAGGGGTGTGCGGCCGCACACCCATGTGTGCGGACGTACACTCCTTGTGTTGGAGTGTAAGGCCCGGTTTTGATGCTAGAAGTGTACGCGATCCATTCCTATGCTCAAGGCTTGAATGTACTGACCTTTGGACCTTTAAAAGGACTCCAAACGAGGCTAAATGATAGCAGAAATGACTCTGACACTCAACTGAGCTGACTGGCTGAGCTTTAAAAGCAAAAAAAAATTCGGGTTGCCACATCATCCCCCCGTTAGAGGGAATTTCGTCCCGAAATTTACTTTCTTCATAGTACTACTGGGGTTGCGCTCCTCTGGTTTGTAGAATACTTACTTGTATGCCTGGCAACTTTGCCCTGGTGTTCATAATAGGATTCGTACTAGGTCCATCTATCGTCACCTCGTGTATACGAGTCGTACATAATTAGGATTAGTAAGACGGTTGGATGTGCGACTCTGCCCCAGGTCCACCACCAAACAAGGAACAAAAGGTAGGGCGGAGACACACATACTAAGTCTGCGTAATCATAATCATATACCACCCTTGCGTATACACCGAATAGTGATAGGTGGGATGTATTCGTCCATAGCCTATCTTGTTCGAACTAGGCCTGTTGGACGAGTGGTATTTCGTGACGGTTGCTGATATCTGTCGTTAAGACTTCGGAGGACAAAGTACTCTTCACACGAGTACTTCGGGGTTTAGAATACGAAAGATAAAATTGGGGTTTATGTCGGACTGTCGATGTGAATGACGAAAGTTTCGGGAACTTAGCGATCGAGGCGATAGAAACATATGAACTTAGTATGGTGAGGACCACGCCAATTCATGGCGAATGATAGTAACAGACTCTTTGCTGAATAGAGTTTGGCCAATTTGAAAGAAACGTGTGTTATACGATGATGTATCCCTAGCGTGTTCGAAAATGTACCCTTAGTGTGTTCGATAGTGCATTCTTAGTGTGTTCGAAAATGTACTCTTTGTAAATGTTCTAGTGTTTTCTGTTTTCCCTTTGACGTTAACACTCCTACGTATCGTATCGCTATGTGTGCATACATACAAACGAAAGTGATTTGATAACTGGCATTGATACTTTATATCATGATCCTCCTTGATACCACTACGATCGCCTGTCATATACTAGTTATGAATATTCAAGATGAATAAGACAGTCGACTGAGTAACTCTGCCTCAAATTCTCAACCAACTAAGGAACAGGGATTTAAGCGGAATTACTCACTCTAAGTCTACAACATCCTAGTTATGCGCAACCCTTAGTGTACATCCTAGCCATCGTAGCTTCTCAGAACGGATTTTTTAGTTCTTTTGAATGCTGTGACTTATTTCAAAAGTGAGTTATTATAATTACTTTTAGGTGTTATCCCCAAGTTTTAATCTTATATAAATATAAATTAATCTGTTAAAAGTAATTACTATCTCGAAAACGTACCAAAATCTCAACAGTGGGATTCCTCGCTGCTCCCTTATGTCTTTTGTTAGTTTCTTCCTTCCCCGTCACCTCTCTCTGTTGGGCAGTCTATCTTGGCATGACCCATTTCACCACATGCATGGCATACCTGAACTATCCCCGCATCGGTGGTGGAAGTGATGTGTTGAGTTGGGGTTTCACAGGAACGAGCTTCTGCGTCTTCCCTCTCCATTGGACAATTCCTCTTAAAGTGTCCCGATTTGCCGCATTTGAAACAAGCCAAGTTTACTTGGGGAATTGGCCGTGTCGGCTCCCTGCAGAAATGGGCAGTGTGCCCCTTTCTGTTGCAATTTGTGCATTGCATCACTCGGCAAGCTCCGTGGTGGTGAAAAGTGCATCTGTCGCACTTTGGGAGATTTCCAGCATATTGTCTACCGGGAGTTGTAGTGGTAGCTGAAGTGTCAGACGTTGTGACTGCTGTTGTGACCACAGGGGTAGTCATGGATTGTCGTCTCTTATTGGAACTTTGAGTCGACCTCTTTGCCCTGTTATTCCCGGACTTTCGCTTCCTGTTCTTTGGTTTGTGATCGGGGGCGTCCTTGTCACCAGACACTAACAGGTTCCCTTGATTGTTACTGTGGTTAGCATTGCCGGCACTGCTTCTGCTTCCGCTGGCGTTATTAGCATTGAGCCGTGCCATAACGGCTGTCATAGCAGCTGTGACCGCAGCCTGGAAGGTAGCAGTGTCTATTTGCAGAGTTGGTGCCTCGCCTGTCGGTTGTTTTCTTCCTGGTGCTGACATGATCCTGTTGCATGGCGAAAATGATCTCGTGAGAAATGATGCTCATCGCTAGTAGCATCCCACTTTTTAAGTGTACCAATTAGTTTCACGTTTTGCTGGACTATTCTCAATGTTTTAGATGACACTCCTGAGATATGCCCATGGCGATGGGTAGAAGTAGGTATGGTACGAGTGATATTTAACTAAGTTAGCCCTGGTCCGAGTGTATCTAGTCCTGACTTCCACAGGTATCTAGAAACAATTCATAAAAGATTCTATACTCAATAAACTCTATGAATTTGAAATGGCTATCCTCGAATGAATATCTGTTACCTGAATAACTGTTACCAGTTGCATGTAAGAAAATAAACCTAACACATAATGTGAGCAGTGTCTTCACTTGCTCATTAAGTTAACAAGATTATTATTGATTAGTGTGACGCATAAGACATTTTGGTTACTTCGGTTGATCCCTCTTCGAAAGCTTCTCATGAACTTGTTCTTGTTCCTCCTTGACTCTTCTGTTATCTACTACGAGGAAGTGGTTACATCTATCTGGGTTTGTCGTGCGAGAATGGAAGTGACTAAAGAATCCATGAGATTTAAGGTAACTTTATGGGGTGATCCTTACAGAATCCTCCTATAATTGCACAATGTATACAAGTTGTATATAACTTAAGACTAAATAGACCTTTGAATAAGTGATCCTACTCCACAACCACAACCAAACAAGGAACAGGTAGTGAAGCGTAGATCACAAATTCTAAGTCTATAAAATCTCAATTATATATAACCTTGGAAGTATACATTGCAAGATTATAGACCTATCCGTACGGGTCTTTTAAGTTATCACATAAATTGTTTATATAGTGCCTAAAATACTCCTATAGTATTTTAATGAAATCTTCTTGGTATGTTTCAAACTTGTTATCGTGTCATAGTGTCACAGAATACTCCCATAGTATTCTAATGTAATGAACTTGGTATGTTTTGAACTTGTTATAGTGTTATAGTATCATAGAATACTCATATAGTATTCTAACTCAAATGTACTTGTTCTAGTATTCTCTTGACTTAGTATTCGGTAAGTTTTAAGACTGTTGCAACACCACATCACTCCCAAACACATGTCAGTCACATCTCGAATGAATATAGTTGATCAGGCTATATTGATCCTAGCTATGATTACATAACTGTTCAGCTTTGACGACAGTGTTCAACCTTTAAATACTTTTGGTTCTGTTCTTCTTGTGATACTTGGTCTAGTATGTATACATGTATAAGCAAGTAGGTATATTTTTATAACTTATCGTTATACTCTTAAAATATATCATTATCCAGAGCACTTAATCCCCATTGTATTTATAGTTGTATATCTTTTATTGGTTGATATACTTAGTTCACTATAAACAATGCTCTGATACCAATCTGTCACACCCCAAAACTGGAACGGCGGAAACGTTCTGGGGTGGAGGATGTCATGTTTAGTATCACAAGACATGCATCATAGTAATCGAAGTAATAAACAACCATTTCATTAGAAGGAAGGTGTTTACAAAGGGTGTGTCCACAAAACATAGAATATATAAGCAAGTAACAAACAAGACTTAAAGCTATACTGCTCCATCTTCTGAATCCCAGCACGAGCACCTGTCTACAAGGCTCCTGAGAATACAAGTTATTTGAAGGAGTTGATCAGCAATTAAGCTGGTGAGTTCATAAGATTTTAATGATATAAGTAGGTTGTAAAATGTTGTGGTAAACTGCTGTTGAAAGTGTAGTTGAAAATGTGGTAAGTTGTAAGTTCTGTATAGAAAAGTTCGCCTGTTCCTCCAGGAAATCCTATATTTCCTCCCTTGAAGAAAGATAGTAAAAATGACTCTACAATCCTTTCTATGTGTACTAAATGAATACAAGTTACATAAAACTCAGAATAAACAAACAATCAATTGTGTGTATCCGCCCTAACCCCACAACCAGACAGGGAACAGGGAATGAGGCAGATGACACACATCCCATTGGTTGTTAGATCCTTATTGTATATCACCCTGGTGTATTCTCTTGGTACTCATGGAGTTAACTGTAATAGTTCCTTTGTATTTGAATGAAAAGATTCTTTAAGAAACCCTTATTTCTTATAATAAAATGGTGACCACAGTGATTATTTCTATAATCACTAAGTTTATACTGGTTTAATAAAATGGATTAAACCCTTAACTGGTAAGTTTCTAGTTTTGTAAACCAAACGTTATGATTCGTATAATACGTTTTGTACTAGAAAACTGTGCATCGAATCTGTGTCCTATGACTTGATCCCTATCTGGTACCCTTATGATGACTCAATGTATACTGGGCATATATATATATATATATATATATATATATATATATATATATATATATATATATATATATAGAATCGAATAGATAATAGGCTGGGTGAGTCTGCTCCAAGCCCACAACCAAACAAGGAACAGGAAATGAAGCGGAGAACACACCTCCTATTACCTGTCGGGTCCTACTGATATATATGCATCCTTCGATGTACACGTTAAGGAGTCATAAGGTTAGCATTATGTTCCTTTCTACTAAATGTAGCCTTCTACCAAGGCATCACATGTTATGTATGCATGTTTCTTGTATGAGTGCGTATTTTCCCGAGTGAAACTATTAATAACAAAATTTAGTTTATACATTAATGAATATGTGAGAAGATCACAAAGTAAATGTAATAGGGAAAAATAATGTTTTACCTCAGCAGTGACACTGTTGGCTATAAAGTAATAAAATACAGACTCCAAGTAGTATCAAATGGACAATACACCTCGAGGAGTCCTAAGTAGTCTTAAATCCCAAGTTGGTAAATTAGAGGTTTAAATGTGAATCCGCATGTAGCTGAGAAGATATATTATTATATTTTATCACCTCGTGTCTGCTAACCCAGTTACGTGTAATCGTACTTAAGTTAACGCAGATCGGAAATATATATTATTATGTTTTATCACCTCGTGTCTGCTAACCCAGTTACGTGTAATCGTACTTAAGTTAACGCAGATCGGAAAGATATATTATTACGTTTTATCACCTCGTGTCTGCTAACCCAGTTACATGTAATCGTACTTAAGTTAACGCAGATCGGAAAGATATATTATTAAGTTTTATCACCTCGTGTCTGCTAACCCAGTTACGTGTAATCGTACTTAAGTTAACGCAGATCGGAAAGATATATTATTACGTTTTATCACCTCGTGTCTGCTAACCCAGTTACGTGTAATCGTACTTAAGTTAATGCAGATCGGAAATATATATTATTGAGTTTATCACCTCGTGCCTGCTAGTCCTAGTACGTGAAATCGTACCAGTGTCAATGCAAAGCCGGAAAGATATATTAACGCGTTTTTCCCGGTATTTAGTATAGTAGATTTCCCTTCTGTATTAGTTATAGTAGATTTCCCTTCTGTATTAGTTATAGTAGATTCCTCTCTGTGCTAATAATAGTATATTCCTCTTGTATAGTGTATAGTATGTATTGTTTCTCATTACAATGCGTATGTAATGACTCATAACTGTACTGACTCTTGTATGTGTCGTTGTAATAGTAATAGTGAGTAGTAATCCCTTAATTATACCTATTATTGTTAAATAGCAATGTCGTTGAACTGTAGTTAAAAAGGCTCATTTTACTACTAAGTCATGCTGGTACTTTAAAAACGGAGTTTTGTTAAAATATAAATAACTTGAAAAGAGTCTTCAAAATGTTTTGATAACTTATGAATGACATAAGTAATCCTGTTGAAAATGTTTATAACAAATAATTACACAATTAGCATTGTGTTCAACTTGTATCCCCCCTTAAAACATTTAAAATAGTTAAAAGATTCATTACGGGGTATGAACTCACCTGGTGCGGGTGATTCAACGAATACACGTGTAAGGATGAGAAGTTCCACGAGTGGAGTCCCGAGACACAACAAGTCCTAAATGACATACATTGGCATGTATTGACATAAATATAGTGCTTGGAAGCAATCATATGCAAAGAAACACCTTCCGGGAGTAGGAAACACTTTGACCAAGTGTTGGAATCACATGTGATTCAAACTAAGGGAGTGTACGGCCACTTGAGGGAGTGTGCGGCCGCACACTCATGGTAAAGAGTGCACAAAACGTTATCCAAATGGTAGGGAGGCTTGATGCTCATCAAGTGTTGAAGTTAGAAAGGCACTTTGTAGGTCCTTAAGCACTAAACAAAGGGGTGTACGGCCACATGAGTGTGTGCGGCCGCACACTCCTTGATGAACATGTTTTGGACGTTTTCTAAGGCTCATATCTAGTAAGTAAAAAGCTTGGGGAATGGTATTTACAGTATACAAGCCTTTAGGGGAGTTTTGATGGTGTTTTGAGGGTGTTTGAGGGGTGTACGGCCACATGTGTGTGCGGCCGCACACACCATATGTTCTTGAGTTCTGGGCAGTTTCAAGGCCTTAATCTCGTGTTCTTAACAAGATTCAAGTGTAGGGAAGAAGTACTTACTATCCGGAAGCTCGAGAAGGCCCAAAATCTCCAAGAACAAGTGTGTGTTCTTGGTGTTCTTGATGAAATGGATGACGATTTGAAGATCAAGTCAAAACATGATTTCCAATGGATGAAATCAAAGAGTGTTACTAGTTTGGAAGGATTAACAACAATTTAAGTGAAGAACATTTACATTCTTGAAGATCTAGGCTGAAAATCGGATGATAGTTGAGAGAGAATTCGAGTTCTAAGCCTTGGAGAGTGAAAAGGGATGAATGGAGGCTAAACCCCTCCTTTGTACATGTGAGTGTGCTGCCAGGAGAGGGGTGTGCGGCCGCACACCCATGTGTGCGGGCGTACACTCCTTGTGTTGGAGTGTAAGGCCCGGTTTTGATGCTAGAAGTGTACGCGATCCATTCCTATGCTCAAGGCTTGAATGTACTGACCTTTGGACATTTAAACGGATTCCAAACGAGGCTAAATGATAGCAGAAATGACTCTAACACTCAACTGAGCTGACTGGCTGAGCTTTAAAAGCAAAATTTTTTTTTCGGGTTGCCACATGGAAGGATGTGGATATGGTTAGTTTTGTTTAATATATATATATATATATATATATATATATATATATATATAATATTACTGAATTTACTACTATTTAATTAATTTTTTTTTCAGGTTCTATTCCCCATAAACGTTGTTGGTGTCCATTGGTTTTTGGCAGTGCTACATTTAGAAACGTGGAAAGTAAACATTTATGATTCAGCACGATCTATGAATTTCTTCACAAGATACAAGGTTGGTGGAGAATTCCAAAGTTTTGGGGCTAGTTTTATCTTAGAGCTAGATGTGATTGAGTACTGGAACGATTTCCCCGATGGACAAAAGACACTGCAATTGTGGACTTTGTTGAAGCTATAGATGTGCCACAACAGGAATACATCGAAGATAGAAGGGATTGTGGAGTATTCGTATGCATGTTTATCGAAATGATTGTTTCGGGGGTACCGGTGAAGATTGATAGGCCACGTAGAGATGCAAGATTTATATATAGAAATAGGATGACGAATATTATTTGGGACACTATATAACTTGATTTTAGGAACTTTGTATATATTAATATGAAATACCTGTTTTTAGTAATTTCGTTTAATATACATATGTGTTTTCTTTTGTTATTATATTTGTTTCGCGAACTGCCAAGTCAGTTATGCGGACTGAGAAGTCGTAAATTACATTTCACTATAAAATGACTCGAAAATATGTATCATTTCATCTAATCTATATCACTGCATCTACTTTGTACTTCTTACAGTGGGTTCAAAACCATGGACCACTATGGAGTATTTGCTTCTAACTCGTGCATATATTAATGTCTACGAGAACAACAGTTTGAATGATACAATGTTTTGGCCCCGTTGAACCAATACCTTCAACACTGACGCTCAAACCACCTTAGAAAACCATCGCAACACCCTTGATATAGCAGCAAAATGGTATGAATTGAAAACAGAAGTTTTGTTATTCAACAATCTTTATAAGACCATTGAATACGCAAGTATGAATGATACTGAGGAAGACATATTGGAGGTGGCTAAATAAGAATACAAATTCATTAGCAACGGAGAGATTTTCGACTATGAAGCCCCTTGGAATCTTTTGAAAGATCTCCCGTATTTTTAACTTGTACTGTGTTTGTATTGCTTTATTTATATGTACTATGGTTGATTATTTGTTGTGTTTGTATTATGTTATTTATCCTTTATTTTTTGAAATAGAATGCACAAACAAATATTACGATACATTCAAATAAAAAAACATTACAAATAACACAAAACATTACAAAAAAAATATAAACATAAACATTACGAATAAGATATAGGACTGAAAAACATTACATAAAACATTACAAATAAAAGAGTCGTCTACATGAAAAAGGGTTTATTTTTAATGATATTCCAAACGTCCTTATACTCGAACTCATTTCCATCAAACTCGAAAATGTAATATTCGTTCACTTCTTCAAAAAGTTATTCATCGTCTGCATGAGAGCGTCACATTTTCTCATAGTTGTAGCATCGATTGAACCATGTGACTTTTTTCTTTAAATCCATCCATTTACTAACAATATCGGGTTTTAGCCATTCTTGTCCTTCTCCCACCTCATGGTTGAACAAAAATATTAGGCGGGACCATTCATCACCAACAAGGCAATGAGGGGGAGCCATTGATGGTAGACCCTCGTAAACGGTAATCCAACATCGTGTTAGGACCAACACCTCTGTTGTCGTCCATGGACATGTACCATTTGATGGAGCTGCTGCATTTGACGGATTTTCTGCATTCGAAGAAGTTGGTACATTAGACGCCATTTTGTGAATAAAATATGTGAATTACATATAGATACAAGCTTTATTATATAAAAATATAGGTTACGCGGACTGCCAAGTTAGTTATGCGGACTGACAAGTCAGTTACGCGGACTACCAACTCAGTTATGCGGACTAACAAGTCAGTTACGCGGACTGCCAACTCAGCTATGCGGACTGACAAGTTAGTTACGTGTACTAGCAGCGGACTGCAAAGTTACTTCTGCGGACTGCCAATTCAGTTACTTTCGCAGACTGCCAATTCAGTTATGCGGAATGACAAGTCAGTTACGCGGACATATATGCCAAGTTACTTCCGTAGAGTTAAATAGTGTATAAATTGACATTATGATTTCATATAAAAAAATATATCCTTTTTCAACTTCATTATGAGTTCATCTTCAAATTTTCAAGTTTGCTCCTGCAACGAAGTTGATTGTTACTACCGTGATCCAATCGACCCTTTTGTTACAGCTTCTTCGGAAGGGCCATATATGTCCGATGAAACTATGAAAGAATTGCAATGGGCTGAAGAACAACAAAAACAGGATAAACAGTCATCCCGGGATCTCATTGAACGTATTAAATTCATTGCATCAGAATGCAAAAAAGCCGAACAATGGATAGATATGAAGAAAAAGAAAATCAAAGAGCATGAAGAATGGATCAAAAAAGACTAAGAAGAGTATCAAAATGACTGAAAAATGGGTTGCTGAGAAGGATGCATATATGTTAGATCTTAGTCTGCAAAAGGATCGTTTTGAAGATAAAATGAGAATTAGGGATGAATATATAACAATGGAGAAAGAAATATATTCAAAGCAGTTCCCGAAAGTTAATAATTGGTAAAAAAAATGTTGTACGCTTCTTATGTTTCTAGGTTATCTATATGTATTTTTATTGTGTTTTCTATGTAAGTTGTAGTTGTGTTGTGTTCATAACAAAAGCTAATTTCCTTGACAGAGTAATCAAAGTACACAATCAATGGATTCCAAAGCATAACATACTTAATTATAAATACAACATCAATCATTCAAATCAAATGTTGAACAATAGTCTTCTCCTTGCGTCCCGTGAGTCACTTGCGTCGCATGAGTCCCTTGCGTCCCTTTCCTTTTTGTCTTACTACCTGACGCCGCGCTGCTTTTTATAGGATTCTTTTGCTTCATTAGGACCAATGTCAGACAAGTCGTTGCATGATGTGTTGTACTATCACATCTACTACACCTTCTTACTATAGGTTCCTCACCTTGTGACGGGATATAATTTTTGTTTTCGGTCTACCAGTTTGACGTGTATCCATTATCGGGGGTTTAACAACCATCATCTCATCAGGAAGTTCCCAATCACACGGTTCTGGAAGGGTGTAAACCGCCTCCTCATACGTACTTCGGTACGTTTCCATTTTGTAAGAGTCTATAGCCAGATGTCCAAAGTTAGTGTTTTTCAAGTGCTTTAAGACCATTATGACATGACCACAAGGAAAACCAGTTCCTTCCCAATATTTTCACGTACAAGTCTCTTGCCTCAGATCAACTATGCCACCATGTTTGAAATCATTCACTTGATATATTCAATCTGAAACACCTGAAACGGACCATCCTGTCGTACGCTCTTCATTTTTGCTAAATACCTTTTCAGCCCACTCCATTAGCACTAATGAACATTTCCCTGTAAAGAACATATATATAATTAAATTATTATTCGACCTAATTAAAGTCCAAATTAAAGTAATACCTCCATCGATGCGACACTTGTTACACCATTCCTGTGAAAGACGGTGGAAGAACTCAAGAAGGGGTATTACAGGCATATTCCTTGCATCTACAGATAAAGCATTCATGGACTCTACACTGTTGGAGGTCATGTAATCATATCATTTCGACGGGGAATATGCTCTAGTCCATTTAGAAAGTGGAATTTCACGTAGGTACGCCGCTATTTGCGGCCTAGTAGAACTAAATCTATACCACAAATCTTCAAATACATGTGTTTTGTAAGTTCTCACAAGCCTCTAAAACAAGACTTTTGTTTCATCATTTTTCCCAAACCGGTGTACTATGTTTCCTAGTAGATGAAAAGCACACACGCCATAATGAGCGTTTGGGAAAACATTTTCAATACTAACCCGAATTGCATCGGCCCTATCAGTTACAAAGGTCAAATCTTGAAAATTACTAATGCATTCATACAGCTTTTCAAGAAACCATATCCAAGTAAGGCCACTTTTTTTTTTCATATTCCGCGCGCAACGGGCACTATCTGGTTCTTCCCATCCATAACTATTGCATGCAATATGTGTAACATCCCGTTTATTAGATAAATAAATAGATAAAAACTAATGAATGTATAGTAGCCCAAAAATCCATAATATTTAGCGGAGTGTTGGTTTCGGAGAGCCAAATGTTATAATTTGGATTATTCGGGGGTTAAAATGTATTTTCTGGATTGATTTGTAAAGAATTTTGAAGATTGAGGGTTGTTTAGTAAATTATGGGTTTAATTTGAAAAGGATTTTAGAAGTGAGGGTATGCTTGGTAATTATTAGGACTTATTATGAAGGGAAATATGGAAGCAAGGGCTAAAAGGTAAATTTTGGGCTTAGTTTGAAAACAAATCTTGTGAGGAGGGACTGAAGTTGGAAAATGGGGCACAAGTTTGGAAGGAACACGGGATGTACCCGGTATCCTTTTTCCTTCCCGTTCTCATGATTTAACCCTAACCCTAACATGTTTTATGCATCCGCCACCACCAGGAGAGCCTTCCAGTCGCCGCCTCTTTTCCTCGTTCGTTTTCCGATCAGTTAAGGCCACCAAGCGGCTGTTTCGCCATCGAAACGCAACCCCTGCTGTCGGACGTTGTGGGTGGCCGAAAAAGCCACCGAGAGAAGTGATGGAATCCGCATTCGCCGCTAAGAAGGACATGCGTGACCTAAGGGTTGTCGGTAAGGATAACCACCTCCCACCTCTTTTTTCCTCTCATTTATTCGACGTCGGGTATGTCGTAGCCGCCACTAGTGGCTGTTGGTCGCTGATCTCGTCGTTTCCGGCGACGTCAGCCACTTACGAGGTGGCTGTATGTTTATATGTTCGAGTATATATGTTTCTTATTGTGTTTTTGGAGTTGTACCGCAATATATGATCGGAAAACCCACTGCCACCACCGTGGGGTGGTGGCTGCTGCCTACCGCCACCGCTTCGACACCACCAACCGATGTATGGTGGTGGTTGTGTGTGTATATTGTGATGTTATGAGTATGTTTAGTAATATGGGACTTGTTTAAACATTTTTGTCGGAAAGATTGAAGGAAAAACCACCACCACCGCCGTAAGGTGGTGGCTGCCGCCATGTGCCGCCGTCGACCACCACCACCCGAGGTGGCAGTGGGTGGTGCTCGACCTAATGAAGCCCTAATTGACCTAAAAGCCTAACCGTTTGACTAATTGGCATATGTTTGGGTTAGAACCCTAATTAGGGTTTAGAAAACCCTAATTTTAGAAAATGTTAGTTTTGGATTGCCGGGACCCGCATTTAGGCCAGTGGACTGAAGTTATGAATTATGCTGATTCCATTGTATGTTGGCCTAGTGGAGTAATGGACTTAATGGGTTAAGTGAGAACACTTAACCCTAATCGTCATTTTATGTAAAAACCCTAATTTGGTTTGGGCCTTGAGTTGGGCCTTTTGATGGGCTTTGGTGATTGGGCTATTGATGGGCCATCCAAGAACAAGTATATGGACTAGAATATTGAACTGGGCTTTAGGATAAGGCCCATTGGAAAGGCTTGGGCCCAATTTGAAAATTTGGGCCATAGATGGGCCATGTTTGGGCCTTGAATGATTATGAGATATTGGACCATCAGAATGCCAAGTGTTGGACCCAGAATAAATGGTTGGGCCTGAAGGTAAGACCATGTGAGGAGTTTGGGCCCAATTTGGAAAATTGGGCCATATGTTGGGCCTTGGTTGATTATTTGACTTTTGAGCCTTCAGAGTATGAGTTTGGGCCTTAATCTTGGACCAAGCTAGGTTAGGGGTAAAATGGTCCTTTTACCCTAAGAAGGAATTTTAGGGTTATGCATTGGAAACCCTAATGGTTAATTGGGTTTTGTTTTAATGTTGACAGCTTGGGGATCTGTCAGCCAGCAGCCCGAGATTTATTCGCGAGATTTCAGCAGCCAGCTTGAGAGGTGAGTTTCCTTCAGTAGGAACGGGTCTACCGCACCAAGGCCGTCCCGTATATGTGATATGTTAGTAGCTAAGTGTGGGCGGGGCCTGTATCTCATAGTAGCCGAGTGTGGGCGGGGCCCGAATCTTGTAGTATTATTTGAGTATGGATATGTAACTGCTTGATAGAATTAGATATACTTGTTGTATGCGTGATACTTGTATGCATGTTAGTAGCAGAGTGTGGGCGGGGCCCGAATCTCCTAAACAACAGAGTGTGGGTGGGGTCCGAATCTCCTAGACGGCGGAGTGTGGGTGGGGCCCGAATCTCCTAGACAACAGAGTGTGGGCGTGGTCCGTATCTCCTAGAGAGCGGAGTGTGGGCGGGGCCCAAATCTCCTAGACATCAGAGTATGGGTGGGGCCCGAATCTCCTAGACAGCAGAGTGTGGGCGGGGCCCGAATCTCCTAGAAAGAGGAGTGTAGGCGGGGCCCGAATCTCCTAGATAGCGGATTGTGGGTGGGGCCCGAATCTCCATGAGAGTGGGCAGGGCCCGTATCTCCTAGTTGCATGTTATGTGTATGGTATGTGGTAGTTTGGGGAGACTCACTAAGCTTCGTGCTTATAGTTTTCAGTTTTGGTTTCAGGTACTTCCGGTAGCAAGGGGAAGAGCTCGAGATGATTGTAGTGCACACACCATTTGTTTAGCCCGGGATGTTTATACTCTGATATATTTTAACAGATGTTATGATATATTGAGATACACGACTTATGGTTTTTATATGATGTGTGGATTATTAATGATTTAAAATGAAATTTTTGGACTGTATTTTTGGGATGTTTCAATTTGGTATCAGAGCCTTGGTTTGAGGGATTCGGGCATACTCTCCAGTGTGTCTGAACTCAAACTGATGACTTGGTATGAAAATTTTCAAAAGAAAATCATTTTTATAAATAAAACTTTGAGAAAAAGAAAAGAATTTTGAAAAGAGAAAAGAACTTTGAAAAAGAGAAAAGGGGTGTAGTGCATGCAATCAGTCGAGCTCAAGTAAGTACCCCCAAATTACCCATACAAGTTTATGTTATGATATGTTTATGAGAACTGCATGTTATATTAGGGCTAAGGATCTAGGAAAGATGCCTTGTATGCCTGTTATATGTGTCTGAGAACTGCATGCTAGCTAGGGCTAAAGATCTAGGAAGGATGCCTTATATGCCAGCTATATGAGCTTATTGAACTGTATGCTAGTATTGATTAGTCAGTAATATGATAGCGTGAGTTGAATATTCTTGTTTATGTTTACTCAATACTCGAATGCTGCTTGCTTTGTGCTTTTAGGAGTTCTAGTTATCTTTAACTAACTAGTAAATGAATATGTTAAGTTACATATTACGAGGACTAAATAATTTCAGAAGGTTAGGTTTAGCTCTATTTCGCAGCTCTCGTTTGAGTCTAACCGTTGTAGGGTAGGACCTCTCATTCGAAGAATTATCTAGTCTTAGTGATATGTAATGGTATTCACGAGCTAGTTAGGGGGATATAGCAGGGAATTCTTATGCAGCTGATGGCGGAGACTGGATTGGTGATTACCCTAGGGCAAGCCTAGGATCAGATTAGCATGAGATCAGCAGTAGTAGTAGAAGGGACTTGGTGGAGTCGAGGCAGTTCTTGAGGAAAGTACGAATAGATGTGGAAGGTAGTATGGGCCCGTACTACTGAAAGTAGAGGATCCGTACTCGAATCAAGGAAGGCTGAGATAAAACCAGGGAACTTGTAGTGTATGTGATCCCTTAATTTATGATGAGTATTCTGATATTGTTATAGTATACTTGTGTCACACCCCAAAACCGGAACGGCGGAAACGTTCAGGGGTGGAGGACGTCATGCAGTATCACAACAAAGTATTTTAGTAAACAAGCAACAACATCATCCATTGCATTAATAATATAATTTCATACAAGTGTGTTCTGTAAAGTTTATAAGACACCAAAAATGTAAATCAAAATATGAGATGAGTCTTGAATGTGCTCCATCTTCTCAAAAGCCTAGCATCGGTACCTGTCTACTGATGACCTGAGAATACAAGTTGTTTTGAAAGAGTTTATCAGCTTTAAAGCTGGTAAGTTCATAAGTATTTTTAGTGTCATTGTTTGTATGAAAGTGTTTGTATGTACTTGATGTATAAGTTTGTAAATGTTTGTAAATGTTTATATATGTTTGTATCTCCTAGAAAATCCTATATTTTCTACTAAACGTAGCCTTCCACCAAGGCATCAAATGAAATGTATGTTTGTTTCTTGTAAAAGTGTGTATTTTCCCAAATATGACTATCATTAACCAAAAATATAGCTTTTACATTACCGTTCATTGTGTGAAGGTCACAAAGTGAATGCAATGGGGAAATAATAAAGTACTGTAGTGTTGTATTAAGTAACTACTGCTGTACTAATTACCTTAAACCAATTGTTATTTAAAGTAACATGTGATATGCCTGTACCATACTACCGACTAAAAACACGACGATGAAAGACGTCGGAAGAAATGACATTTGGTACCCGTAGACTTGCAAGTCCCACTGTAGCGAGCAGCAAGGTGTAGGATAGTCAATCCAGTATAGATCTATACACAAACTCAACGCTCCCCAATTAAGGAGACTCTGGATACAAAACGAGCCATGACAGGTGATGTCATGCCCCATTACGTGGCTCACATAACTGTTGTAATGTTCTTGTATATGTATTGTGTGTACTAGCTGTATTGTATGTTCTCTCTTTGTCTAGTATGTATGTGTGTTCTCTCTGTTTCTCATAATAGTATGTTCTCTTGTATAATGTATAGTATGTACTAGTTGTATTGTATGTTCTCTCTCTGTCTAGTATGTATGTATGTTCTCTCTGTATGTTATTGTTTGTTTCTCATCATAGTATTCTCGATCTGTTTCTCGTTATAGTATGTGTTGACTCATGTATGAACTGACTCATTGTATGTTTCATTGTTCTAGTAATAGTATTAGTAACTTCCTAAACTATACCTATTATAGTTTACTAGTAATGTTGTTTGTATGTATGAACATGTTTGTATACCTTTGCTACCCAAAGGTATTGAAATGAAAGAAGTAACTTTTATATCTATGTATATATACATAATATATAACTAGGATTCAAACGACCTTCGGACAAATAACCGATACCTTAAGTCCACAACCAAACAAGGAACAGGAAGCAAGGCGAGCTATCAGCCCTAAGTCCTTTCAATCCTACTTATATAACTATATCTATACAGATACACATTTGACAACGTATAAGTTTAAAAGAGTTTGAATAGAAAGTATTTAACATGTAAAGAGTTTGCAAAACAGTTTGAAGTAGTTTGTTTGATAACACAGTTTGAAAAGTAAGAAAATCCGTATGTTTGATAGTTATTAATCACATGTGATTGATATAATAACTATAATAGTTCAACTTGTATCCCCCCCCCCATAAAAGCATTTAAAATCATTTAAAAGGTTGATTAAGGGGTATGAACTCTCCTGCAGTGAGTAACTCAAATGAAAGATCGATATAGGATTGTTGGGTGTCAATTGGAGTCTTGAGCACAAACGAATCCTCTTTAACATATAATTACACATATATGAATACATTTAATGTATATATCCACTAATAGTGATAGGGACATGCCTTAAGGACATAGAAACACTTAGCATTAAGTGTTTCAAACACCAAGGGTTGCACATAAGGGGTGTATGGCCCCATATTGGAGTGTAAGGCCACAAAACCATGGGTTTTGTGTGTGTGTGGCCAGAGTGTACGGCCAAGAGTGTGTGCGGCCGCACACTCACTATGAAGTGTGAGAAAACGTGTTTCCAAGCCTTAAGAATGTTCTAGGGAAGGTGTTTTGACCCCTTGCTTAGCCGGAAAGGGAGTTTGGTGCTATTTTAGGACTTTAAAAGGGTGTGTACGGCTACACATGGTGTGTGCGGTCGTATATATGGTGTGTGCGACCGTACACACTTGAAGATCATATGAAATGGCATTTTTCATGCATAAATTCAAGGGTCCTTAGCTTATAACAAGCTATTGCAAGTGTATACTCGAATTAGAGGCTTAAAAGTGTAGTTAAAAGCCCCAAAAGTAGTGTGTGTTCTTGGTGTTCTTGGAGATCTTAACACCAAATAGGTGTTTCCATGGATCAAATCAAAGGGAAAGGCTAGTTAAGGTCATGCATTAGCTAATCAAAGGATGAATCACTTACTCGATTGAAGATTGAAGAGAAAAGTTGGATGATACTTGAGAGAAAACGAGTTCTAGCCTTGAAGAAGTGGAAAAAGTGTTCAAAATGACTAAGTGTTGAATATATAGGTGGGAGTGTGCGGCTGGGATGGGTGTGTGGCCGCACACACCTTGTGTTGGTGTGTTTGGCTCATTTGCAAGGTGTTACACTCACAATACTCATCCCACGACTCATACCTTGATTATACTAGGTTTTAAACACTCTAATTGACTCTAAACAGTGCTAGAAGATAGCAAAAACGAGTCTGACCTTCATTGATTTGAATAAGAGTACAAGATAAAAATTTCAGATTGTCACATCATCTCCCCGTTAGAAGGAATTTCGTCCCGAAATTAGAGTTTAAGCAAATAAGTAGTTACAAAAAACTAAGTAAAAAGATGAGGATATTTCAGTTTCATTTGATCCTCACGCTCCCAAGTGAATTTAGGTCCTCGCATGGCGTTCCAGCGAACCTTCACTATTAGGATACGGCTTTGTTTCGTTTGCTTGACCTCTCAATCCATGATCTCTACAGGTTCTTCCACGAAGTTGAGGCTCTCGTTGATCTCGATCTCGTCGAGTGGGATTACAAGAGTCTCGTCGGACAGTAACTTTTTCAAGTTCGAGACGTGGAAAGTAGAATGTACGTTACTGAGTTCACGAGGTAAGTTAAGTTTGTAAGCTACAGGGCCGATTCTCACGAGAATCTCGAAAGGCCCTATGTATCTTGGATTGAGCTTCCCACGCTTTCTGAAGCGTATCAGACCCTTCCAGGGTGAGACTTTCAAAAGAACGCGGTCTCCCACCTGGAATTCCAAAGGTTTCCTTCGTTTGTCTGCGTAGCTTTTCTGTCGGTCTCTAGAGGCTTTCAATCGTTCACGAATCTGAACGATCTTCTCTGTCGTTTCCCGTATGATCTCCGGACCTGTGAGAGTGCTGTCAGGAAATCGTCCTTTAGCTAACTGGGTATCACCCACCTCAGCCCAGCACAGAGGGGATCTGCACTTTCGGCCATAGAGGGCCTCGAATGGAGCAGCCTTTATGCTCGTGTGATAACTGTTGTTGTAAGAAAATTCGACAAGGGGTAAATGAGTATCCCATGCTTTCCCAAAGTCGATCACACAGGCTCACAACATATCTTCCAAGGTTTGGATAGTCCTCTCACTTTGCCCGTCGGTCTGTGGATGGTAGGCTGTATTCATGTCCAGCCTAGTTCCTAGGGAACTTTGTAGCGACTGTCTGAACCTCGAAGTGAATCTACAATCTCTATTAGAGATAATAGATATAGGAACACCATGCAGTCATACGATCTCCCTTATGTAGGTTCGTGTTAGCTTTTCCATCTTGTCTGTTTCTTTGATGGGCAGGAAGTGTGCGGACTTGGTCAATCTGTCGATGATGACCCATATGGTATCAAGTTCACCCGTTGTCTTGGGCAACTTGGTTATGAAGTCCATAGTGAGCCGCTCCCACTTCCATTCCGGTATCTCCAGCTATTGTAGTATACCTGAGGGTTTCTGGTATTCGACCTTGACCTTGGCACAAGTAAGGCATTTACTTACAAAGGTAGCAATCTCTGCTTTCATGTTAGGCCACTAGTATAGCTTTTTAAGATCCAGATACATCTTATCTGAACCTGGGTGGATGGAATAACGAGTGTTATGCGCCTCGGTCATGACCAAGTCTCTGAAACCACCGTGTTCCGATGTCCAGATCCGATCCATGAAATATAAGGCTCCGCCACCTTTGACTTCCAAGTTCTTATCCATCCCTCTTAGGGATTCACTCGCCACATTTTCAGGTTTCAAAGCGTCGAGCTGAGCCTCCTTAATTTGAGTGGACAAGTGTGAATGGATAATCATAGTCAATGATTTGACTCTACGACCAGAGTATTCTTTCCGACTTAAGGCGTCAGCTACTACGTTGGCTTTACCCGGATGATAACGAATTTCGCATTCGTAATCACTGAGTAGCTCGACCCACCGTCGTTGTCTCATGTTGAGCTCCTTCTGGTCGAATATATGTTGTAGGCTTTTGTGGTCTGTAAAGATAGTGCTTTTTGTACCATACAGGTAGTGTCTCCAGATCTTCAGAGCAAACACAACTGCTCCTAGCTCAAGATCGTAAGTGGTGTAGTTGACCTCGTGTGTCTTCAGCTGTCTCGAGGCATAGGCGATGACCTTACCTTGTTGCATCAGCACACAGCCGAGCCCTTGATTTGACGCATCGCAATAGACAACGAAGTCTTCTATCCCTTCGGGGAGGGATAGTATTGGTGCGGTGCACAAGGCTCGCTTGAGCGTTTGGAACGCTCCCTCCTGCTTCTCTTCCCAGTCAAAGGCCACGCCCTTCTGGGTCAGTGTTGTAAGAGGTTTCGCAATTCGGGAGAAGTTCTGAATGAACCTGCGATAGTAGCCAGCGAGGCCTAGAAATTGACGAATTTCGGTAGGCGTCTTCGGTGCTGAACAACTCTCAATGGCTTTGATTTTGGATGGGTCCACGTGTATTCCCTCTTTGCTAACCATGTGCCCTAAGAATTCGACTCTTCGGATCCAAAATTCGCATTTCCAGAACTTCGCATAGAGCTTCTCCGAATGCAGCGTTTCTAAGACTAGTCGCAGATGTTGACTATGCTCCTCCTTACTACGAGAGTAGATAAGTATGTCATCGATGAAGACGATGACGAACTGATCCAAGTAAGGACGACACACCCTATTCATTAAATCCATGAATACCGCGGGCGCGTTGGTTAATCCGAACGACATCACTACGAATTCGTAGTGCCCATAACGAGTTCGGAAGGTTGTCTTCGGGACATCCTCCCCTAGAACTCGTAGTTGGTGATATCCGGATCTTAGATCGATTTTTGCAAAGAAGTTCGCCCCTTGCAGTTGATCAAATAAATCGTCAATACGAGGCAGAGGATAACGATTTTTGATGGTTAGCTTGTTGAGCTCCCTGTAGTCGATGCATATGCGAAACGATTCGTCTTTCTTCTTGACGAACAAGACCGGAGCTCCCCATGGCGAGAAACTTGGTCTTATAAAGCCCTTGCTAAGCAGGTCGTTAAGTTGATCGGACAGTTCTTGCATCTCTGCAGGTGCTAGACGATAGGGCGATTTGGCTACGGGGGTAGCCCCTGGAACTAAGTCGATTCTAAACTCCACTTGACGTTGTGGAGGTAATCCTGGGAGTTCTTCTGGAAATATGTCGGGAAAATCACGTACTACTGGAATGTTCTTAATATCTTTCGCTTCTTGGCTCACATCGACAACATGAGCGAGGAATACTCGATATTCCTTTCGAAGGTATTTCTGGGCTTGAATACTCGAGATGAGGCGAAGGTTAGTGTTGGGTTTGTCGCCGTAGATTTCTAGAGTTTCGCTAGACGGCAGATTAAGGCGCACAGCCTTTTCATAACACATGATGTCGGCACGATGCAGACTCAACCAATCCATGCCGATAATGACGTCGAAACTTTTAATTGAGACCGGCATGAGGTCGATCGAAAATGAATGACTATCTAGAGTTAGGGTACACCCTATCTATATGCAGCTAGTACTCTCTATCTTTCCATTAGCCATTTCTACAGTGAACGGTTCTTTAAGTGCTCATGATTTTTGCTTAAGTAAATGAGCAAATTTTTTGGTTCACCAAACTCCTCTCCGCTCCACTATCAAACAGTATGCATGCATAAGAGTTATCGAGGAGAAACGTACCAGTGACCACTGTGGGGTCGGCAACCGCTTCCTCGTGGCCTATAGCCATAACTCTTCCCACTCCACCGGTGTTCCCTGCCTTCGGGCAGTTCCTTTTGTAGTGGCCCAGTTCGCCACAACCGTAGCAAGCTTGGCCCACACCAGCACCGGGGACTTGGGTGATTGGCTTCGCCAGAGCCTTGCAGAAACGGGCAGTGTGCCCTTCCTGTTGCAGTTAGAGCACTGCATTTCTCGGCAGGCTCCGATGTGGTGGAAGTTGCATTTGTTGCACTTGGGCAAACTTCCAGCGTACTGCTTTACCGGAGCAGCAGCGGCAGGTGCTATCGCAGCATGAACTGCCACGACTTGCTACTTTTGGCAGCCTTCTTCTTCTTCTTGTCATCCCAGAACTTCCGCTTGGAATCAGCGGTTTTGGAGGGTTCTGAGATGGCTAGGGTCGTTGTTGCTGACGGGGTACGAACCCCATGGTCAATAAGCCGCTGTGCCAACCGCTTGGCACTATCGAATGTAGTGGGGTTTGAAGCTAAAACATTCCCCTGAAATGGAGGCACCAGCCCCCAGATGTATCTCTCTATTTTCTTTCCCTCTGTGTGAACCATGTTGGGACAGAGGGCCACCAGCTCGCTGAACCTGGCGGTATAGGAAACTATGTCGGAGCCCTTCATGGTTAGGCTCCATAGTTCCTGTTCCAATTTCTGGATTTCGCCCCTCGGGCAGTATTCTTCTATCATCAGCTCTCTAAGAGCTTCCCAGCCCATAGCATTAGCCACCACCAGAGATAGTGACTTGACATGGCTATTCCACCATGTCAGGGCTTTTTCCTCGAAGGTGCAAGCAGCGGACTTGACCTTGCTCCCTTCTGGACAGGAGCAGATTTCGAAAACCGATTCGGTCTTCTCGAACCATTGCGAGAGGGAAATGACTTCGCCAGTCCCTCTAAAGGACTTGGGCTTGCAGTTGGTGAAGTCCTTGTAGGAGCACTCTCTCAAGCGCACGGGGATTTCACCGTGAGTAGAATGAACAGGTGTTCCACCTCCGGTGGAACCGGAAGAATGATATTGAGCCATGGCTGTTGCCACAGCCGCAACTACTGCAGCATTTAGAGCTGTCGTATCAATTTGAGGAGTAGGTGGTGTTGCAGTTACTGGAGGATTGCGTCTCGTTGATCGACGTGGAGGCATCTTTTAGCTATAATTTTACAAGGATGACAATATGGGTAAGAATAGAGAAATTGATGAGAGTGACTCATGGACTAACTCTCCGTAGCCCAACAACACAATTGAATGGTATGATTGAATGTAGATCTAGTACTAACAGATGATAGCATTTGGATAAAAATTTCCATGAGATTAGATATCTATCAATAATACTGGAATTACAGATGTAACAAGTTCGGGAAAAATGACCTAGAAGTAGGCCTTACATCAACCAAGATAGGAAAATTTTGGCAGAACTACGACCTAATCAAGACCTAACAGGTCCAAGTTTTAACAAAGATAGGAAATTAGACTAGAGTTTTACATAGCTAAGTTATATCCCAAAGAGAAGGTTGAGTAGGCTCTATCTACAGCGAGAACCACTCGAATGAGTCCTTGATTCAGACAGACGGCGCTCTATGTCTCGCATGCGCCTTTCATACATTGACTGCCTAGCCCGAAGTTCCCTAAATTCAGCTTGGGATGCAGCTAACTGTTGCTGCAGAGTCCCATTGGTTATCCTAGCCCTTTCCATAGCTACCTCGAGTTGGCGAATGCGGACCGTGTTAACACCAGAGTTGGAGTTAATCTCCATGACTCGGTCAATAGATGCTCGACCTTGCTCGGCGTTCCGAGCAATCCTACGGACCATGATGGGCAGGACTCGATCAGCTGAACCTCCCTCGTTTAGGTTGTAAAAGCTTCTGTCCCCATTGTAGGGAATGGGTTGACCCTGTTCCTGACTCCATCTGTTCAAGTTTGTGGCCCACAGAGGTGTGAGTCCTTAAAATGTTGGACGAGGGTTTGGGTTTGGAGCTACTGGGGGTAGGTTGTTGACTTCCGGCTCTGAATCAGAACCATCAGAAAAGCCTTCAGCTGGTAATCATCCAAAGGGATTGGGTGATCATCTTCTGGTTCTTCTCCCAGCCATCCTGCATTGCCGTTGTTGGGATAGTACGGGTCTCCGGGGATATGGAATCCAGCCATGATATCTATGCGAGAAAAGGGGTAAAGAGATAATTAATAGACGACCTAATTAGATAATTATAAGATGATCTTTATCAGTTACTTCAATACTTGTTTAGTGCATACCAGTTATATGAAATCAAAACAGGATAGACCTTCGAATAAGCGATCCTAACTCCAAATCCACAACCAAACAAGGAATAGGAAGAAAAGAAAAGATCACAGATTCTAAGTCTATGACATCCTAGTCACATATAACCTTAGCGTATCCACTTAGCAACTATTGACCTACTGATAAAGACCTTTTTAGTTCTCAGATAAGTAATTATAGTAACACAAAATACTCCTATAGTATTTTAAGTTTATGTTTTGTTCTAATGTTTTCGTTGTAGTATTGTTGGTAAGTTTTTAGACTTGTTGCAACCTCACAACCACTCTTAGGCACATGCTAGTCACTTCTCGGATAATATAGTTGATCAGGCTATATCTTCCCAGACTTGACTATATGTCTCTAAGTCTAATTGTGCTGTCCAACAATCGTAATACTTTTGTTCTGTCCTAGTGACACTGATTTTAGTATGAATGCAGGTATGTATACTTAGGTTAAATATTTTATTATTTAAAAGTATAAACTCTTGGTCAGAGTATTTTAATCTCGTTGTGTTTATAGTTTGTATATCTTTTATGGGTTGATATACTCGATTCACTATAAACAATGCTCATATACCAATCTGTCACACCCTAAAACCGGAACGGCGGAAACGTTCAGGGGTGGAGGACGTCATGTACAGTATCACAACAAAGTATTTTAGTAAACAAGCAACAACATCATCCATTGCATTAATAATATAATTTAATACAAGTGTGTTCTGTAAAGTTTATAAGACACCAAAAATGTAAATCAAAATATGAGATGAGTCTTGAATGTGCTCCATCTTCTCAAAAGCCTGGCATCGGTACCTGTCTACTGTATGAACATGTTTGTATACCTTTGCTACCCAAAGGTATTGAAATGAAAGAAGTAACTTTTATATCTATGTATATATACATAATATATAACTAGGATTCAAACGACCTTCGGACAAATAACCGATACCTTAAGTCCACAACCAAACAAGGAACAGGAAGCAAGGCGAGCTATCAGCCCTAAGTCCTTTCAATCCTACTTATATAACTATATCTATACAGATACACATTTGACAACGTATAAGTTTAAAAGAGTTTGAATAGAAAGTATTTAACATGTAAAGAGTTTGCAAAACAGTTTGAAGTAGTTTGTTTGATAACACAGTTTGAAAAGTAAGAAAATCCGTATGTTTGATAGTTATTAATCACATGTGATTGATATAATAACTATAATAGTTCAACTTGTATCCCCCCCCATAAAAGCATTTAAAATCATTTAAAAGGTTGATTAAGGGGTATGAACTCACCTGCAGTGAGTAACTCAAATGAAAGATCGATATAGGATTGTTGGGTGTCAATTGGAGTCTTGAGCACAAACGAATCCTCTTTAACATATAATTACACATATATGAATACATTTAATGTATATATCCACTAATGGTGATAGGGACATGCCTTAAGGACATAGAAACACTTAGCATTAAGTGTTACAAACACCAAGGGTTGCACATAAGGGGTGTATGGCCCCATATTGGAGTGTAAGGCCACAAAACCATGGGTTTTGTGTGTGTGTGGCCAGAGTGTACGGCCAAGAGTGTGTGCGGCCGCACACTCACTATGAAGTGTGAGAAAACGTGTTTCCAAGCCTTAAGAATGTTCTAGGGAAGGTGTTTTGACCCCTTGCTTAGCCGGAAAGGGAGTTTGGTGCTATTTTGGGACTTTAAAAGGGTGTGTACGGCTACACATGGTGTGTGCGGTCGTACACATGGTGTGTACAACCGTACACACTTGAAGATCATATGAAATGGCGTTTTTCATGCATAAATTCAAGGGTCCGTAGCTTATAACAAGCTATTGCAAGTGTATACTCGAATTAAAGGCTTAAAAGTGTAGTTAAAAGCCCCAAAAGTAGTATGTGTTCTTGGTGTTCTTGGTGTTCTTGGAGATCTTAACACCAAATAGGTGTTTCCATGGATCAAATCAAAGGGAAAGGCTAGTTAAGGTCATGCATTAGCTAATCAAAGGATGAATCACTTACTCGATTGAAGATTGAAGAGAAAAGTTGGATGATACTTGAGAGAAAACGAGTTCTAGCCTTGAAGAAGTGGAAAAAGTGTTCAAAATGACTAAGTGTTGAATATATAGGTGGGAGTGTGCGGCTGGGATGGGTGTGTGGCCGCACACTCAGGTGTGCGGCCGCACACACCTTGTGTTGGTGTGTTTGGCTCATTTGCAAGGTGTTACACTCACAATACTCATCCCACGACTCATACCTTGATTATACTAGGTTTTAAACACTCTAATTGACTCTAAACAGTGCTAGAAGATAGCAAAAACGAGTTTGACCTTCATTGATTTGAATAAGAGTACAATATAAAAATTTCGGATTGTCACAACTTGAGTATGGTGACGCTACGTGGTAGACCAGATGTCAGATCTGGTGTCGGCAAGGGATCAGGCTCGAACTTTGGAGTCGAGCAACTCGATGATCAGATGGGGGAGTTCATTCCATCTGAGGTTACGTGCAGTATCATTGACCAGACTCCTGTGATCTTCAGTATGATCAAGGAGGGCATTGTAGAGATTTGTGATGAGAGGCTGAGTGCATTCTGCACTGAGATAGCAGCCATGATAGGTACGCGTACGTTGATGTTTCAGGAGTTCAGAGCTTGTGAAGGTCCAGATTATCATGGGGCTAAGGACCCCATTGCTAGCAGTAGGTAATTGGAAAATGTCGCCAATATTTTTATACCAGCCGTAGTCCCGAAGGGGACAAGGTCCGACCTTCTTCCTGCCTCCTGAAATACAGGGCACGTGATTGATGGGAAGAGGTTGGGAGTGAGTTGAGTGATGATGCGGTCGATGCTGTGTCATGGGATGACTCTTCGACCAGATTCTGGGTAGAGTTTGCCCAGTCGATTGAGGCACAACAGTTGGCGCAAGAGTTGTTAGATCTCCGCCAGATTACTGAGACTGTGGCAAAGATCACTACCAGGTCTCGGGAGAGAGCTTAGTTGGTACCGCAGTATGCAGCAGATGAGGAAATGAAGAAGGTAAGGTATTATGACATACTGCAGAATGATAGCAGGGAGATCGTGAGTATCTCGGGGTGTGAGACCCTGACTGATATGACTTCTAGAGCCCGAGGATGGGATATTGACTTGGAGCACATTGGGAAGAGGGAACCAGATCAGTTGCTTATATTGAAGGGTATCGGGAGGAGACCCAAGATTTCGGATCAGCTTTTGAGAGGCCAGCAGGGCCAGATTCAGTGCAACACGTGCAGGAAACTGCACGATGGAGTCTTTCGTTCCAAGGGTTTGAGTAAGTGTAACTGTAGGTTTATCCTCTGTCTGTGTTTGAATTATATTTCCAAGAGATGTCATATGCCAATTGCATACCGATAATTTTTAGTGGGTAGCGAAAGGTCATTTCCCTAACTGCGGGATTGGGAGTGTACAATGTCATCTTAGTTTATGGTCGAGATCGGATCAGGGGTGTTCTGTGGAAGGTCTGCAGTCAGGGTTTCGCAGGATGGTTATCCAGCATCGACAGGATTCGGTAGTCTTAGTAACCGTTATTGATTGGTTAGTAATGGAGCACTAGTTGGTAAGGGCTGGTTGTCATTGGATCGATCGTTGGAAAGTGAGAAGGATGGGGAATTTTCCAATTTTCATGTATTGTGAAGACTTAGTTGAATCTAAGTGGGGGAGAATCGTCTAGGGATTCAGAAACAGGAGTAGTTTTGAAACTGGGATAAATTTCGCATCCTTGTCAGAAAGGAAGACAGCCCAAGCGACTATATGGATTGAGGATAGTGTGAGTTGGAATTTCGAAAAACTTGCCAATAATGAGATCACATTCTCGGAATGTTTGATAGCAGGCCTTAGGAAATCAGGTTGGGATTTCAGTCAGGACATGAGTTCAGTTTGGGATGTTAGGTCGTGTGTATGCTCGACGTTGGATGTGTTCGGATTAGTAATCAGCTATGGAGATACTAACACGAAAACGAACGAATAAAAAAACGACAAACACGACACGACACGACAAATATAAAATATACTAAAAACTACTTTTTTAATGAATACTTTATCAAATATAACACGACAAACACGAAAAACACGATAAAGAACTGCTAAATCGTATCAATTTCGTGTCGAATTTTGAACACGAACACGACACGACACGACATCGTCTTTTTTACAGTTAACACGAACACGACACGAACACGAATTCAAATTTCAGTTTCGTCCCACTTTCGTTTCGTGTCCTGTATTTTTGTCGTGTCGGGTCATAATTTTCCACCCCTAGGTGTAGCCGTAGCATTCACAAGGTTAGCGGATAGTGCTAGAAGTGTTGTAAGTCTGCGGGAGTAGTCGTAGCATTCACAAGGTTAGCAGATAGTGTTAGAAGTGTTGTAAGTCTGCGGGTGTAGCCGTAGCATTCACAAGGTTGGCAGATAGTGCCAGAGTGTTGTAAGTATACGGGTGTAGCCGTAGCATTCACTAGGTTAGTAGATAGCATGGGAGTGTGTTGGATTGCAGAGGGAACAATAGTACCCATCAGTTCGGGTGCAGCAGTGAGGGCGTGGCAAATCCACAGATTTGTTTAACGGATTTCCCCAGATGAATTATACCTGTTTGAGCCAGTAATAAGACCGTAGGAACATCACTACAGTCATGTGATCAAGGAAGTGATGGACCGTTTAACGTAGTTTGTGATATAAGGGTACCATTGGTCATGTAGCAATCACTTTTAGCCTTGGAATTGGTGACGTCGGGATTTGATGTATGGACCCGATCAGTTGGATCAGAAGGTCGTTAGAGCCACAGTGGCAAGATAACTAGTGGCAACTATTGACAGACAAGGATTTCGTTCGGAATTCGTGTAGAGCGACTACGTGGGAGTCCTTTGGCTCCACAACCAGGTCGGAACCCGGTATTTCAGATGAATGGCAAACAAATTGAGACCAGGGAGGTCTCACTGGATTTGGAAGGCAGCCAGGGCGCTGCATACTGTTTCAGGCAGTTCAGTGTTTCAGGCAGTTCAGTGCTTCAGACAGTTTCAGTGTCTCAAGCAGTAATGGTATTTTAGGATTTTATGTGTGGTTGGAGTAACAGATTGCTTGGGTTATGGTAATACACTCACAGCGGGATTATATGAGCCTTGGCCAAGTATAAGTGATCTGCAGGGATAATTGGGTCCATGATTCTATTTTCTACTAGGAACCTCGAGTTGTCAGAAGTTGAGTAGTCCGTTGAGAGATAAGTGGACTGGGTTCAACAATAATGATACAGTATGAGCGGTCTGTCAGGGAGTCAGACCATCTCAAGAATCCAGATTTCAGGTTGAGTAAAAGTGATCATGTTGCAAGGAATTCATTTATCTTCGAGTTTTAGAACCCTGTAAGGGTTGGTTACGGTTACCTTGGGAAGGCTAGGGTGTGCTCGGGATTGTGGCCATGTCACTTGAGTGGTTTGGCGTAACAGGGATGGTAAGGAATGATTTCGAGGACGAAATCTAGCTTAAGTGGGGGAGAATTGTAACATCCCGTTTATTAGATAAATAAATATATAAAAGCTAATGAATGGATAGTAGCCCAAAAATCCATAATATTTAGCGGGGTGTTGGTTTCGGAGAGCCAAATGTTATAATTTGGATTATTCGGGGGTTAAAATGTAATCTTTGGATTGATTTGTAAAGACTTTTGTAGATTGAGGGCTGTTTAGTAAATTATGGGTTTAATTTGAAAAGGATTTTAGAAGTGAGGGTATGCTTGGTAATTATTAGGACTTATTATGAAGGGAATTATGGAAGCAAGGGCTAAAAGGTAAATTTTGGGCTTAGTTTGAAAAAAAATCTTGTGAGGAGGGACTGAATTTGGAAAATGGGGCACAAGTTTGGAAGGAACACGGGATGCACCCGGTATCCTTTTTCCCTCCCGTTCTCATGATTCAACCCTAACCCTAACATGTTCTATGCAGCCGCCACCACCAGGAGAGCCTTCCAGTCGCCGCCTCTTTTCCTCGTTCGTATTCCGATTAGTCAAGGCCGCCAACCGGTTGTTTCGCCATCTAAACTGTAATGTCCGTGTTTCTAGGCTAGGCATTAATATTGACATTATAGTCTAGGTTAACCTTTGTAACTCATTTTGAAGAAATGAAAAGGAATTATGTGAATATTATGTGAATTATGTGTTTTATGCTTAATTATTAGGGTTTAATTAATTAAGAATAAAAATGAGCGCCGAAAATAAATATTAGATAAAGCCTATATCTATTAAGAAACTTGTACTGGGCGTGACAAGGATTACAGATATATAAAGAATGCCGAAATCCGAGTTATAACGAAGAAGTTATGACCTGCGAAGTTTCGTGACAAAACCGGCACGGTGCCGAATGTCGTAAAAAGTGAGTTTTCGATAAACTACTTTTTGGCCTTAGTTATCTAAACGAAACTCGTAGTATTCGTTAAACCGAGAGTAGGTATAAAAAGAACGCCCAAATCTGACTTCGTATGAGGAAGTTATGATTTTTCGAAGTTTCAGCTTAGCAGTAGACAGCTAAAAACTCGAATTTTAGATCGAGTGATTTTTAGCCGACACGACCTGAACGAGAATCGAAGGTCTCGTCATTTGTAGCACAACGGTAAAAAGACAGACGAAAACGGACGTCGGATGAAGAAGTTATTAATTTTTAACGGATTTCCTGTCCCGGTCTGTTAAAAATAATAATAGAAAAATTAAAATCAAAATTAGCCGACGAAGTCTAAACGAAAGTTGTAGAGCGTAATTTTACCTACGCATGCATATAAAGAACGTCAAAAACGGAGCTCGTATGCGAAAGTTATGGATTTTAGAAGTTTTGGCGCAAAAACCGAGAAATTTCGCATAGGTGGCTTCGGCCACGTTACCTTCGCTTAGAACATGCCACGTGTCTGAAATACTGCTGAGTCATCCGAGCTGCTGAGTCATCCGAAGTGGTCCAATGGCTGTCCGACGCGTGCCCTTTATCACGTGTCCGAGCCTCGCAGTGAGCCACGAACCCCTACTTCGGACCCTAGACCTCGGTCCACTTAGAACATGACAGCGAGCCCCTCGCATGCGCAGCCACGTGCGAGCCCACCTGCGAGCCTTCGGATCTGCTGCCACCTGGGAGCTTCTCAGTCGTCCGATCAGAAGCCTCCCCCTATAAATAGAAGGTTGCGAGCCTTCTCGGATATTTTTAAGAAATTGCCACTTTTAGCCCTTTTCTTCATATTTTCTTCATCTTAACATCCCCCAAAGCCCCGGTATCGATTATAACCCCCGGAATACGCCACGAAGAGCCCGAGAAGCCCGGAAAATTTATCTTTTCGGTTTCGAAGCCCGACCCTTGCAGAGCCCGGTTTCTGAATCAAACTCCCGGTTTTATTAGAAACGATCGTTTTAGGAAACGAATTGCTGCCCGATTTTCATCAAATCATGTGAGTGTGTAGTTACTTTCACCTTACACATAGATATGAAGTATTTACCTTAAAATACGTGCTATGTGTAAATATATTAATTGTTTATTTGAGGTGACTGTTGAGTTGATGTTTTATACAAGTTCTAAACTGTATATGTATTTTTATCTACAAATATGTTGGGTAAAACATGGGTAGATAGTTGGTGTGTGATGAAATAAAGTTATGTGAGGCCTCGATGTGATTTGTGATCCATTCATCTAGCGGAGTTTGGATGACGACCACAGACTTTCTAGACAGTCCAGTGGAAACGCTAGCAGGCCCGCAACCTGTAGGTGTTAATGAACTTGGGCGTTCATTCGTTGTACTCCATCCCCCTCATGGTTGCCTTTAGGACATGTATGGCTGAGGAAACCCCTTAGCAATAGTGTCCATCCCGATGATATTCTTTAGGCTAGGTCCCTTGTGATGAGTGTTTAGGGACGTAAAGTGAGGATAACGGGAACGGGTAATCAGGGTTATTGTTGATTGGTGAACTTAATAAGTTTATTATTATTGTGGGTTGAAAACCCTATATACTCACCAGGCTCCGAAGCCTGACCCACTCAGCTTTTTATGTTACAGGTAGTGGACCTCGAGCATAGTCGGAGGACGATAAGAGATTTTTGGATTATAGGCCAGTAGTTGTAAATAACTGTTGAAAGGCTTATAATGTCTTGTTTATGCTTTTGATCTGTATCGGAACATGACATCCCGAGGTTTTGATATGAAATGAAATTATATATTTCTTTAAGAAAGGTTTTGACAAACTTTTATCATATTTTGTATTGGGGACCAATTCCGCAACATCTTTTATAAAGATTTCTCTGATTTGATTTTAAAAAGCATAAATTAAATCGGTCTTTTCTGGCCGAGAAATTAGGGGATGTCACATAAACGCAACCCCTGCTGTCGGACGTTGTGGGTCACCGTAAAAGCCACCGAGACTAGTGATGGAAGCCGCGTTCACCGTTGTGAAGGATATGCGTGACCTAAGGGTTCTATGTAAGGATAGCCACCTCCCACCTCTTCTTTCCTCTCATCTGTTCGACGTCGGGTATGTCGTAACTACCACCGATGGCCGTTGGCCGCTGATCTCGTCGTTTCCGGCGACGTCAGCTACTTAGTAGGTGGCCGGATGTTTATATGTTTGAGTATATATGTTGCTTATTGTGTTTTTGGAGTTGTTACGCAATATATGGCCGGAAATACCACTGCCACCACCGTGGGGTGGTGGTTGTCGCTTCGCCACCACCAACCGTCGTATGGTGGTGGTTGTGTGTGTATTTTGTGATCTTATGAGTATGTTTAGTAGAATGAGACTTGTGTAAACACTTTTGGCGGAAGGATTGAAGGAAAAACCACCACCACCGTCGACCACCACCGCCCGAGGTGGCATTGGGTGGTGCTTGACCTAATGAAGCCCTAATTGACCTAAAAGCCTAACTGTTTGACTAATTGGCATATGTTTGGGTTAGAAACCCTAATTAGGGTTTAGAAAACCCTAATTTTAGAAAATGTTAGTTTTGGATTGTCGGGACCCGCGTTTGGGCGAGTGGACTGAAGTTATGACTTATGCCGATTCCATTGTATGTTGGCCTAGTGGAGTAATGGACTTATTGGGTTAAGTCCTTAATGGGTTAAGTGAGAACACTTAACCCTAATCGTCATTTTATGTAAAAACCCTAATTTGGTTTGGGCCTTGAGTTGGGCCTTTTGATGGGCTTTGTGTTGGATTTAGTGTCTAAGCCCATAACTATAAGTGGGATGTACTTGACCCGATTGTAGCATGGTCCCTTTTTGGGTTGCCTTCACCAGTGCCATTTGATAGGATGGATTTTGAGAATAAGGTTATTTATGGTTTATTAATATATTACAAGTATAATATATTAATAATCATATTATTTAATTATTATTGATCAAGAATTAATTTTGAATTAATTTTGTGGTCAAAAGAGACTAATTAAATGTATAGGGATTGATTATGTAAATAAATGATTCTTGTAGTGTGGGCCAATGATCCATGACTATGTAGATTGGCTAAACTAATCCATGGATAGTCTATGGATGTTAAATCCATGGAGCATGAGAATGTGGAAAGTCATGGGTCATTAGGGTTTACAAAGTGTAACCCTAGCATGTGCAACACTATAAATAAAGTCCCCTAGAGCCAAAATCGGTTGTCCCATCATTCCAAGAGAGTGATACACGATTTTGAGCTTGCTAACCTATTTCTCTCAAGCCTCCTCTTGCATATGGTGTTTGTGAACCAACAGAGGCATCACACTTGAGGTGCTCAAGCTTTCAAATGTCAAGAACTCTACCCTACTCAAGAGGTAAGCATCCAAACTAAGTTTTATTATATAGCTTCAATTGTAAACTAGCTAGGGTGAATGCTTTGGAAAAACAAAATGCATGTATAATTAGAGAAAACATAGATCCAAAGCATTTAGGGTTGTATGTACACCATAGGAGTGTTATTGAGCTCAAAACCCAACAGTGGTATCAGAGCCTAGGGTTGTTTTCTATTATATTTTATGCTTACTAGTTTTTCAAAGCTGGAAAAGTCAAAATTTTTGCATCTGACTGATGGACACGACGAGTCCACTCAGAAACAGCCCAACTCGGCAAGTCTAGTTCATGTACTCGACGAGTTGGTGCCCCTATGTGCAGAATTTCGAGTTTCTTGGCCTGGTTTGGATTGGGAACACTACCACAAACTGTTTTAGATCACTGGAAATGTTTTTTATGATATGCTAGTGTTTGTACTCATCCAACCACAAGATAATTGTCAAAGTTTTTAAAATAATTGTTGTTTTATATGATAAACAAAGTTGCTTTTAAAATTGTTGATATGAAATTGCCTTGCTTATAAGTTTAGTTAGATCATGAATTATGTGATAATTTAGTTGTTAAAAAAATGATCTAAATGATGTTTAATGGCCTCCATAACTTGTCCTCAAGTTATGGAAAATGAAAGGTCTCTTCATTAAAATCAAATTAAACTCATAGGTTATGAATCTGAAGAGTTTTGACAAGTTTCAAAACTTGCCCTCAAGTTTTGGGATAAGTCTCATTAAATGAAACTTTAATTCCAAACCCTAGAGTTTTAAAAGTTAAAATTCAACCCTTATACTTTATAATATTATAAGTTTAATAATATATATATATATATATATATATATATATATATATATATATATATATATATATATATATATATATATTATATAAGAACAAGTCAGTCTTACCGTTAGTAGGCCTCATTCATAAAGCCGGTCTATAATGAGGGTATAAGGTTACTGCCTATAAAATGACAGTTCAATGGGTGTCCACTCTCACCCACCGCTTCCTTGACTGGTGGAGGGTCGTTAGCCGAACAGGTATGATAGGACATTAATTCTCCCTCATTAAAAGTATAATGATAAATATAAAGTAACTAAACTTTTATTAAATTCCCAATCTTAGTTACTTTAGGAAAATATGAAATGGTGCTAATCCATGAAATTACACTTTGCACCTTGTTAAGTCGTTAGTGGAGCGTGTGTGGTTAACCGACACACTAATCTGGGACTGACAATGTGTGGCAAAGGGTAGCTTGATGTTAATCATAGATCGATGGAGCGTGTGTGGTTAACCGGCACATTGATTAGGTGATTTGTAGCATTGAGTGTACCAAGCTAGTTTGCATGGTCATTCACACCTTGTTTGTGATCCTCGGCATCCCGGTCACAAACTTGAAGGGCACAATCGAGATTTAAACATGCCTTTGAAAAGATCAATGAATCTCAAAGATATAGGAATTTCAAACCAATTAAAACTTAATAATCTATTTCGTTTTCATGGTGGAAATTGGTAAATCGTCATTTACCTACCTTCAAATATTTTACAGTTGGATTACGGCATCCCTCTTCGCAATTGTAAAATATTGTGTTGGGTCCTAGCCTTAATATTTCGTTTTGGGTGTTATATTAAGGACTTAAATCAACTAACTTGAATTTCTCCCTTGTAGATGTCTAGTTCAGACAACTATGCTCTTCCCGAATCCTTTGGAAAAGGCTTTCCACATGAAGATGATATTCCACAATATCATACTTCACTTCCTCCACCTCCTCCAGTTATTCTCCCTAACCCACAAGTTCGAAGACTTGAAAAATTCAAGGTCACTCACGCCCTACTGGCAATGAAACATCAAGATGGAAGGTCTATATGTGCTCATGTCTTGGACATGAAGCTGCATATTGACATGCTGGGAATGTTGGGTGTCATGTTTCCAAGGAAGTTGGCTATTGACTTGGTTCTTCAGTCACTTCCCAAGTCATATAGTGAGTTCGTTAAAGATTACTATATGACATATCGCGACATGACGCTCATTGATCTTACCTATTTGCTAATTGTTGCTGAATCAACAATGATTTGGCACAATGGTCAAGCAAATTTAATTGGAAGATCTACCTCCCAAGCTGACATGGGCAATGACATGGACATCTCGGAAATGATTCCTTCTCCTATACGAAAGAAATTGGCCATGGTTAAAAGTCTTGATCATAAGAGAAAGGCCAGTTTTGGGATTATCTCATGTGCCAATGCAAAAGAAGCCATTTGTTTCTACTGCCATTTGAAGGGACATTGGAAGCGAAGCTGCCCTGAATACCTGAAAGATCTAAGATAATGTAAAGTCAAAAAGGTTTGACTCTACTTCAGGTAAGTCCTTTATCTAACTCTATTAAGTTCCTATTTGTAGATTCTTAATACATGATGTGATAAGATTACATTTTTATGTTTTGTAGGATCGAAGAAAAGAAAGGAAGCTTAAAAGTAAGAGCATGTTGAATCTGATTGCGAAGAGATGGATTTCGATCGCATGGTTCAAAGATCGGTTTTTTGAAGCTATTGCTTAGGAGTTATGATAGATTGCTTAGGAATATGTAATAACATAGTTTTCATTTGTACTTGCATTGTAAGGAAAAGTTTTTCCGCATTTTATAAATAAATAAAATTCTGATTTTATCATGTTTTATATTATATCTCCTTACAATGGCATTTGTGAAAATTGATGTTTGTATGTTTCTAGCAATGTTGATAATGGATTTGATTCTTTCGTTTGTGGTAGTGTCAAAATTTACCAAATAAGGAAAGATTCTCATCACCTAAGTTTCAATTGGACAGAAACTTGGAATCATGCAACTTGTATTGTATGATGAATGAGAATTTTCGTCTTTGGGAAATTAAGACTAATTCCTTGTTCACATGTATATGTGAGTCAAGTGTAGGACTAGGAGATCAGGTACACTTGGTTGTGCGCTGGTCAGGTCCACCACAAAGAATGATAAGACTATTCGTCATGATTTACTAAAGTTTTGTAAATATGGTTGTGCTTACAAGATTAAGTATAATTATGTATCATTGTAAAAGTTTCAATGTACAGCAGGACGAATAAGAAGAATCAAATTAGGTAGAAAGATAAAAGTTTCTCCAATCTGAAAAGGTGGGAGAGTACTTGAGTATCATGTTTTATGATCATCTTAAATGATTAAGAAAGCCATATCACAATTTGATCCTCTAAGGATCTTAGTGCATTTGTTTGGCTAAGAAGAGGAATCGGGAATTGTTGAAATGGTTAAATCAATTAAGATGAATCATACTTCGTTCTAAAGTCAAATCTTAGAGTCATACTCCAAGATTGTATGTTGAGTGACATATCAGCAAATGCAGAGTAAAATGATTTCTACTCTTGTACATTTGAAATTGGTAAGTTGTAATGTTTTGGATAAAACAAAGATCAACTAAGACCAATTGTCAATAGTGTTTGTCTTGATAAGAAATCACACTAAATATTGAATATTTATTTGTCAAGCAATGTTCTTGACAGAGAGAAACTTATATGTCAAGAGGGCAGTGAGAGTCTTAAAGATCTTGACAAGTTTCAAGAACTAATCAAGAATAAACCTATTGTTAATCACTAACACACGACCTGAGGTTTATAACCTATCGTAATTACATATTCTTGTTTTTGTGCCCATTCCAGTTAAAGTTGACTATGCATGTGAGTTTTATGAGTTCTCAGTTGTTTGCATAACAACTTGGAAGCAATGGTAGGCCCTTGTGCTGCCAGGTGGCAAGGAATTAAGATTGAACAAGTTCAGTCCATATGAGTTTGGATTTGTCACTAACCTTGTCTTGTGATTATGGTTTTGACAAATTCACATGGATAGGAACACATACACCATAAAAATCTAATTTTCATAAGGTTTCTCTCCAATTCTTGAAAATGATTATGAGGAAACGCTTTCACTAAGTAGATTTTAAGGAGATAGCATTTGTGATATTTGCATTCTCAAATTCGATTATGACTACGGCATCCCTCTTCATAGTTTGAATTGTGAGAAATGGCAAAAAGTCTGAACATTTGAGACTTATTGTTGTAAGTTCTAAAATTGTCTGGACACACATATGAGCTATCTAAGGAAAGGTGTATGAGTTTGAGAATCCTAGATAAAAGTTTTATCGAAGCGTCTTGTATCAGAAATCTGAACTTTGGTAAGAAAGTCAACAAGTATTGATTTCTAGAAGTCCAGCTGATTTTAGATACATGTCAAAGCTAGTGGGAGCATAAGTGTTATGCCAGTAAGATAATAATTATGATGCAAGTGGGAGCATAATTATTATGGTAAGTGTTGCAAGTTAGCAATGTTAATTATAGAAAACAAAGTTTTCAATTCGCAAAGTTGCGGGGTTTGAAATAATTGTTTTGCTATAATTAAGGGAGAGGAACTTATACTTCATTTTTCAATTCTAAAAGCTTAGATTGAGATTTTTAATCAAATTTAGTCAAAGACATATATGAATGTTATGTTGAAAAGATTCGACATAAGGAAATTCTATATATGGAAATGTTAGTTGCTTTCTCAAAATTCGATTATGATTACGACATCCCTCTTCATAGTTCAAATTGTGAGAACATGGAAAATAGAAATATTATAGCAAAAGACTGATCAAGTATCATGTCTTTATGTAAGACATTATGAATCGTGTCCTATATGCTTCGGATATAAGGTCGATTGCATATGCTATAATATTTATGTGTTCTAATTTTCCAAATACCTAGGGCATTAAGAAGGAAAAATGATTAGAACTTAATTTGACTAAAGTGGTTAAACAACTGTCAAGGACAATCTAAGGTTCGCTAAAGATTGGTTGCTTATGGATAGTTGGAAGTATAGTAATGGATGGACCATATTGTCATTATTATGAATAGACAGGATTCTATTAACAGTGAGTTGTCATATGGCAAATATGGAAATGGTTCCATAATGGGAGTTGGATATCAAGAATCTATGAGAAAGTTAGAAACTTTTATGCAAGAAGGATGTTTAAAGGAATGTGATTTGAATATGAGACTTCGGATCTATGGAATTGTATTGCAACAATCTCCAATGGAAAGTTTTGTAATTGACAAAGTGTCACACCCCGAAACCGATGGCGGAAACGTTCTGGGGCGGAGGACGTCATGTATAGTATCACAACAGTTGTATCATAGTAAGCGAAGTAAACACAACCATTACATTATAATAAGAATATTTACATTGTTTGAAAACATGGTTTATACATAACAGTATATAACAAAAGTAAAAGACGTGACTCCAAAATGCTCCGTCTTCTCCAAAAGTTGGCAAGAGTACTTGTCTATTAATGCCCTGAGAATACAAGCAGTTTTAAAAATATCATCATAAAACTGGTGAGTTCATAAGCGTTTAGTTCTGGTGAAGGAAATGTTTCTTTGATCCTTTGAAAAGTGTTTCCTAAGAAAATCCTATATTTTCTTATGAAAGAGGTTTGATTTTCCATTCGTTATGTATTTAACAGCCTATTTAAGTAAGGTTGAGTTATCCCAGGAAAATCCTATATTTTCCTTAAAAGTTGATAGTTGGTTATCTGATCTGGAATGAGGTGTACAAGTATCTACCATACTTGTATTGTTAGATGTAGTTTCCTTGAAAAACCCTGTTTACTCTCAGTGAGATGTATTAGTCTTATTACATAAATAAGACTAATAAATAAATAGTGAACTAGATCCTAAGGGTATTACTAATGCCCTCTAGTAATCAAATCGATTATTACTTTGAGGTTAGTTCACTTGTTTCATTATTACAAAAGTAAATCTCTGTTATCTAGGTTGCGAGTTTTATAACCATACATTAAACTGGATATGGCACGTAACGGGGGCCAGTATCTTTTTATGACTTTGTCACCCCAGGCATGGCTGCCTAACTGTAGCTAGCAGTTTAGGTGCGGGATAGTCAGTCCCGTATAGATCTATACACATAAGTCACGCTCTCCCTCCAAGAGATTCTGGTTACAAGGGTTAGTCCTACACTCTCGAATCTGGTGGAGTGTTACCAAGGACGTGTCTCCAACTTAAAATAACAAATTTACAAGTAATAATACCGAAAATCCTATTTAGGTTTTGTATAAATCCTTTATAGAATATTACATTTTATGACAAGATTTACAAGTTCCTTGCTTTAGTTTTGAAAATTGTTTCTACAAGTTGATTTCTTAATCGTTTGGTAAACGGTTTTCTGTGTTAAAAGCATACTTGAACATATAATTATTTTAAACAAAATAATATACTTGAGCACAAGTTTCCTTGTACTTTTGCTTGTATTCCCCCCCTGAAAACATGAAAACTCGGAAAAGTGTAGGGGTATGAACTCACCGTTTTGACGTGGGATTCGAGTGTAAGTTGTTAGGAATTGCTGAGTGTCAAATAAAGCTTCGGACTCAAACGGATCCTATTTAGCATATAAAAGTACATATATACATTAGGTGAGGGCATAACACTATTTTTTATGGAAGGAAACCACCTTAGGGACTAGGAAACACTTAAAACTAAGTGTTAGAATTACATGTGTTTGAAGAGGGGAGTTTGCGGTCGTAATCAGGAGTTTACGGTCTAGGTGTTTACGGTCCAGGTGTTTACGGTCCATGGGTTTACGGTCCATGGGTTTACGGCCGTAAACACTTGACGAAAAGATGCGATTTTTCGGTGTTTCAAGGTCCTTTCTATCCTTCTGGAAGTGTTCTAAGCCTCGTTCCTAGGCTTAGGAGGGTGTTGTGGCAACTTTGCACCCTATAAATAGAGTTTACGGTCAAGGGAGATTGCCTTGACCGTAAACACCCTTCTGGTCACGATTTCTAGGTGTTTAACATGTGATTCTTGTATCCAACAAGCTAGGGGTGGAGTACTTACGTAGTAGAAGCTTGAAATGATGTTTTTAGCCACCAAGAACTAGTGTGTGTTCTTGGTGTTCATGGTGAGAGAGAAAATCTAGAAAAAGATGAGATTTATGAGCTAGGAACATGGATTTGCCACTATAAGTGAGATAGAAACACAATCAAGGTGAAGAATCACTTACATTCTTGAGGATCCTTGGGCAAATTCGAAGTTTGTAGAGAGAGTGTCGCACCCCCAAACCAGAACGGCGGAAACGTTCGGGGGCGGAGGACTTAAGGTAAGTATCACAACACATGTAACATAGTAATCAAAGTACAAACAACCATTGCATTAATAAGTATAAGTTTTACATAAGTCTTTAAACATTACATATTCAAATACTAAAGTAGGTACATCAGAAGACAAGAGTCGCGGTACGGTACTAGGTAGTCTTCTCAAAAGCTTCGGGAGTGTACCTGTCTACTGGATTCCTGAAAATACAAGTTATTTGGAAAGAGTAGATCAGCATTTAAGCTGGTGAGTTCATAAGTATTTTAGTTCTGTTAAGTATACCCTAAGTTCTTTGAATAAGTTCACTGGTTTTCTCCAGGAAATCCTATATCTCCTGAGGTGATTAACTGATAACCTCAACAGTTTCCCTCTGTAATTACTTAGTTTATACTGAATATACATAGCATAATATTGAATTGACAGTTAAATGGGTGTATCTGCCCTAAGCCCACAACCAAACAAGGAACAGGAAGTAAGGCGGAAGTCACACATTTCACTGTCAATCGGATATTACTTATGTACAACTCTGATGTAATAACTAAGGAATTATAGAATTAACCACTAAAGGTCTTTTATGTTATACTAGTTTACAAAGATTGAATGACTAAGTTTCATTTGATAAGTGGTTTAATCCCATAAACCGTTTCATTTGTAAAAGTAGTTTAATCCCATAAGCCGTTTCATTTGTAAAAGTCTTCTTAGTTATATCTGTTCTATAGTAAAAACCTTAGTATTAATCCTGGAGAGTATTGTATTATCCATAATACTGCCTTGTGGTTTTAAATTTTCAAACCATAAGTACAATACATGGTTTCATGATACGTAGCTTTTACTGTAAGTAAAAACTACTGAAGGTATATCTCGTTGTTTTATCCATGTGAGTCCTATTAACCATACTAATATGACGGAAATGCCTGCAGCGACGTTCTTCAGGCGTCGGAACTAGAATGATATTTGACACCCTAGGCCTGCCGGCCAAACTGTAGCGAACAGTAAAGGTGTGGGATTGTCAGTCCCATATAGATCTATACACAAATTCACGCTCTCCCTACAAGAGATTCTGGCTAATAGTTCAGGACTTAAAAAGGTCGTACTTAGATAAGTACACCGTGAAGGGTCTCACAAATTTATTGTTTCAACGAGATTTCCGATGTATTATTATTGTTACCCGATGAATGCTAACTCTGGTACTTTGTATCGTACCCTTGGTTAATGCAAACCTGGTAAGATGTATTATTACCTCGAGTTCGCTAACTCGGGTACTCTGTATAGTACCTTTGCTAATGCCAACCCGGCAGAATGTATTATTACCCGTGATTGCTAACTCTGGTACTCTGTATATCGTACCTTTGTTAATGCAAACCCGGTATGATGTATTATTACTCGTGATTGCTAACTCTGGTACTCTGTATATCGTACCTTTGTTAATGCAACCCGGCATTACCACGTGTTTGCTAACCCTGGTACTCTGTATCGTACCTTTGTTAATGCAAACTAGGTATGATGTATCTTTACTTCTTTAATATATTGTTCGTATATTAAAGGTATTATACATATCTTGGTATAGTTGAATGAATTTTGGTAATTTCCTTGGAAAGTATACAGTTGTAAATCATACTTGTATCTTTAGTTTTGAATGATAACTTATACCTATTATAATTTATATGTTCTATCTGATTAGCATGGTTTCTGATGGATGAACACCTTTGCTCAGCCTGATACAAAGGTGAAGATACCAAAAGGAGTAACCTTTGGTACTCATATATGTATAATATATATATAATTAAGAAGGAAACGACCTTAGGACAAACAATACAACCCTAATTCCACATCCAAACAAGGAAAAGGATATAGGATAATTCATTAGTCCTAAGCCCTTCAAATCTTATTTATATATTTATACATATATAAACATGATTTTGGCATTTATACTTTGAAATAGCTTATAAAACATTTTTCAAAATATTTAACGGAGTTTTTACATGACTTTAAAGATTTAACATGGCTTCACGTTATTTTGGAAGTATTTGATAATTCTTAAAAGCATACGAAATCATTTTGTGTGATTATTATCACATACAGTTATTAACACAATTTAATATTGTCTTAAACTTGTATTCCCCCCCTAAAAAGAATTTAAAAACCATTGAAAAGGTAAATTATAGGGGTATGAACTCACCTTGATAAGCGGTGATTTGGGCAGCGTTTCGTTTCCCGTAAAGAGTTTATTTAACGAGAAACCGGCTCAAACCGGGCAGAGTTTCGACAGGAGAGAGGATGAATTCTCGAGAATTCCGAGGCTCCGGGGCTTGCTTCAGGCTTTAGATGTGATACCGGGGCCTTCGGGGGCCGTGAGAAAGTTTACGGGGCTAAAATGTGAAAAAGGGGAAGTTTTGGGGTGAAAAATCTCTTAAATCCGAGAAGGCTCGCACCCTTTATATAGGGGTGCGAGGGTTCGGTCCGAAGGTGACTCATCAGCAACGTGGAAGCGAAGGAAAGCAGACGCGTGTCTCGGTTCGGACAGGTGGCGAGGGCTCGGTCAGGCGGTTCGCTGTTGGAAGCTTCGGATTGGACCAACCTTCGGTCCAATGGGAGAAGGCCACGTGCGAAGGAGGGTGTCCGAGGTGTGTGCGAGGGGTGTCTCCGGGGCATCTCATGCGAAGCTGTTCGCTTCTAAGTGGACCTCGGCTGCGGTCCAATCAGTAGGTGCCACGCATGGGTTCGGTCCACTCAGCAGCTGCCACGTGCGAGGTGACGTGTCACTTGCGAAATTGCCCGGTTTTCCTATTTTTCTTTATTTTTGTGCCAAAACTTGCCAAAATCATAACTTTCGCATATGAGCTCCGTTTTTTGCGTTCTTTATATGCACGCGTAGGTAAAATCATAATCTACGACTTTCGTTTAGACTTCGTCGGCTAATTTTGACTTTATTTTTAATATTATTATTTTAAACAGACCGGGACGGGAATCCGTTAAAAATTCATAACTTCTTCATCCTACGTCCGTTTTCGTCTGTCTTTTTACCGTTGTGCTACTTTTGATGAGACCTTCGATTCTCGTTTAAGTTGCGTCAACTAAATATCGATCGATTTACATTTCGAATTTTTAGTTGTCTACTGCTAAACCGAAACTTCGAAAAATCATAACTTCCTCATACGAAGTCGGATTTTTACGTTCTTTTTATGAACGTTCTTGGTTTAACATATTCTACAACTTTCATTTAGATTGTTAAGGCTAAAAAGCCTTTTATCGAAAAATCACTTTTTACACTGAACAGTGTTTTGCCGGTTTTTCCGCGGATTTTCGATTGGTCATAACTTCTTCGTTATAACTCGGATTTCAGTGTTCTTTATGTTTTTGGAAACCTTGTTACAAACTCTACTACTTGGTTCATCCCAATTACGATTATTGATCAATTTATTTTTGACCAAAACTTGACTGGTGTCACACAGAGAGAGAGAGAGAGAGAGAGAGAGAGAGAGAGAGAGAGAGTAGAGAGAGAAAGCTTCTGGAGTGTGTAAAGTGATAAATGAAGGCCACTCATCCCTTATATCGGGGTGAGTTTACGGCCAAGGGGTGGGGTGGAGGGTTTACGGCCGTAAATAGGGTTTACGGTCGTAAACAGAGTTTACGGCCGTAAGCTATGTTTGCGGCCGCAAGCTCCTCTCGAAGGGTTGATTGGCCCGGATGCTATGCTTTGACTTAGAAAACCTCGTTTTTGAATACGAAACTCAATCGAACTGAGCTTAGAATATTCCGCTAGACCAAAAATAATACTAACGTGAACGGAAAATAAATAAAAACCCAAATTTTATTAACGGAAATTGGGTAAGGATAACGGAAAAAGTTTCGGGTTGTCACATTATCCCCCCGTTAGAGGGAATTTCGTCCCGAAATTTGAACATAGAATACAAATCATGGAATAGAAAAGAGATGGGGATGCTTCTGTTTCATCTGATCTTCGCGCTCCCAAGTGAATTCGGGTCCCCGCTTGGCAGTCCAGCGAACCTTAACTATCGGGATGCGACTTTGTTTCGTTCGTTTGATCTCTCTATCCATGATTTCGATTGGTTCTTCCACGAAGTTTAGGTTCTTGTTGATTTCAATCTCGTCAAGAGGAATCGTAAGGGTTTCGCCAGATACGCATTTCTTAAGATTCGAAACGTGGAAGACAGGATGAATGTTGCTAAGTTCTTGGGGTAAACGAAGTTTGTAGGCTACGGGACCAATCCTAGCGAGGATCTCGAAGGGTCCTATGTATCTTGGATTTAGCTTTCCACGCTTTCCGAAGCGTATCATGCCTTTCCAGGGCGAGACCTTCAACAGAACACGGTCTCCAACCTGGAACTCCAAGGGTTTTCGTCGTTTATCGGCGTAGCTCTTTTGTCTATCTCGTGAGGCTTTAAGTCGTTCCCGAATATGCACGATCTTTTCGGTGGTTTCGCGAATGATTTCTGGACCAGTGAGAGTGTTGTCAGGGACTTGCCCCTTGACTAGCTGCATGTCGCCCACCTCAACCCAGCACAGAGGGGATCTGCACTTGCGGCCATAGAGAGCTTCGAAAGGCGCAGCCTTGATGCTGGTGTGGTAACTGTTGTTGTAGGAAAACTCGACCAAGGGAAAATGAGTGTCCCACGACTCACCGAAGTGAATAACACATGCTCTCAACATATCTTCCAAGGTCTGGATGGTTCTCTCACTCTGCCCATCTGTTTGAGGATGGTAAGCTGTGCTCATATCCAACTTAGTTCCAAGAGCCTTTTGTAGTGACTGCCAGAACCTCGAAGTGAACCTGCTATCTCGATCGGAGATAATGGACACAGGCACACCATGCAGTCGAACTATCTCTCAGATGTAGATTCTCGTGAGTCTCTCCATTTTGAAGTTTTCCTTGATTGGCAGGAAGTGGGCGGATTTAGTTAGCCGATCGACAATTACCCAAATGGCGTCGTGCCCACTCGGAGACTTGGTGTCACACCCCAAAACCGGAACGGCGGAATCGTTCGGGGGTAGAGGACGTCATGTTCAGTATCACAACAATGAATAGTAGTAAACAAGCAACAACATCATCCATTGCATTAATAATATAATTTAATACAAGTGTGTTATGTCAAGTTAATAGACACCAAAAGTATAAATCAAAATGAAAGATGAGTCTTGAACGAGCTCCATCTTCTCTAAACCTGGCATCGGTACCTGTCTACTGGTGACCTGAGAATACAAGTTATTTTGAAAGAGTTTATCAGCTTTAAAGCTGGTGAGATCATAAGTATTTTAGTGTCTGTGTTTGTATGAGAGTGTTTGTAAGTATGTGATGTGTAAGTTTGTAAAAGTTTGTGTATGTTTGTAAAAAGTTTGAATCTCCTAGAAAACCCTATGTTTTACTACTAAAAGTAGCCTTCTACCAAGGCATCAAGTGTTTGTATGTGTGTCTCTTGTAAGAGTATGTATTTTCCCAAATCTGACTATCATTAACCAAAAATATAGTTTTTACATTACTATTCATTGTGTGAAGATCACAAAGTGAATGCAATGGGAAATAAAATAGTATTGTAGTGTTGTATTAAGTAACTACTGCTGTACTAACTACCTTAAACCATTTGTTATTGAAAGTATCATGTGATCGGCCTGTACCATACTACCGACTAGAAACACGACGATGTAAGACGTCGGAAGGAATGACGTTTGGCACCCGTAGACTTGCAAGTCCCACTGTAGCGAGCAGCAAGGTGTAGGATAGTCAATCCAGTATAGATCTATACACAAACTCAATGCTCTCCACTTAAGGAGATTGTTAGGGTGCAAAGTCACTCTTGGATGTAGTGTTTTAGGCTTTCCCCTTTGTATGTGTAAATGGGTTGAGTCTTTCCTATAAATAGGAAGTGAGTGACTCCCATTATAAAAAGGAACCATTTTGGAGTGTTAGACTAGAGAGAGAAATTGTATACAAACCCATTTGTATATCCTTTCTAGATCTAATATGAGCTTAAAAAGATTTATTTACTCCTTGTGTTCTTGATTTTACATGATGATTCACTAGATCTTTCTAATTCCGCACATGCCATCATAATAAACACCACTACAATTGGTATCAGAGCGGGTGTTCTTGATTGGATCAAGAATTGATCCTTGATGGCTTTCTAGATTTGGTGATTCTTCGTTTTTGATCTTTGATCTTTGTGTTTTAGAGAGTTTTTGGATTCTAGAAATCGAATTCATCTTTGATTCTATTCAAAATTCGATTTTCTTCACTAGAATTCAAGTGATTTTTACTTTCTCTCTCTAGAAAACCCATTCAAAATCACTTTCTCTCTCTAGAAATCTTCAAGTTTTTGTGATCATGGTGAATTTGCCTTACAATTCTTGGATTGTGATCGTTGAAGATATCAAATACAAAGTCAATAAAAATCAATATTATGGGTTGGTGTTAAACAATTGGATATTTTAGGAAACTATGGTTTCTGATGGAGGTTTGAAGGATGATCATGGAAACTTGATATTTCAACCACTTTGTGAGATCAAATGGTTGGCTGATATTACATGGTCCATATCATCACGTAGTAGTGATAAGATTGGAGAAGAAAAATATTTGTTCAGAAAGAAATATATTTCTCTTATTGAAGACCCAAATGATCTTCGTGCTCTTAAGGTTGTTGAAGTTGTTAACAATGGAGTTCAATGTGATGTTCTTGATGTTCTTGAAGTTCATGATAAGAAGATTCAAGTTGATTCTCAAGATGAAAAAGTTTTTTGCTCGATTGGAGTTCAAACCGATGATATTTTGTGTTCTTGTGATTCGTTTGAAGGAATGATTCCTTATCGGAAGCCGGTGATCCAAGAAATTCACAAGTATCAAACTCCAAAAGATTTGATTCAAACTCATAAAGTTGAAGTTACGGAAAGTGGGTTTGTTCGTGAGATCAAGTCTTCAAGATGAAAAAAGATGAGAAAGAAAAAGAAGAAGAAGATTAATCGGAAAAACAAGCGGGTTTACTCACAAAAATCGTCAAATGTTGTGAAGTCGAAATCCGTGAAGCAAATTTGGGTTCCAAAGCAACAATCTCCAAATGTTGCATTGAATTTGAAGTCAAAACCAAAATGTTTTGGTGGTTCTTTTGAAGATGTTCTTGGTTTGATGAAGAACACGAAGAACGAGTTGTACATCACGCATAGTGGGTGGTACAATGTTCAAATTGGAAATTTTCTCGTTCCAACAAAAGAACCAAGATCTTCTAAATTTGATTCTTTCGTTGAAAACGGAACTCGATTCGTCAAAAAGGTATCTCAAATTCTCAAATGGATTCCAAAACATCCATGATTTCGATTCATGTTTTTCGTTTTTCATTTTTTTTTGTGATCTATTTGCTTCATTGGATCAAATTCGTTTCAACCTCATTGATTGATCCATTTATTTTTGTTTAGATCAAAAATTGAGCCCAAAATTAAAGTTCGTTTGTTGTTCTTGATCCAAACTGAAGTCCAATTTCCTTTGTTTGTTACTGTTCATATAAATTTTTTTTGAGCCCAATGTACAAATTTGTTTCCTGTACATTTGATTTCGAATACAATCCCATTCCGTGACAATGAATCTGTTCATTGTTCATCATTTTAAGCCCAAAAAGTCGATCTATTACTGTTCATCTTGATAAAGCCTCATCGAAATAATTTTTTTTTTTATTCATCATTCGTGAATATCGATTCCTTCAAATCGATCGAAGTCTAATTGTTACTAGAATCAAAAATCTTGTCACTCGTTAATCAAAGTATTTTGGCTTGAAATTACGTGTTTGAAATCGATTGAGTTAATGATCGAAATCAGTGAAGTTTCTTCGATTTTAACTTGTCTGGAATCAATTTTTACTGAAATTGAACTTGGATTGAGTCATTAAAGCTTAAAATCGAACTCGATTCTGATAAGATTTGTTGATTAATTCTCAATCGATGGTGATTTAGTTGATCTTTGTTGTTCGTTTGTATCAAAAGTCTCGTTGTTGAAAGTCAAACGAATTTCTGATAAGTCAAAATCGAAATTAGTTTAGGAATTGAAATCAACTTTAAAGTCGTTGAGATCGATTTTAGTTGCTGTTGGTATGTTGATCTGGAATTGGTTTGTGATGTTGCTTTTGAAGTTATCGATTCGACTTTGTCGATCTTGATTGAAAAGCGAAGATTTGGGAACGATTTCGATTTTGATTGTTGGATGTAAGTTCAACGGTTTGAAGAATTGGAATCGAATTTGCTTTTGTGATACATAGATGACGAACAGTTACTAGTTCTTGATTTCAAAGAATCGAAAATTTGTGAAGTAGATTGAAATCGATAATCTGATTCTTAGTGTCGACTGGTGTTTGGTGACGTATTTTGAAGATCGATTTTAGTCGTTGTTCATAAAAAGCGAAGTTTGATTGTTGATTTTGAGGTTTGTTCATGAGGTATCGATGGAAGAACAAGAACGAAGCCATGGATTTTATTGTTAAAAAATTTGATGTCGATGGACTGGAAAACGAATTGATTATGTTTGAGGAAGATTTCAAACAAATGGTCACAGATTGTGGTTATTAGAGTCGATATCTCAAAGTCGATGGCCTCAACTAACGAAGGGTTGAAGAGTAGATGGCTTGATTTGTGTTGTTGACTGAAAAACGAAGCAAACAAATGTCGATAATTTTGGGAAGAACTGTAACGATGAACTGTAAGAATGAAGAATGATTTTTGGGTTGAATGTACGAAGAGAGAAAATTCGATTCAGAGGTATTCAGAGGTTACTGTTCATTAAGAGGCTTCGAATGCTTCGAATTCGTGTGTTTGGGAAGATGATTTTCATACGAAGAGGAGAGAGAAGGAAAATCTTTGTATGTTTGGTTGCAAAATTTTTGTGTGTTTGGATGCAGTTTTGTACGAAGCGTACGAAGGGAATTGTCTGAGAAACAAAATTGGGGAAGAAAGAAGGAAAAGTTTCGCATATGGCCCTTATAATTTCGACTGTTTGACAAATTTTAAACACCCCTTCGTATGATTGGTAAAGGATTCGTATGATTGATCACAATTTTGTATGTTTTGATAAAAGAAGCAAAAGTTTCGAATTCAGCCCCTGAACTTTCGAATATTTGGCAACCTCCACAATTAATTGAAGTTTCGAATGTTTGACACTTTTCACCCAAATTCGAAAATTTTCTGAATTTTCGAATGTTTGGGCCAACTCTTCGTATGTTTGGTGCACAATGGCAGAATTTTCGAAAATGGTCCCTGAGGCTTCAAATGTTTGGCTGTTCATACCCATTTTCGAAAAAGGACTGTTTTTGCTGAAAATTGAAGAAAATGCATTTTAGGCCCCTGCAGTTTATGCAAATTGACGCTTTTTACCCAGCTTTGGAAAAGGGGGAGAGTTTTGCATATTTGGTTGTTTTGGGCGCAACGGGTCCCTGTAGAATTCAGAAAGTGACGATTTTTACCCGGTTTTTGAAAAATCTTGCAACTTTCACCTAAAAAGTCAAAAAATTTCATAAATTGGAAATTTTTTGTGGTTTTTTCGTGATTGTTTTTCCGTGCAAGATTTTTGGTGATTCATTTTTGGTACACATCAAGGGGGAGTATCGTGAAGACTATTCCTCGGGCGCTTCTCACCCTTAGTGGGTTTTATAATCATTTTTTTATTATAAAAAGGGGGAGAATGATGGGTATTCGAAGCTTCTCAGGTTTGTCGAATATTCATTTGCGGATTTGAAGACCGGTGTTACTTCGAGGGGGAGTTTGGTCTTGATCGCGCTAGCTCGTTGGAGATTGAAGTCGGACATCCAATCCTAACTTTGAGGGAGAGAATGTTAGGGTGCAAAGTCACTCTTGGATGTAGTGTTTTAGGCTTTCCCCTTTGTATGTGTAAATGGGTTGAGTCTTTCCTATAAATAGGAAGTGAGTGACTCCTATTATAAAAAGGAACCATTTTGGAGTGTTAGACTAGAGAGAGAAATTGTGTACAAACCCATTTGTATATCCTTTCTAGATCTAATATGAGCTTAAAAAAGATTTATTTACTCCTTGTTTTCTTGATTTTACATGATGATTCACTAGATCTTTCTAATTCCGCACATGCCATCATAATAAACACCACTACAGAGATTCTGGATACAAAATGAGCCATGACAGGTGATGTCATGCCCCGTTACGTGGCTCACATAACTGTAGTAGTATTCTTGTATATGTATTGTGTGTACTAGCTGTATTGTATGTTCTCTCTCTGTCTAGTATGTATGTATGTTCTCTCTGTTTCTCATAATAGTATGTTCTCTTGTATAATGTATAGTATGCACTAGCTGTATTGTAATGTATAGTATGTACTAGCTGTATTGTAATGTATAGTATGTACTAGCTGTATTGTATGTTCTCTCTCTGTCTAGTATGTATGTATGAACTGATTCCTTGTATGTTTCATTGTTCTAGTAATAGTATTAGTAACTTCCTAAACTATGCCTATTATACTTTACTAGTAATGTTGTTTGTATGTATGAACATGTTTGTATACCTTTGCTACCCAAAGGTATTGAATAGAAAGAAGGAACTTTTATATCTATATACATATACATAATATATAAGTAGGATTCAAACGACCTTCGGACAAACAACCGATACCCTAAGTCCACAACCAAACGAGGAACAGGAGGTAGGGTGAGCTATCAGTCCTAAGTCCTTTCAATCCTACTTATATAACTATATCTATATAGATTCACAATTAACAGAATATAAGTTTAAAAGAGTTTAATAAAAGTATTTGACATGTAAAAGAGTTTGTAAAACAGTTTGAAGTAGTTTGTTTGATAACACAGTTTGAAAAGTAAGAAATCCACTTGTTTGGTAGTTATTAATCACATGTGATTGATATAATAACTATAATAGTTCAACTTGTATCCCCCCCATAAAAGCATTTAAAATCATTTAAAAGGTTGATTAAGGGGTATGAACTCACCTGTAGTGAGTGCTTTGGATGAACGGATGTTATAGGATGTTAAGTGTCAAGTGATGACTTGAGCACACACAAGGATCCTAGTTAACATATAATAACACATATATGTATCCAATTAGTCATTAAACAACTAATTAACCAAGTTAAGACACCCTAGGACATGAAAAACACTTGTTTCAAGTGCTATAAGTACCAAGGATTGCATCTAAGGGTTGTAGGGCTTTGCTTTTGAGTTTATGGTCCAAGGGTAAACTCTTTATGAGTTTACGGTTTTTGGGTTTACGGTCCCAATGGGTTTACGGCCGTAAACCCATGGTAACTTCTACCATTTTGTGTTTTAAGGTCTTATAAGTCATAAAGAAGTGTCCTAACTTCAAGTCTAAGCCTTAGGAAGTGATTGTGGCACCATTGCACCACATTATAGAGTTTACGGCCCATGGACCATTTCTCCATGAGTTTACGGCCGTAAACTCTAATTGTTCTTGATCTTTTTGATGTTTAAGGTCCTAAACACTTCAAGGATGTGATCTAGACTAGTATCCAAGGCTTGGTAAGGGACTAGGGCTCACAATGGCCCTTTCATTAGGGTTTACGGTCCAAGAACATGTCTTGACCAAAAACACCTTTGATCTTGTGTTTCTTTGAGTTTTCTAGTTGATTAAGATGTGAAACAAGCCTTATAACACACTAAGGTAAGAGTACTTACAATATAGAAGCTTGTAGGGGTGCTTAAAGTCCAAGAATACTAGTGTGTGTTCTTGGTGTTCTTGGTGGAATGAAGAACACTTGAAGATCTACACAAATGGAATGATTTCATGGATGAAATCATGTAAGATCACTAGATGATAGCTTATTTTATTTCCTTATTTTTATTAGTTTATCTTAGATTTTTAGCTCTTTTTATTAGTATTGCATTGTATATTCTTTATTTTTTTTATCATGGATCGTATCGGGGGCTTGTTATGTTGCATGAGGAATTTTGCAGGGTTTTTGGAGCTTTTTGTGATTGTGGATTTGAGTGAAGACGGCTTAGTGGGCTCCCGAAGCATTATTGGGCTTGGCGGAATCAAAGAAGAAGAATTGGGCTTTGAAAGTTATTGGCTTGAATTATTTGGGCTTGTGAAGATGGATCATAAATTTCTAATTTTGGGCTTGGAGCATCCATTTAGTGGCTAAATGATGAGTGGTGGATTCAAATTACATGGACAAGGGGGGGACCAAAGGAATCTTTGGTAGTGGAAGGGTGGAGTAGTGGAATGGTGGACCAATAGCATTCCAGCAGCATTTGCGCGGGTGGAATTTTGGCTGCGCGGGTACCCGCGCAACCGCCCAGTTTGGGTATTTTGGTCATTTGGCTCACAATAACTTTGGGGGATCAGATCTAGAGGCTCATTCACGAATTTTCCACCATTGGAGACCTGCAAGTGACGATTTGGAGAGCAAAATACTCAATTTCTTTCATCTTTTCAAGTCTTAGGTAGATTCTTGATGCAAATTAATTATTGTTCTTGTTACTTTGTTGCCATGAGTGGCTAATACTCTTATTTGGTTGACTTTGGCTGAAAACCAATGAATGTTTGTGGGTTTTAAAGGATTTATGTTGATTATCAATTTATTCCATGTTTATGATTCTAGTTTACAATTCTTATGCTTATTTGATGCTTTGATCATGAGCTTAGTATTTGATTGAGCAATGGTTGATTTGTTTCATTGATTTTGCATTGGATCATTGAATTTATCTATAACAAAGGCTTTATGATGGTAGAAATCATCTCTAGCTTATGAATCATAGCTCCTTTATGGATGTGTAAGCATTTGACATCCTCTAGGAATTGGGGATTCCTTCATTCTTAAGGCTAATTGATTTCTTGGGATTAATTGCTTCAATTGACCCTTGATCTTAATTAAGAAGGTGTGTTGTGGGCTTCCCCAACCTCCATACTACCTATGAGGAATCTTGGCATATCATGCTTCATGATTGCTATAACCAATTTGGGATGAAGGATAAGCTTTGTATTAGATCCTAATGATAAACACACAAATGTTCATTGTGTTGAATTGCCTTAGTTAACCAATTATTCCCAACCTTTGAGCATCTCATCAACTTGCTTAATTGCAAGGTTTTTAGTTATTCAAGTATTTTAGTTTTCAAGTAATCAAACACCCCCCCCCCTTTTAGTTTAATTGTAGTTAGTTAGTTTAATTTCACTAGTTCTATTGAATTGCATTGGTGATTGAATACAACCATTTCCCCGAGGATCGATACCCCTTTTTACCATTATATTACGTTTATTTAGAAATCAAAGGGTGTAATTTGCTTGGTGGACTTGACAACCCACCACTAGATGATGAAGGATATCAACTAATTAAGGCAAGAAATACTTACAAAGTTGAAGATCAAGAAGGAAAATCGGATGATACTTGAGAGGATTTTGAGTTCTAGCCTTGAAATTGTGAAAAAGTGATAAAAATGACTAAGTGTCATATTTATACTCCTTAGAGTTTACGGCCGTAAACACCATGTTTGGGCCGTAAACTCCAAACTCTTGGAGTTTTGAGACTTTATTGATGCACAATAAACCCTAGGGTATCCTCTCTCCAGTTATCTCTTGAAGTACTAAGCTTTAAAACACTCAAGCTGACTCCAAAAAGCTTAAAAGTTAGCAGAAACAATTCTGACTTCTATTGAAGTGAATAGTTGTATAGAATAGAAATTTCGGGTTGTCACACTTGGGTAGTTTGGTGATAAAATCCATAGTAATTCTCTCCCACTTCCACTCAGGTATTTCCGGCTGGTGGAGTAGACCCGAGGGCTTCTGATATTCGACCTTCACCTTGGCGCAAGTCAGGCACTTGCCCACGAAGGTAGCGATCTCTGCTTTCATGTTCGGCCACCAATACAGTTTCTTTAGATCGAGATACATTTTATCCGAGCCTGGATGAACGGAGTATCTAGTCTTGTGAGCTTCGTTCATTACAACCTCTCTGTAACCACTGAAGTTTGGGGTCCAGATCCGGTCTATGAAATAATAGACTCCGTCTCCCTTGATTTCTAGGTTCTTTTCCATTCCTCTCAAGGCTTCACCCGGCATGTTCTCTGGTTTTAAGGCTTCCAGCTGAGCCTCCTTGATTTGTGCGGATAAATGGGAATGGATAGTCATGGTCAGTGCCTTCACTCTACGACCTGAGTACTCCTTCCGGCTGAGGGCATCTGCCACCATATTGGCCTTGCCGGGATGGTAGCGGATTTCGCACTCGTAATCGCTGAGTAGCTCAACCCATCGCCGTTGTCTCATGTTCAGCTCCTTCTGGTCGAAGATATGCTGCAGACTTTTATGGTCAGTGAAGATAGTGCACTTGGTTCCGTAGAGATAATGTCTCCATATCTTCAATGCGAAGACCACTGCTCCCAATTCCAGGTCGTGCGTTGTGTAGTTGACTTCGTGTGCTTTCAACTGTCTTGAGGCATAAGCAATGACTTTTCCCCGTTGCATGAGCACACAGCCTAGGCCCTGATTGGATGCATCACAGTAGACAACGAAGTCCTCCGTCCCTTCGGGCAGAGACAAGATAGGTGCGCTGCATAGGGCCCGCTTCAACGTTTGGAACGTAGTGTCTTGCTTTTCACTCCAACAAAAGGGTACGCCTTTCTGAGTCAGAGTGGTTAAGGGTTTCGCAATTCTGGAGAAATTTCGGATAAATCTGCGATAGTAGCCAGCGAGACCCAAGAATTGACGGATTTCTGTGGGCGTCTTTGGTGCTGACCAGTTCCCTATCGCTTTGATTTTGGAGGGGTCCACGTGTATGCCTTCCTCGCTTACCACGTAACCTAGGAAGGTTACCTTGCGAATCCAGAATTCGCACTTGGAGAATTTCGCGTACAATTTCTCCGTCCTTAGGGTTTCCAGCACCGATCTCAAGTGATGTCGATGATCTTCCTCATTTCTGGAATAGATAAGTATATCGTCGATGAACACGATTACGAACTTGTCCAGGAAAGAACGGCACACCCAGTTCATCAAGTCCATGAATACTGTCGGTGCGTTGGTTAGACCAAAGGGCATTACTACAAATTCGTAGTGACCATACCGAGTCCGAAATGCTGTTTTAGGAACATCACTCTCATGGACTCGCAACTGATGGTACCCTGATCTTAGGTCTATTTTGGAAAAGTAACTGGCTCCTTGAAGTTGATCGAAGAGGTCGTCGATTCGAGGAAGAGGGTATCGGTTTTTGACTGTGAGTTTGTTCAGCTCTCGATAATCGATGCACATCCGAAAGGATCCATCTTTCTTTTTCACAAACAAAATCGGGGCTCCCCAGGGTGAGGAACTCGGTCTGATGAACCCTTTGGCGAGCAGCTCATTGAGTTGACTGGATAACTCCTGCATTTCTACCGGTGCTAATCGGTATGGGGATTTAGCTACGGGGGTAGCTCCGGGGACTAAGTCGATGCGAAACTCGACTTGGCGTTCGGGAGGGATTCCTGGGAGATCTTCAGGAAAAACATCGGGAAAGTTGCAGACTTCGGGGATGCTCTCGAGGTCTTTAATTTCCTGCTTCTCGTTAATGACGTGGGCTAGGAATGCATAACACTCCTTCCGCAGGAGTTTCTGGGCTTTGATGCACGAAATGATGCGAAGGTTTGAACTGAGTTTATCGCCGTAGATTACAAGAGTTTCATCCGAGGAAAGATTGAGATGGATAGATTTTTCGTAACAAAGAATATCAGCATGATTTGGGCTCAACCAATCCATGCCGATGATGACATCAAAGCTTTTTATGGAAACTAGTATAAGGTTGATAGGAAAAGAATGATCGTTTAAGGTAAGGGTACAGCCTACGTATATATCATTAGTGCTCTCTTTCTCACCGTTAGCCATCTCGACGGTAAATGTTTCAGTTAGTGGTTGAGGTTTATGTTTGAGAAGATGTTTGAATGCATGACTAACAAAACTCCTCTCTGCACCAGAATCGAAAAGAATGCATGCATAAGAGTTGTCGAGGAGGAACGTACCCGAAACAACTGTGGGATCTGCAACTGCCTCTTCTTGACCCATCGTTAGCACTCTCCCCGTGCCACCTGCTGTTGTTGCCTTGGGGCAGTTTCTCTTATAGTGCCCGACTTCTCCACAACCATAATAGGCTTGACCGACGCCTGCTCCAGATGCCTGATTGGTTGGTTGGACTGGTGTCTTGCAAACTCGAGCTGTGTGCCCCTTTCTGCCACAGCTGGTGCATGACATTTCTCGGCATGGGCTGGGATTATGATGATAGTTACACTTGTCGCACCGAGGAAGGGTACCAGCATATTTACTGGTAGGTGCTTGAGTGGCAGGAGCAGCGACAGGAGTAGTAGCAGCGTGGACTGCCACCGTTTGTTGTTTCTTTGAGGGCTCCTGTGAAGACTGACCCTTCCGCTGCTTCCAGAACTTTCTTTTCTCACCACTCCCTTTTGCTGGCTCAGGAGCGGTTGCCACTTTATCAAGATCAACTCCATGATCTATGAGAGTCTGCGCCAGACACTTAGCGTTGTCAAAGGTGATTGGCCTAGCAGCCAAGACATTTCCTTTGGTGGGTTGTATCAGTTCCCAATTGTATCTCTCTATTTTTTTGCTTTTCGGGGTGACCATTCCCGGACAAAGAAGTGCTAGGTCTTCAAACCTAGAAGTGTAGGCAGCAATGTCGGATTCCTTCATCCTTAGGTTCCAGAGTTCATGCTCTAGTTTCTGCATCTCGCCCCGTGGGCAGTACTCAGCTAGCATGAGTTCCTTTAAACTTTCCCAACCCATAGCATTTGCCACTGGCAGGGTTAGGGATTTGACCCGACCATTCCACCAGGTCAGTGCCCTGTTGGCGAAAGTGCAAGCGGCGAATTTTACTTTGTCGGCTTCAGAACAGGAACAGATTTTGAAAATGGACTCGATCTTTTCGAACCATTGAGTCAGGGCAATAACACCTCCTTTGCCGTTGAAAGATGTGGGTTTCGCGTTCATGAAGTCCTTGTAAGAGCAGTCCTTCTGGTGTCCCTGACCACCCTCATGATTTTGGGGATGAGTACTACCTCCCTGTCCACCAGATCTGCCAGGATTCATCTGTGACATCGCGGCAGCCACAGCAGCAGTAACAGCTGCCTAGAACATAACGGGATCGAACTGAGGGGGTGGTGGTGGTGGTGGAGTGTTGTCATTTCTTCTGATGGGTCTTTTTCGGGGAGGCATCTTGTTCTAAAAACAACCAGGAAGAAGAGGATGGTAAGTCCTCAAGATATATGAAACAAAATATATCTCGTCCTGATAATAAAGTGTTCTACCAAGCGATAAGCAAAGAAAGGTTACTAATGCAAGTAAATTATCGCTAAGAAACGAATAGGTAGCAACACTAGAAATGAATCTCTACAATGTATTCGGCTCTGGCTAAAATACTCCTACAGTATTTTAAGTTGCATGTTTTGTTCTTTTGATATCTTGTTGAATGGATACTGGGTAAGTTTTGGGCCTGTTGCAACACCAAAGTCACTCCCAAGCACATGTTGGTCATGTCTCGAATAAATATAGTTGATCAGGCTATATTGACCCTAGACATGATTACATAACTGCCCAGGTTTAACCGCAGTGTTCAACATCCAAAATACTTTTGTTTTGTTCTACTCATGATATTGTTTCTGGTATGTAGGTATACTTGTATACTTTTTGTAAAAATACTTATATTTTTAAAAGTATACTTTTAGTTCAGAGCACTTCGGCCCTTTAGTGTTTATAGTTGTATACCATGTAAGGTTCGGTATACTTAGTTCACTATAAACAATAGCTCTGATACCAATCTGTCACACCCCGAAACCGATGGCGGAAACGTTCTGGGGCGGAGGACGTCATGTATAGTATCACAACAGTTGTATCATAGTAAGCGAAGTAAACACAACCATTACATTATAATAAGAATATTTACATTGTTTGAAAACATGGTTTATACATAACAATATATAACAAAAGTAAAAGACGTGACTCCAAAATGCTCCGTCTTCTCCAAAAATTGGCAAGAGTACCTGTCTATTGATGCCCTGAGAATACAAGCAGTTTTAAAAATATCAGCATAAAACTGGTGAGTTCATAAGCGTTTAGTTCTGGTGAAGGAAATGTTTCTTTGATCCTTTGAAAAGTGTTTCCCAAGAAAATCCTATATTTTCTTATGAAAGAGGTTTGATTTTCCATTCGTTATGTATTTAACACCCTATTTAAGTAAGGTTGAGTTATCCTAGGAAAATCCTATATTTTCCTTAAAAGTTGATAGTTGGTTTTCTGATCTGGAATGAGGTGTACAAGTATCTACCATACTTGTATTGTTAGATGTAGTTTCCTTGAAAAACCCTGTTTACTCTCAGTGAGATGTATTAGTCTTATTACATAAATAAGACTAATAAATAAATAGTGAACTAGATCCTAAGGGTATTACTAATGCCCTCTAGTAATCAAATCGGTTATTACTTTGAGGTTAGTTCACTTGTTTCATTATTACAAAAGTAAATCTCTGTTATATAGGTTGAGAGTTTTATAACCATACATTAAACTAGACATGGCACGTAACGGGGGCCAGTATCTTTTTATGACTTTGTCACCCCAGGCATGGCTGCCTAACTGTAGCTAGCAGTTTAGGTGCGGGATAGTCAGTCCCGTATAGATCTATACACATAAGTCACGCTCTCCCTCTAAGAGATTCTGGTTACAAGGGTTAGTCCTACACTCTCGAATCTGGTGGAGTGTTACCAAGGACGTGTCTCCAACTTAAAATAACAAATTTACAAGTAATAATATCGAAAATCCTATTTAGGTTTTGTATAAATCCTTTATAGAATATTACATTTTATGACAAGATTTACAAGTTCCTTGCTTTAGTTTTGAAAACTGTTTCTATGAGTTGATTTCTTAATCGTTTGGTAAATGGTTTTCTGTGTTAAAAGCATACTTGAACATATAATTATATTAAACAAAATAATATACTTCAGCACAAGTTTCCTTGTACTTTTGCTTGTATTCCCCCCCTGAAAACATGAAAACTCGGAAAAGCGTAGGGGTATGAACTCACCGTTTTGGCGTGGGATTCGAGTGTAAGTTGCTAGGAATTGTTGAGTATCAAATAAAGCTTCGGACACAAACGGATCCTATTTAGCATATAAAATTACATATATACATTAGGTGAGGGTATAACACTATTTGTTATGGAAGGAAACCACCTTAGGGACTAGGAAACACTTAAAACTAAGTGTTAGAATTACATGTGTTTGAAGAGGGGAGTTTGCGGCCGTAATCAGGAATTTACGGTCTAGGTGTTTACGGTCCAGGTGTTTACGATCCATGGGTTTACGGTCCATGGGTTTACGGCCGTAAACACTTGACGAAAAGATGCGATTTTTCGGTGTTTCAAGGTCCTTTCTAGCCTTCTGAAAGTGTTCTAAGCCTCGTTCCTAGGCTTAGGAGGGTGTTGTGGCAACTTTGCACCCTATAAATAGAGTTTACGGTCAAAGGAGATTGCCTTGACCGTAAAGACCCTTCTGGTCACGATTTCTAGGTGTTTAACAAGTGATTCTTGTATCCAACAAGCTAGGGGTGGAGTACTTACGTAGTAGAAGCTTGAAATGAGGTTTTTAGCCACCAAGAACTAGTATGTGTTCTTAATGTTCATGGTGAGAGAGAAAATCTAGAAAAAGATGAGATTTATGAGCTAGGAACATGGATTTGCCACTATAAGTGAGATAGAAACACAATCAAGGTGAAGAATCACTTACATTCTTGAGGATCCTTGGGCAAATTCGAAGTTTGTAGAGAGAGAGAGAGAGAGAGAGAGAGTAGAGAGAGAAAGCTTCTGGAGTGTGTAAAGTGATAAATGAAGGCCACTCATCCCTTATATTGGGGTGAGTTTACGGACAACGGGTGGGGTGGAGGGTTTTTGACCGTAAATAGGGTTTACGGTTGTAAACAAAGTTTACGGCCGTAAGCTATGTTTGCGGCCGCAAGCTCCTCTCGAAAGGTCGATTGGCCCGGATGCTATGCTTTGACTTAGAAAACCTCGTTTTTGAATACGAAACTCAATCGAACTGAGCTTAGAATATTCTGCTAGACCAAAAATAATACTAACGTGAACGGAAAATAAATAAAAACCCAAATTTTATTAACAGAAATTGGGTAAGGATAACGGAAAAAGTTTCGGGTTGTCACACAAAGTCTCTGTGACTTGTGTACATAGTCATTACAAAAGGATCACTGCATATAAGTTTAGAATCTAACAAGTTATAGTAAGTGGCAAGAATTTGGTATTTTTACACTTGTGACAAAGATTTGGAATTGTGAAATGAGTATCGTTGGAAATGTTTACAATTGATCTATTTCACAAAGTAAGGACCATAGGTAAACATAGTGTCCATGCTTGGAGCATGGGATAACTATTGTTTTAATTCAAGTATTAGTTGATAAATCGAAACATTATACAATGAATAATGAGTAATCAATATGGTGATTAAATAAAAGGTGTTTTATTTACACTCACAAGTTTTGGGGCCATATAGGATTAGTATTATCCTTGTGTTTCACTTTGCATGTTTTGACTTCCCGAATAATAAGATTATTCAAACTATCCACAGTCGATCATACTTTGGAAGTAGGTATGAAAGAAGACTGTCATGAGTTGGCTTGTAGATTTGTCTAAGGAGTTAGGCATAGCAACAGATTTGCTACACCATTCATGAGTACTTCTGAATAAGATTAGAGTATTGGATCAACCCGCGCTCACTTGAATCACTTCATGGAATTTATCACGAGTGATCGTGAGACGATAATATCATATAAGTCTTCAAACCTAGATATATGATTTGTTGACTATGAATTAGTTGTGCATTGATGATACGAAAACGCATCAATAACTTGATGTTATAAAACGTATCATTGTGCATGATTTAATGAGTAGTTAGTACAAGCATATAATGTCGAAGTTTATTTGTTCCCTTTTATCCTAAGAGGATTAAAAGCGATAGTTTGGGCCCCTCGATGATTCTGTTTTGACTATGTGTCGGTCCCGGTCAGAACTAAATTGATGTGTTCAGTTATGTTCTATGTCAGATGAATTGGAAATCGGGAAAAAAACATCTGGACAATATGTATGACATTGTTCCATGTATTTGTCCAGCTGATATCTTGAGAACAGAGGGTTATATGATCCCTTATCTAAAGTATGCGTCGCTGACTGGGTCAGAGTTGACAGCGGCTTTTGAAAGCTTACGATTGCTAAGTCGGATCGTAGAGGTACATCGACAGTTATAGTTATTAGACTTATCCAAGTGGGAGACTGTTGGATTTAGAGTCTAAGTCCATAACTATAACTGGGATGTACTTTACCCAATTGTAGCAAGGTCCCTTTTTGGGTTGCCTTCACTAGTGCAATTTGATAGGATGGATTTTGAGAATAAGGTTATTTATGGTTTATTAATATATTACAAGTTTAATATATTAATAATCATATTATTTAATTAGTATTGATCAAGAATTAATTTGGAATTAATTTTGTGGTTAAAAGAGACTAATTAAATATATGGGGATTGATTATGTAAATAAATGATTCTTGTAGTGTGGGCCAATGATCCATGACTATGTAGATTGGCTAAACTAATCCATGGATAGTCCATGGAGGTTAAATACATGGAGCATGAGAATGTGGAAAGTCATGGGTCATTAGGGTTTACAAAGTGTAACCCTAGCATGTGCAAGACTATAAATAGAGTCCCCTAGAGCCAAAATCGGTTGCCCCATCATTCCAAGAGAGTGATACACGATTTTGAGCTTGCTAACCTATTTCTCTCAAGCCTCCTCTTGTATATGGTGTTTGTGAACCAATAGAGGCATCACACTTGAGGTGCTCAAGCTTTCAAAGGTCAAGAAAACTCTACCCTACTCAAGAGGTAAGCATCCAAACTAAGTTTTATTATATAGCTTCAATTGTATGCTAGCTAGCGTGGATGCTTTGGAAAAACAAAATGCATGTATAATTAGAGAAAACATAGATCCAAAGCATTTAGGGTTGCATGTGCACCATAGGAGTGTTATAGTGCTCAAAACCCAACACTTTGGTGATTGGGCTATTGATGGGACATCCAAGAAAAAGTATATGGACTAGAATATTGAAATGGGCTTTAGGATAAGGCCCATTGGAAAGGCTTGGGCCCAATTTGGAAAATTGGGCCATAGATGGGCCATATTTGGGCCTTGAATGATTATGAGATATTGGACCATCAGAATGCCAAGTGTTGGACCACGAATAAATGGTTGGACCTTAAGGTAAGACTATGTGAGGATTTTGGGCCCAATTTGGAAAATTGGGCCATATGTTGGGCCTTGGTTCATTATTTGAGTTTTGAGCCTTCAAAGTATGAGTTTGGGCCTTAATCTTGGACCAAGCTAGGTTAGGGGTAAAATGGTCCTTTTACCCCAAGAGGGAATTTTAGGGTTATGCATTGGAAACCCAAATGGTTAATTGGGTTTTGTTTTGATGATGACAGCTTGGGGATTTGTCTGCCTCCAGCTCGAGATTTATTCGCGAGATTTCAGCAGCCAGCTTGAGAGGTGAGTTTTCTTTAGTAGGAACGGGTCTACGACACCAAGGCTGGCCCGTATATGTGATATGTTAGTAGCTGAGTGTGGACGGGGCCCGAATCTCATAGTAGTCGAGTGTGGGCGGGGCCCGAATCTCGTAGTATTATTTGAGTATGGATATGTGACTGCTTGATAGAATTAGATATACTTGTTGTATGTGTGATACTTGTATGCATGTTAGTAGCGGAGTGTGGGCGGGGACCGAATCTCCTAGACAGCAGAGTGTGGGTGGGGCTCGAATCTCCTAGACGGCGGAGTGTGGGCGGGGCCTGAATCTCCTAGACTGCGGAGTGTGGGCGGGGCCCGAATCTCCTAGACAGCGGAGTGTGGTCGGGGCCCAAATCTCCTAGACAGCGGAGTGTGGTCGGGGCCCGAATCTCCTAGACAGCAGAGTGTGGGCGGGGCCCAAATCTCCTAGACAGCGGAGTGTGGTCGGGGCCCGAATCTACTAGACAGCGGAGTGTGGGCGGGGCCCGAATCTCCTAGACAGCGGAGTATGGGCGGGGACTGAATCTCCTAGACAACGGAGTGTGGGCGGGCCATGTATCTCCTAGTTGCATGTTATGTGTATGGTATGTGGTAGTTTGGGGAGACTCACTAAGCTTCGTGCTTACAGTTTGCAGTTTTGGTTTCAGGTACTTCCAGTAGCAAGGGGAAGAGCTCGGGATATTTGCAGTGCACACACCATTTGTTTAGCCTGAGATGTTTATACTCTGATATATTTTGACAGATGTTATGATATTTTAAGATACACGACTTATGGTTTTTATATGATGTTTGGATTACTATGGTTTTATTAATGATTTAAAATGAAAATTTATGACTGTATTTTTGGGATGTTTCAATATGGTTCCCTTAAAATCCCCCTTCAAATGGGCACCATCCATAATTATGACTTTACGACAAAAACGTTTGAACACTTGTATCTACAATATATTTGTATGGAACAGATAACCACTTTACATTTTTTTACAAATTAGTATATATTTAAAATGAACAAATTTATTATATTTACCGTGTTCCCATTGGCATAAAAACAACACTCGAATCGATCTTCATAATCTATTTGTATATAGGCCACTGTACCGAGATTATGCTTCTTCAAGTTATGAAAATAAATAGGAAGTTTGGAAAAACATTCTTCAGAGGATCCCAACAACAATTCCATAGCATATTGTTTTGCACGCCAAGCTTGTTTGTAACTTACATTGATTTCTAGCAAAGCATTCAAATCCCTTGATATTTCATTAGGCCTCCAAACCTTCGAACGAGTTTTTCCCATAATCTCATGCAATATAATACCATTGACTTTTTATTTGTGTGCTTATGATTTGGGTGTATCTGTAATGACGAACATGTGTACACGTTGTTGAAAGTCGTGATTTAAAATTCGTCAGTCGGATCAAGGCGTTTTGCATATAAACGCCAACTACAGTTCTCAATTTCACAATATACCTCGTAACGGTTTTTGTTAGAATGTTTGGTATTAAACTGAAACTTTTCTCTAGTTGCTTTAAGACTCAAAGAAAATATTAGTTGTTGTTTGTTATCATACTTTTGACGAACAAACATATCATCATTTGGACCTAAACAGTGAAATGATCCAGGTTCAAGAATCGGATCAGGACAATCAGGTATGGGAGGCATACCGTAAAAGATGTCAGAAGCATTTTTCCGTGTGTGAACTGATCTTCTGACCAGCCTTCATTTGATTCTTCATTGTCTGACAAAGTTTTGTCACACAGTCTTCCAAAATCATATAAATTTTCTTCTTCCATCGTATTCACTGCCATAGTTTCTTCATTTGGACACTTTTCAACATTATCAGATACAATGTTTTCAGTATTGTATGATACAATCTTGTCAACCGCTTCTTTCTGTTCGACCCATCCCTCAAACACCTCCAAATACAAATGCACAATCTCCTTCGTTTCAGACACTATGTTTCTGAGTTGATGAACATCTGCATCGTCTACAATATTCATAACATAACCATGAACCGGGTGTTGAAATGACAATGATTTATTACTATTGAACGTGTTAGCCTTAGTTTTAACCAAATCAAACAATATTCGACGGTCAAAATTAGGCGGAATTAGTAACCCTAAGCTGTTAAACTTTGGTCTAACGTAGGTGTTAATTCCATTACTCAACTGCCAAAAACCCCCCGTACATAAAATAACAAAACTCATATTTTCTTTGAAAAAATTTTCACCCCTACAACTAATGGATTTTTTAAAATAGATAAAAAAATCATTTATATCACAAAAAACCGTCGCTAACACCCCTATAACCAACCATTCCGCGGAGAGGTTAACGCCTCCGCGGAGCCCTCGTCACAAGCTACGCGGAGGATATAATGAACAGAAGAAACAACTCTCCGCGGAAGGTTTAATGTGTCCGCAGAGGTAGCTCTGCGGAGGCTCTGTGGTCTTCACGATATCGTACAAAATTCAACGATCCGCGGAGCATTCGTCAGTCCGCGGAGCTCGCAGAGGGGTGCTCCGCGGAATGCATGTCTATAGCCGGAATTTTGGTTTTTTGTGACTAAATTTTGAACCCCCCCCCCCCCCCCCCCAAAAAAAAATGTCTAAAGCTCTATTTTTTCCAAAAATAAATTTTTGGTTGAAAATGGTTCATTCATTCTCAACCTTTTTTCTCTCAACTAAACACACACACACACACACACACACACATATATATATATATATATATATATATATATATATATATATATATATATATATATATATATATATAGGGTGAGGTTCAATAGAGAACCATAATTAACCAATGAACCAAGGAACCAATCTTTTTTTCAACTTTTAGAACTTATTTTTTATCAAAAAAAAACTAAAAATACAGAAATTCATAACTTTTTATCCTTTTTCCAATGATATCAAATTCGATTTTTTTTACGTCAAATTCACAATGTGAATCCGGATTCACACGGTGAATCTGAAAAGTATTTTTCACATTCACAATGTTAATATATGAATTTAGATATTTTTAGACTTTTTTTTCGATAAAGAATAAGCTCTAGAAATTGAAAAAAAGATTTGGTTCCTTGAAGAACCAATAATTATGGTTCTCTATTGAACTTTTCCCTATATATATATATATATATATATATATATATATATATATATATATATATATATATATATATATATATATATATAGAGGGGTGGGGTTTCATATGTGGCTGGACATTTATTGTTTGGATATGTATGAACAGTGAATTCTTTTAGACGACTTCTTTCCTGCAGCTCTAACCCTTGATCATACTTTTATTCAAGCTCAACCTATTCTAATTAGGATTAGGGATTGAAATTTGAAAGGCGTCGACTACATTTTTACTGGCATCAACTACATGCGGATATGTGTAAGCCCAAATCAAAAATATTAAGTGGCCCATCCAAAACTAGCCCAAGTCCAAATTGGTCACAAAATCCTGATTTCAACCATGGGATCTGATTTCCAATTTTGATTTAAACAAATACATGAATTTGGGAATATGTCACACCTATAGGAGGGACAGATTGCCATGTCTTGAGAATCGTATTAGACCGTCAACAATGTGAACCAATGAAATCTTCAAACGCAACCAATGAGTATTTTTTTTGTCCCTATTTCTTTAGGTGGCAAGGACAAAATTTTGCAAAAGAAATAAAAAGTCACTCGAAGGAAATACATGGGGAAGAAACCGTAATACCGGAATAAACACAATCACAACAACAGTAAATAAAAATGCAAAGTTCATTTTTAGTTAACTAAACTTTACTCGCTCAAAGAAACTTTTAAGGATGCACACAAATAGGTCATTTAAATTCATCCAATATTAGCCCAATACAATTTATATGATCAGTATAATTAACCTAAAAGAATGAGTAAGCGGTCAAAATATATATATATATATATATATATATATATATATATATATATATATATATATATATATAGATGAGAGTTCAATTGAGAAAAAAAAAAGGTTGAGAATGGGAAAGGAATGCACATGTGTTTTCCAACAAAACATGTTTCCTTAAACTATGCTAACCATTACCTTAATATATACAAAAACATAGTTTTTTTCGTTTTTTTTTAAATTTTTAAGAAGCTATTTTTATCGAAAAATGATTTTAAATATACCAAAATTCATGATTTTTTATTCTCTACAATATAATTTTAAGATAAAGTAAAAAATTTATTTTTTTTATATTTTCAGCTATCGTTATTAATAAGTGAAAAAAAATGAATCAGGTTTTTACTACAGTACATTCGTTATTCACTTATGAATAAAAACTATGATTAATTTTTTTTACAATTTAAGTATCATTCATATATGAATATAGCATATACTAAACATAGTATATTCATATTTAAATATTAGACGATGCATTCACTTGTGAATATTACATAGTATATTCACTTGTGAATGTTAGATGGTATATTCACTTATGAATATTAGATGATATTTTCATATGTGAATATTATATAGTATTACATGGTATATCACATAAGAATAGTACATAGTATATTCACTTGTGAATATTAGATCGTATATTCACTTATGAATAATAGTTGGTATATTCATATGTGAATATTGCTTAGTATATTCATATATGAATATTACAAGGTGTTTTCAGAAATATATATAATTTTTATATGTTATTCACATATGAATAACATACAGACTTGCATATTTGTTTTGTGTTTTAATAATCACATATTGATTCAGGTGAGAAAACATATTCATATGTGAATATATCGTGGTAATTTAGTTTATGCATTTCATCAAACAGTTGGAGTGCATACAAGTTAACTTTTTTAAAAATGTGATAAATATGATACTTTGACTATTTAAATCTTACAAAATAGTAGATTGGTAGAGAAATATATGAAAATTTTCAAACAAAAAATGATTTGATCTTTTTCTAACCTTAATTTCGATGTTTTATTTGATGAACGATGTTGAATGAATGATACGAATTGAATTTTTTGTTGATTATCGATGATGTTGTTCTAATGATGCTGGGAGTATAATTAATCGTAGATGTTGAAGATATGTTCGTATTCAAGCAGAATTGAAGGTTGGATTGAAAGAGCAAAAAACAAATGAATTTCAACTGTTATCTAATTCTCTACACTTACGTATTTGTGATTGAAGGCTATTATATCATATTTACAAGTTTGCCACCGTGTCCTTTATGTTTAGAGGCTAATTAAATGAGTGGCTGAGAATGATTCCCCCATTCTCATCCTTTTTTACTTTCTCAATTGAACCCACCTCTATATATATATATATATATATATATATATATATATATATATATATATATATATATATATATATATATATATATATATATATATAGGGTTAGGTTCATGTCAGACCACTATATTTTGTGAGACGGAGAGACGCAATCCTAGCCATTTATTTTATAGATAAAAAAAATATTTTTAAAAAGCAAAATAATTGAAAGTTATCGAATTTTTTTTTTAAATATTGTTTTCGTCATTTTTATTTTCCAAAATAAAAATAAAAAAATTACCGTTTTTTTAAATATTTATAAAATATTCTAGTAGAATATTAGAATATTTTACATATCTGACAAATCTAATAGAATACTAGAATATTCTAACATTCTAAAAATCACATTAGAATATTTACAGTGTAATATTATATTAGAATATTTCATGTATTTAAAAAAACGGTAAACTTTTTTTATTTTATTTTTTAATTTTTTTAGGTAAATAAAATGATGAAAATAATAATTATAAAAAAAATTCGGATTTTTCCTTTTATTTTGCATTTTAAATTTATTTTTAAATTACGTCTCACGGTTTCACAAAATTAACGTAGTCTCAAATGAATTTAAACATATATATATATATATATATATATATATATATATATATATATATATATATATATATATATATATATGTTGCAGAAATCGGCATTGCGGCCATATTAATTGGCAATTAATCGTTTGACGGCATTGACCCGATCACGATTAGGGTGCTTGGCGAAAATCGGTCAAATTCGGGCTTGGCGTTCCTCGGCGGTCATAGGCGGGAAATATTTAAAAAATTCAAATTTTTTAATTTTCAATATTACACCAAAATTTTAAATTTTCAAATTTTTAAGTTTTCAAATTTTAAAATATTATAGTAAAATTTTCAAAGTTTCAAATTTTCAAAATTTTAAATTTTTCAATACTTATTTTTTTAGGATATATTAATTTTTTAAATATGTTTATTAATAATTTAGGTTCCCCGATTAATCTCTGTCTAGTCTGATTAATCGTTTATCATCAGTGGATCGCCAAGCTACCGTCGAACGATTATATATATATATATATATATATATATATATATATATATATATATATATATATATATATATATATATATATATATATATATATATATAATTGTTTTCTTTTGATGTTTAATAATTCTTTTAAAACTTCAAAAATGAAACGTGTTTTTGAAATTCCAAACAAAAATACATATTTAATTAGATTAAAAAAGACTCTGTTCATTTTCGTTATTATTTTTTCTTTTTTGGTAAATCTTTTAAACGAATTAAGGAAACATGTCTTTCATCAAGTTTTGAATTGAATTTATAAGAAATTTATGTTCACAAATTCCCTTTAAATAAAATTGACAATAATGATTATTTTCTAATGACAAACATTTTCAATTTTGTATAAGACAATAATTATTTATTAATATGACAGAAGTGATTTTTGTTTTTTAGGATGCCTAAAAGTTTACAACTCTTAATATTGGCATGAAAAATTCTAAAATTGTTTTTGATGGGTTATGAGCAAAACAACATTCCTATGGTGTTCATGCAAACCCTAATTGCTTGGATCTAGTTTTTCTAATTGTACATGTATAATTGTCCAAGGCATGCAAACCCTAATCTAGCATACAACAAAACTTAAATCAATATAAATAAACAAGTATAGATGTTACATTTGATTATTGCTTGAAGATCTTTAGCTTATGAGAACCTAGCACCTCAAATGTGATGCCTCTAATGAATCACAAACACCAAAGCAAGTTGGAAGATCTTGGAGAGAGGGGAAAGGCTCAAAACCGGCTCTTGGATCTCTAGGGTTCAAGTGGTAGCCGAAATATGAAGCATAGGGGTACTTTATATAGGTGTGAGATTAGGGTTTCAGTCAGAGTCCTTATCCAGTTACTTAGCCACCAAGCAGCCCATAAGAACCTTCTGGATCTCTACCTTGGACGAAATCTTATGGGCTATCCATAAGGATTTCGTTTTGCAACTATCCAATAATTACAATTCAGTCCCCAAAGTTTAATTAATATCTTTTGATCACCAAAATTAATTTCTCAATTAATTCTTGACCAATATTGATTAATCAATATAATTTCTCTTTTAATATATTATTCATATAATATATTAATAAACCATAATATCCTATTTCTCCACTAATCATCCAGTCAAGTTGCTCTGGTGAAGGCAACCAAAAAGGACCATGTTACAACCGGGTCAAGTATATACCAAATATAGTTATGGACTTAGACACTAATCCAACAGTCTCCCACTTGGATAAGTCTAATAACTATAGATGCAAGTATGACTTCAAAATCCGATTAGCAATCGTAGCTCTCAAAAGCCGCTGTCGAACTCTGACTTGTCCTTCTGATAAGGGATCGTATAGTCCTCCGTTCTCAAGATATCGTGCGGACAAATACATGGAACATAGTCATACTTATTGTCCAGCAGTTTGTTTCTCGATCTCTGATTTGTCTGACATAGAACTTAATTGAACACATCAACTCAGTCCTGACCAGGCCCGACACATAAGTCAAACCAAATAATCGTGGGGCACAGATATCGCTTTTACCCTCTTAGGATAAAAGGAACAGATAAACTTCGACTTATATGCATTTACTATTCACTCATCAAATCATGCACAATGCATAACCAACTCGCAAACAATAAACCATATATCTAGGTTTAAAGAGCATATAACATTATCGTCTTACGATCACTCGTGATAAATTCCATGAAGTGATACAAGTAAGCGTGGGTTTAATCCAATGCTTAAATCTTATTTCATAAGCACTCATGAACGTTGCAGCAAACTTTTGCTATGTCTAATATGTTGGATTAATGTCTAAGTCCATAACTATATTTGGTATGTACTTGACCCGACCCGGCATGGTCCATTTGGGTTGCACTTCACCGGCACAATTTATATGGATACTCTTTTGAGAATAGTATATTTATGATTTATATTAATATCACTTTTACCCTCTTAGGATAAAAGGAACAGATAAACTTCGACTTATATGCATTTACTATTCACTCATCAAATCATGCACAACAATGTGTTTTATAACATCAAGTTACTGATGCGTTTACGCATCATCAATGCATAACCAACTCGCAAACAATAAACCATATATCTAGGTTTAAAGAGCATATGACATTATCGTCTTACGATCACTCGTGATAAATTCCATGAAGTGATACAAGTAAGCGTGGGTTTAATCCAATGCTTAAATCTTATTTCATAAGCACTCATGAACGTTGCAGCAAACTTTTGCTATGTCTAATATGTTGGATTAATGTCTAAGTCCATAACTATATTTGGTATGTACTTGACCCGACCCGGCATGGTCCATTTGGGTTGCACTTCACCGGCATAATTTATATGGATAGTCTTTTGAGAATAGTATATTTATGATTTATATTAATATATTATAAGTTCTAATATATTAATATGGAATCATATTATTTAATTAGTATTGATCAAGAGTTAATTTAGAATTAATTAAGTGATCAAAAAGAACTAATTAAATATGGACTCTTATATATATGGAATGGGCCAAGTTCATTTAGGTTGGGCTAAGCGTTCATGGATGGTCCATGGAGCTTTTAACCCATGGATCCTATGTAAATGAAAGGTCATGGGTATTAGGGTTTACATGGATGTAACCCTAATCCTCCATAATATATAAAGGGGTCCTTGGCTCACAAAATTAGCACAAGTGTGTGAAAATAAGAGTGGGCCGATTTTAGTGTGCATACATATTCTCTCAAGTTCTTCCAAGGTGTTTTGGTGATTTGTGATTCCATTTGAGGCTTCCACACTATTGGGGCTAAGCTCTTAAAACTTGAAGACATCAAGCTACATCAAAAGGTATGTCATCTAACTAGAACTTTGTAGTATAGGTGCTTCATAATATGCTAGTTAGGATGAAACCTTGGAATAGTTAATATTTGCATGTATAATAGAGAAAACATAGATCCAAGGTTTATAGGGTTGCATGTACACCATAGGAGTGTTAGAATGCTCAAAACCCAACAGTGGTATCAGAGCCATGGGTTGTTTTCTGTTATATTGATGCAAATGTTTTATTTTCAAGTTGAAAAAAAAAGGAAAAAAAAAACATGTCGTTTGTCAAATTTTAAGATAATTACTTGTTTTGTGAAAAACGAATTATTTGTAAAATTTGAATCATTTGTTATATGAGTTGAATTAGGTCAAATTTAGTAAAAGATAAAATGATATGATTATTTTATTAGTTTTAAAAGTTTGATCTAAATGTTTTAAGGAGTTACATATTTTGTCATAAAATTTTGGAGCTCAAAAGTTTTTTTTAAAGTTGTGATCTTAAGGGTTTTTGAAACTTCCATAAGTTATGGATATGAAAGTTTTTTTTAAAAAAAAAAAATTTTGATTCAAAGTTTTTATGGAGTTACAAAATTTGGTGTTAATGTTTTAAAGAATTCCATAACTTGTTCTTAAGTTATGGAACATGGAAAGTTTCATCATAAAACACCATTAATTCCATAAGTTATGGAATCCAAAGGTTTTCAAGAATTACAAAACTTGCCCTCAAGTTTTGGAATTTGAGAAAAGTTTTTTATGAAAAAAAGAATTGAATTTTAAAACTCTTGGGTTCATAACTTAAACAATTAATTAAATGGTTTTAATTTTGAGTTTAATAATTGGAATTATGATGTTTTGTTGAATAGTTCAAATTAACTCTTATGGACTTTATTAATAGTTAATTAAAGCGTTTAATTAAAAGAGTATTATTAATCCATAAATATATGGTTTGAGTTTAATTAAATTAAAAGTCTAGTTTAATTAATAGATTAAACCACCAAGTATTTTAAATGTCTAAAATACACCCTTATACTATTATAATATTAAAAGTTTAATATATTATATGTATAAGAGCAAGTCGTCTTACCATTAGTAGGCCTCATTCAAGAAGCCGGTCTATAAGGAGGGTATAAGGTTACTGCCTATAAAATGGCAGTTTAATGGGTGTCCACTCTCACTCACCGCTTCCTTGACCGGTGGAGGGTCGTTAGCCGAACAGGTAGGACAAGGACTATAATTCTCCCTTCATTATAAGTATAATGATAAATACTAAGTAACTAAACACTTATAAATTCCCAATCTTAGTTACTTAGGAAAATGTGAATAAGGTGCTAATCCATGAAATTACACTTTGCACTTTGTTTAAGCTGTTAGTGGAGCGTGTGTGGTTAACTGGCACACTAACTTGGACTTAACAAGGTAGGCAAAGGGTAACTTAATGTTTATCATAGTATCGTTGGAGCGTGTGTGGTTAATCGGCACATCGATTGAGGGGTAAATATTAAGGGTACCAAGTATATTTGCATGGTTACTTCACACCTTGTTTTGTGATCCTCGGCATCCCAGTCACAAAACCTGAAGGGCTCACTCGAGATTGAAACATGCCATTGAAAAGTTCAATGAATCTCAAAAGAATCTAGGAGTTTCAAAACCAATTAAAACCTAATAATACATTTCGTTTATCTTGGTGGAAATTGGTGAATCGTCATTCACCTACCTTCAAATATTTTATAGCTTGGATTATGGCATCCCTCTTCCAAGTTATAAAATAGTTTGTTGGGTCCTAGCCTTAATATATCATATTGGGTGTTATATTAAGGACTTAAATCAACTTTACGTGAATTTCTCCCATTGTTGATGTCTGGTTTAGACAGCAATGATCTTCCCAAACCAAGCTTTCCTAATAAATATGACTTCCTGAGTTTGGCTCATGGAAGTCATACTTCTCTTCCTCCACCTCCTCCAATTATTCTCCCTAACCCACAAGTTCAAGGTCACTCAAGCCCTAATGGCAAGCAAGGTCTATGTGTGATCACATCTTAGAGATGAAGTCACATATTGACAAGCCGGGAGAGTTGGGTGTCAAAGTCTTGAGAAAGTTGGATGTTCAATCACTTTCTAAGTCACATAGTGAGTTCCTTTGGGACTACTATGAAACAGACTATGACATGAACCTTAATGATCATATCTATTTGCTTGGTGCTGCTGAATCAGCAATGATTTGGAACGATAGTAAAGCAAATTTGATTAGAAGATCAACTTCCCAAAAACTTTATGGACAGTGACAATGGTGACACTGGAAATCCAGAAAAAGCATTCACTTCCCAATGGAAAGGGATTGGCCATAGTCAACCCGGTTGACCAAATGGTAAAGAGAAAGGCTAAGTCTGAGATAGTCCCATTACCAAAGGGTCCATATGTTTATTTTGCCAAAGGAAGGGGCGTTGATTGAAAAGCTGCCAAATCTACCTAAGGATGTTAAAGTCAATAAGTTTGACTCTATATCAGGTAGAGCCCATTATCTAACTCTGTTAAGTTCTATTCTGAGATCCTCATTACATGATGTGACTGGGTCACATGTTGATGTTTTCAGAATCAAAGAATAGAGAGAAATCTTAAAGGAAGTATATGATGATTCTGATCGCGAAGGTGGATTTCGATCGCATCAGAATTTTGAGCAGTTGCTTAAGAAGTTATGATATATTGCTAAGGAATAGATAACAACAATTTTCCATGTGGATTGTAAGGATAAGTTTTTCCGCAAAGTTTTAAAATAAAAGAAAATTGTTTAATTTTATTTATTTGAAGTATCCTTACAATGGCATTTGTGGAAAATTGTTGCTTATATGATTCCACTGACAGCAATATTGGAAAATGGATTTGATTCTTTCATTTGTGGTAGTGTCTAAATTTACCAAATCAGGAAAGTTCCTCATCACCCAAGTTTCAATTGGACCGAAACTTGGAATCATGCAAGTTGAATAGTATGATGAATGAGAACTTTCAAGCATTGGAAAATCAAGACTAATTACTTGTTCACATGGATGTGTGAGTCAAGTGAAGGACTAAAGGGATCGAGTACACATTCTTGTGCACTGGTCATGTCCACCACAAAGCTCGTTAAGACTATTTGATTTACTAAAGTTTAGTAAATATGGTTATACTTACAAGTTTAAGTATAATTCTGAAACATTGGAAAAGTCTCAATGTATGGCAGAACGAATGGGAAGAATCAAATTAGGCAGAAAGATAAAAGTTTCTCAAATCTGAAAAGATGGGAGAGTACTTTAGTATCATGTTTATGATCATCTTAATGATTTAGAAATCATATCACAATTAGTCCTCTAAAGGTCATCTTAGTGCATTCTTATGACTAAGAAGAGGAGTCATGAATTGTTGAAATGGTTAGATCCGGAAGATGAGTCATACTTCGTTCCAAAACAATTCTTAGAGTCATACTCCAAGATTGTAACTTGAGTGACATATCTTAAAGAAAGGTTTAAAACACTTGTCAAATGTAAGAGTAAAAGTGTCCTACTCTTGTACATTTGAAATTGGTAAGTTGTGATGTTTTGGATAAAACAAAGACCAACTAAGGCCAATTGTGTGAAGTGTTTGTCTTGATAAAGAATCCGCACTATCTCTTGAATATTTGGCAAGATAGTCTTATATGTCAAGAGGATAGTGGGAGTCTTAAAGATCCTAAAAAGAATTTCAAGAACTAATCAAGAATAAAACCTGAGGTTCTTCACTAGCACACGACTTGAGGTTTATAACCTATCGTGTTGACATATTTTGTGCCCATTCCAGTTAAAGTTGGCTTTGCATAGGAGTTCTAAAAGTTCTCAATTGGTTGCATAACAACTTGGAAGCAATGGCAGGCCCTGTACTGCCAGGTGGCAAGAAGTTAAGATTGCATAAGTTCAGTCCATATGAGTTTGGATTTGTCATTATCCTTGTCTTGTGACTATGGTTTTGACGATTCACATGGATAAGAACACATACACCATAAAATCTAAGGGTCATAAGGTTTCTCTCCGATTCATGAAAATGATGGTCAGGAAACATTTCCACCAAGTAGATTTGAAGCAGATGACAAAAGGTCTAAACAATTGAGACTATGATTACGGCATCCCTTTTCACAGTTCTAAAATTGTTTAGACACACATGCATGCTATTTAAGAAAAGGTGTATGATTTTGATAAAGTTTTATCAAAGCATCTCGTATCACAAGTCTGAACTTTGGTAAGAAAGTCAATAAAGTATTGATTTCTAGAAGTCCAGCTGATTTCTGAGTACATGTCAAAGCTAGTGGGAGCATAAGTGTTATGCTAATAATCATCATGTTAGTGGGAGCATGATAATTATGATAAAGGTTTCAAGTTAGCAATGTTAATTATAGAAAACAAAAGTTTCAATTCGTGAGGCTGCAGGGATTGAAAAAGTTGTTTTGCTATAATTAAGGGAGATGATATACTTCATTTCAGTTCTAAAGGCTTAGATTGAGACCTTAATCATCTTTAGTCAAGAATATATATATGAATTTCATGTTGAATTGGTTCAACTTAAGGAAATTCTATATATTGCGTTCTCAAAATTCGATTATGATTACGACATCCCTCTTCATAGTCAAAATTTGAAAACATGGCAAATAAAAATATTGTAGCAAAAGACTGGTCTAGAATCATGTCTTTATGTGAGACATCATGAATCCTGTACCATTTGCTTTGGGTACAGGATCGATTGCATGTGCTATAATATTTGTCATTTCTAAATTTTTCCAAATGCCCAGAGGCATTAAGAAGGGAAAAGGTCTAGAATTGGATATGACTAAAATGATTAAGCAATTGTCGAGGACAATCTGAGGTTTACCAAAGATTGGTTGCTCAGGGACAGTTGGAAGTATAGTGCTAATTTTGGAAGGACCATATTGACATATTCTGAAAAAAGGCATCTCTTAATCAGAAGTGATAGTCAAAATGAGAATATGGAGTTGTCTCCATAGGTGGAAGTTATCTGTGTAAGATTAGAAAACTTAATGCAAGAAGCATGTCCAAAGCAATGTACTTTGAATATGAGACTTAGTTTCCATGGAGTTGATCTCCATTGGAATACCTTATAATGACTGTTGACAAGTCTTTGTGACTTTGTACATATTCATTACAGGAGGGTCAGTGCATATAAGTTTAAAATCTAAACAGATTTCGATAAATGATAGGAATTTGAAATTCTCACATTTTTCGATAAGGATTTGGGAGTGTGAAATTAGAATCATTGAAATTATGTTCAATTGGTTTATTTCAAAAAGTAAGGATCATAGACAAACATAGAGTGCATACTTGGTGTATGGCAAAGCTATTGTTTAAGAAAAACATAGTGTACATGCTTGGAGCATGGGACAACTAGTGTTTTTAATTCAAGTATAAAGTTGATAAAACCGAAACAATGAATAATGAGTAATCAGTATGGTGATAAATAAAAGTGTTTATTTATATTCATACGGTTTGATACCATATTTGATTCATTTATTCTTGTGTTTCACTTTGCATGTTTTGACTTCCAGAATAACTAAGTCGCTCTTCCTGAATGATTAAGTTATTCAAACCATCCACAGTCGGTCATATGTTGGAAGTAGATATGAATCAAGACTGTCATGGGTTGGTTTGTAGAGGTCCAAGTTGGTGGACAAAGTGGTGCTACAACACTCATGAGTGCTCATAAGTTCTGAGTATTGGATTCAACCAGCGCTCATTTGAATCACTTCATGGATTTTATCACGAGTGATCATGAGACGATAATATCTTATATTCTTCAAACCTAGAGATATGAGTTGTTACTATGAGTTGGTTATACATTGATTGCATGAAAACGCATTTGGTAACTCGATGTTATAAAACGTGCCTTTGTGTATGATTCAACAAGTAGTAGAACAAGCCATATGAGTCGAAGTTTATCCATTCCTTTTACCTTCGGGATAAAAGCGATATCTGTGGGCCCCTCGATGATTTAGCGATGACACATGTGAGTGCTTGGGCAAGCCAGGACTGATTTGATTTGTTCAATCAGTGAGTCGTCATAAATCGAAAATCAGGAAACAACAAATGGACAGAGAGAATGATTATAATCCATGTCTCAGTCCATATGATATCTAGAATGGAGGAATATATGATCCCTTATCTAATGGACATGTCATTGACAAGGTCAGACTTAGACAGCGGCTTTAAGAGCTACGATTGCCAGTTAGGTTTTGAAGTCATACTCAATAATAGTTTTAGACTTATCCAAGTGGGAGACTGTTGGATTAATGTCTAAGTCTATAACTATATTTGGTATGTACTTGACCCGACCCGGCATGGTCCATTTGGGTTGCACTTCACCGGCACAATTTATATGGATAGTCTTTTGAGAATAGTATATTTATGATTTATATTAATATATTATAAGTTCTAATATATTAATATGGAATCATATTATTTAATTAGTATTGATCAAGAATTAATTTAGAATTAATTAAGTGATCAAAAAGAACTAATTAAATATGGACTCTTATATATATGGAATGGGCCAAGTTCATTTAGGTTGGGCTAAGCTTTCATGGATGGTCCATGGAGCTTTTAACCCATGGATCCTATGTAAATGAAAGGTCATGGGTATTAGTGTTTACATGGATGTAACCCTAATCCTCCATAATATATAAAGGGGTCCTTGGCTCACAAAATTGGCACAAGTGTGTGAAAATAAGAGTGGGCCGATTTTAGTGTGCATACATATTCTCTCAACTTCTTCCAAGGTGTTTTGGTGATTTGTGATTCCATTTGAGGCTTCCACACTATTGGGGCTAAGCTCTTAAAGCTTGAAGACATCAAGCTACATCAAAAGGTATGTCATCTAACTAGAACTTTGTAGTATAGGTGCTTCATAATATGCTAGTTAGGATGAAACCTTGGAATAGTTAATATTTGCATGTATAATAGAGAAAACATAGATCCAAGGTTTATAGGGTTGCATGTACACCATAGGAGTGTTAGAATGCTCAAAACCCAACATAATACACTTTAGACAGTCTACAACCAATTCACAACAGTCTTCTTTCATATCTACTTCCAACATATGAACGATTGTTGAGTGTTCGAATAATCTTATTATTCAGGAAGTCAAAACATGCAAAGTGAAATAATAGGTAAATAATTAACACGAGACAGTAACTCTACTTATAAATAATACTCCTTTATTTAATCATCAAATGTTAATTACAATTTATCTATTACACGTTTCAAAACTATCTAATCACTAAAACTTATATCCTCCTTCATCCCAATGCTCCTAGCGTGCTGCAAGTGCTTAACCCTACTCAGTCCCTTCGTAAGGGGATCTTATGGGTTCTCTTCTGACGATACCCTCTTTACTACGAGGAGTCCCTCTTCTACCCAATGTCTAATAAAGTGATATTTCCTGTCGATATGCTTGGATCTGTCATGATCCCTCGGTTCCTTGGTTAAGGCAACCGCACCTTCATTATCACAGAAAATTTTCATAGGCTCCTTTATGGCCGTTACAACTCCAAGGTCTCCGATGAAGTTCTTCAACCATATTGCCTCCTTCGACGCTTCGCTCGCTGCTATGTACTCTGATTCGCACGTTGAATCAGCCACGGTCTCTTGCTTGGAACTTTTCCAAGTCACTGCCGCTCCGTTAAGAGTAAAAACCCAGCCTGACTGAGATCGGTAATTATCTCGGTCTGTCTGAAAACTGGCGTCACTGTACCCTCATACTCTTAAGTCATCACTCCCACCGAGGATAAGAAACCATTCCTTGGTCCTCCGAAGGTACTTAAGAATATTCTTGACTGCGGTCCAATGGGCTCTACCAGGGTTCCCTTGATATCTGCTGACCATGCTCAAAGCGAAGGCCACATCAGGGTGAGTACAAGTCATAGCATACATGATCGAGCCAACTGCGGAAGCGTAAGGTACTCGACTCATCTCTGCTATCTCGGTTTCAGTACTCGGGCTTTGAGTCTTACTCAACTTGGTATTGCTTTGGATCGGTAACTCCCCTTTCTTAGAATTCTCCATACTAAAACGTTTTAGTACCTTATCCAAGTAAGTATTTTGACTAAGTCCTATTAGCCTTTTACTCCTGTTTCTCACTATCCTTATTCCCAGAATATAGGCAGCCTCTCTGAGGTCGTTCATAACGAAGCACTTCCCAAGCCAGGACTTTACCTCCTGCAGGGTTGGGATGTCGTTTCCTATGAGCAGTATGTCATCGACATACAATACGAGGAAGCTAACTATACTCCCACTGGCTTTTACATATACACATGACTCATCCTCGCTTCGCATGAAGCCACAGTCTTTGATTTTCTCATCGAAACAAAGATTTCATCTGCGAGATGCTCGTTTCAATCCATAAATGGATTTCTCAAGCTTACACACTCTATTAGGATGCTCTACATTGACAAAACCCTCTGGCTGACTCATGTAAACATCCTCAGCCAACTTCCCATTAAGGAAAGCGGTTTTGACATCCATTTGCCATATTTCATAGTCATGAAATGCAGCAATGGCTAGCAGTACCCTAATAGACTTTATCTTCGCAACTGGTGAGAAGTTCTCATCATAGTCAACTCCTGGAGTTTGAGTAAATCCCTTCGCAACCAACCGCGCCTTATAAGTGTGTACCTTCACGTCCATGTCGATCTTCTTCTTAAAGATCCATTTGCACCCGACCATCTTACGACCTGGCACATTGTCAACCAAATTCCAAACTTGGTTGTCATACATGGACTGAATCTCGCTGTCCATAGCCTCTTTCCATTTTGCAGACTCCGGGCCTGCATTGACTTCCTTGTAGCTGTTAGGTTCATCCAAATTTACTAGTGTACTATCACTAATAAACGTATCACCTTCAGTAGTAATATGAAAACCATAAAACTCTGGCGGAACACAAACTCTACCGGAACGTATAAGAGGTAGGGACTCGTCAATAGGTTCAACAGGAGTTTCCTCCTCAGTTTGAACGCCAGTGTTAGAGGTTCCTTCATTGTTCGATTCTTGAAGCTCTTCAAGATCGATTTTCCTCCCACTGTCTCCTTGGCTTATGAGTTCTCGCTCTCGGAAAACTCATCTCTTGGCAATGAAGACAACATTGTCACTCGGTCTATAGAAGAGATATCCAAAGGACTTCTGTGGATAGCCGATGAAAATACACCGCTCACTACGAGGTTCGAGCTTGTTGTGAGTCTCCTGTCTTACGAATGCCTCGCAACCCCAAAACTTGATATGCGCCAACGAGGGAGCTTTCCCTATCCACATCTCGTGAGGTGTTTTGGCAACCTTCTTTGTAGGTACTAGGTTAAGGATATGGGTGACAGTCTCTAAGGCATACCCCCAAAATGAGATAGGTAACGAAGCATGACTCATCATGGAACGAACCATGTCCAACAAAGTTCGATTACGCCTCTCAGCCACACCATTCAACTACGGTGTCCTAGGTGGTGTCAATTGCGAAACGATTCAGCATTCCTTAAGGTAGTCGTGGAATTCAAGACTAAGTTAATCACCACCTCGATCGGATCAGAGCATCTTAATTTTCCTGCCCAGCTGATTCTCCACTTCCTGTTTAAACTCTTTGAACTTTTCAAAGGTTTCTGACTTGTGTTTGATTAAGTAGATATAACCATATCTGCTATAATCATCAGTGAAAGTCACATAGAAGCGGCTTGCATCCCTTGTGGTAGATCTAAAGGGCCCACACACATCGGTGTGTATGAGATCCAATAAACTCTCACCCCTTTCACAAGTACCAATGAAGGGTGACTTGGTCATCTTTCCAAGTAGACAAGACTCGCACACGTCATCGTCCCTAAGGTCGAATGACTCCAACACTCCATCCTTTTGGAGTTGGGCTATGCATTTCTTGTTGACATGTCCAAGAAGACAATGCCACAAGCATGCTTTATCCAAATCATTGGAAGAATCGATATACAACACATCATTTCCTAAGTTGTCTACAACCATCACAGTTTCATATATTCCATTACAAGGCAATGCTTCAAAATAGAAAACACCATTAAAGAAAGCATTAATAGAACCTTTTTCCTTATCAAACGAAAATCTAAAACCTTTTTTATATAAACCATGAAAAGAAATGATGTTTCTTGCCATTTATGGCGAATAGCAACAATTATTCAACTCTAGTCCTAACCCACTACTAAGCACTAAAGAGTAAACTCCAATCTTGGTAACAGGCGACGCTCTTCTGTTCCCCATGATAAAGTTTATCTTCCCATGCTCCACATCCCTATTTCTTCTTAGGCCCTGCAAATCAGAACAAATGTGAAAACCACATCCTGTATCGAGAACCCAAGAAATAAAATGCGACGAGTTATTAGATTGAATAGTATAAGTACCTGCGTAGGATGGTTTTATCTTACCATCCTTGATGTCCTGCAGATACTTCGGGCAGCTTCATTTCCAATGCCCTTTCTCATGGCAGTAGTAGCACTCTGCATCCTTCGGGTTAGAGGAGGGTGCAGCGAAACCAACCTTGGTTCCACTAGAGTAGGTGCCATCTTGGGACTTTCCCTTGTGGTGGCTCTTGTAAGGAGCCTTCCTCTTCTTACCCTTCCCCTGCCCAATAGCCAAGACGGGGGAAGCGACAGTAGGAGTTGATGAAACAGATTTATCCTTGAGGTTGCTCTCAGCAGGCCTTGAAGCTTGCTCAAAGTAACCTCCTCCTTGTTCATGTGGTAGGTCATTCGGAACTAGTTGTAACAAGGAAGTAAGGAGTGAAGAATGATATCAATCGCCAACTCCTCATCAAAGTTAACATTTAACTTCAGCAGGCGGTCGATATATCTCTGCATTTTCTGCAGGTGGGATGTGACAAACTCTCCATCCCTCATCTTGGTAGTGATCATCGAAGTGATGATCTCGTACCTCTCCTGCCTGCCACTTTGGTGGTACCTGTCCAATAAATCCTGATGCATCTCATAGGGGTAGAAGTCCTCGTTGGACTTTTGGAGTTCGACAGTCATAGTCGCGAGCATGATGCAATGGACTTTCGTGGCATCACGCTCATGAGCCTCAAAGGCAGCGATATCCTCGGGAGTAGCAGTGTTGACATTTACTTCTTTCAGCTCCTTGTCAAGGACATACTCCTTGTCCTCGTAGCGGGTAACCATTCGAATGTTGCGGATCCAATCACTGAAATTGGTCCCATCGAAAATCACCCTCCCACACAAATTCATGAGTGAGAATGAGCCGGAAGAGTTTGAGCCAGGAGCGTTGTTGTTGTTTGAGGTAGACATCTGAAAAAGAAGAGAGACATAGTTTGATTAGATAAGAATCCCCAATTAAACACCCAAATGAGAAATTAGGGCTAGGATCCAACAACATTATTCACAATTTAGAAGAGGGATGTCGTAATCTAAATCGCAAATAATTTGAAGGTAAGTGAATGACGATTCACTAATTTCCACCATGAAAAACAAAACAAAAAAATTAAGTTTTAAATGTATTGAAACTCCTAGATCTTTTATTGAACTTTTCAATGACATGTTTAATCTCGATATGTCCTTTGAGTTTGTGACTGGGATACCGAGGATCACAAACAAGGTGTGAATAACCATGCAAATCTACTTGGTGCCCTCAATGTTACAGTCACCTAATCAATGTGCCGGTTAGCCACACACGCTCCATTGATCTATGAGAAACATCAAGTCACCGTTTGCCACCTTTGCTAGACCCACATTAGTGTGCCGGTTAACCACACACGCTCCACTAACGTCTTGGCAAGGGCACAAAGTGTAATTTCATGGAATAGCATCATTTTCACATTTTTCCTAAAGTAACTAAGATTGAGAATTTTAGAAAAAACATTTAGTTACTTTAATAACCATTATATTTTTAATGAGGAATTAGTTGCCCTATCCTACCCGTTCGGATAACGACCCTCCACCAATCAAGGAAGCGGTGGGTGAGAGTGGACACCCATTAAACTGCCATTTTATAGGCAACAACCTTATACCCTCCTTATAAATCGGCTTCGTGAATGAGACCTACTAACGGTAAGACTATCCATGTTCTTATACATATATAATAATTAATCTTTTAATATTACTATAGTATAAAGATTGAATTTTAACTTTTAAAACTCTAGGGGTTTTAGAATTTAAATGTTTCAAAATTAAACTTTTAATCAAAACTTAAATTCCAAAACTTGAGGGCAAGTTTTGAAACTTTTTCAAAACTATCTAGATCAAATCACAAATAATTTAATTAAACAATTAATTAGTGATTATCTAAATTTGACCTAATTCAATTTCATGCAAAATAATTCAAATCAATTTACAAATAATAAATCTTTATCTTATAAAACAAGTAATTATCTTAAATTGACAATTATCCATTAATTTAACTAAGATATTAATTACCATAACAGAAACTCTGATTTTTAAATTTGAAAAACAATTTATGGTAATTATCCAAACCAAATTAGGGCAAAAAATTCGAGATCCAGCAACAGAGCTGAACTCACGTCGTGACAGGCACTGTGTCACGTCGTGAGTCCAGTCAGAATCCCAAAAACGAAAATTCTTTTCTTGTTTCATCCATGAACAATTAACAAAGCATCAAATACATTAGAACAAACATCCTAGGCTCTGATACCACTGATGGGTTATGAGCAAAACAACATTCATATGGTGTTCATGCAAATCCTAATTGCTAGGATCTAGTTTTTCTAATTGTATATGTATAATTGTCCAAGGCTTGCAAACCCTAATCTAGCATACAACAAAACTTAAATCAACATAAATAAACAAGTATAGATGTTACCTTTGATTGTTGCTTGAATATCTTTAGCTTATGAGAACCTAGCACCTCAAATGTGATGCCTCTAATGAATCACAAACACCAAAGTAAGTTGGAAGATCTTGGAGAGAGGGGAAAGTGTTAAAATCGGCTCTTGGATCTCTAGGGTTCAAGTGGTAGCCGAAATATGAAGCATATGGGTCGTTTATATAGGTGTGAGATTAGGGTTTCAGTCAGAGTCCTTATCCAGTTACTTAGCCACCAAGCAGCCCATATGAACCTTCTGGATCCCTACCTTGGACGAAATCTTATGGGCTATCCATAAGGATTTCGTCTACCCTATCCCTAGGGTTTCTCAACCTACTTTGCAACTATCCAATAATTACAATTCAGTCCCCAAAGTTTAATTAATATCTTTTAATCACAAAAATTAATTTCTCAATTAATTATTGACCAATATTAATTAATCAATATGATTTCTCTTTTAATATATTATTCATATAATATATTAATAAACCATAATATCCTCTTTCTCCACTAATCATCCAGTCAAGTTGATCTGGTGAAGGCAACTCAAAAGGACCATGCTACAACCGGGTCAAGTACATATCAAATATAGTTATGGACTTAGACACTAATCCAACAGTTTTTACTCAAACATGATTTTTTTACCACTTATGAAATATATGTTGATGATTTATTAAATCAAGCACACTATTTAAAGGTAGTGAAATAATCAAAATATTTACATAAGTACATATGCATCCTCGAATCTAGGTTATACTAGTTTTAGCATTGTACTTTAAAATCTAATTAAAATAATAGAACACTTACCTCTTGATCCTTAGATCATGTCATCAACAACCTTGCAATAGATAGAGAGCCCAAAGTAGAACTGCTCTAATGTAGTTAGACCCAATATTCCAAAAGCAAACAAGGAATAAACCCTAATTAGGGTTAGGTCGAAAATCAATATCCATTTAGAGAAGGGTTATATTTTCGTCCATGGAGAAAGAGGAGAGAGGGGTAAATGAATTTTGTTAGGGAAAAAGCATTTAAGATCTTATCCCTATCTCCCTATGTATAGGTAGTAGATAACTCCTCAAGAGATTCATACTCTTAGGGGTTATCCTTTCCTTATTCAAAACCTGTTATATTCTAGAATATCTTCTTGAATTCGTGTATATCTCCTCTTTAAGAGTCTTCTAGAATATTCCAATTAATCTCAAGGAATTACTTAATATTCAATCCTTTTAATTAATTAAAACAATTTAATTAATTACCAAAATAATTTCTAATTAATTTATTAATTCCTTAATAAATTAACAACTTATTTTCACCATTTTCTTAATGTTATTTGTTTCACGAGGAAAACCCAAAAGGACCGTGTTATTATTTAGAAATATTACGAACTAGTTAATGACAATGGACACTATTTCCATCAGTCTGCCACTTGGATAAGTCGTTAACTTTTTAAGGTCTTAACGCTTCTCAAATAACTAACAGAGAGTTAGTCATCCAGTGCAATTGTCAAACACTTGATCTTAATCAAGTTTAGTCCTTAGATAAGTGGTCAGTTATTCCTTTGTTCTAGATGTCCATACGAATTTGAAACATGGATAATGGGTGAATCTCAGAGTATAAATTTTTGTTTCCCGATTAAGATTCTGACGATCACATTCTGACTTCCAAATCGAAGAAATCAATTTAGTCAGAACCTGGTCAGGCACAACAGATGTCAATACTAAATCATCAGGGGGCCTATGGATATTACTTCTCCTATTAAGGCAAAAGGAACAAATAAATTGTGACTACATAGTTTTTGTCTACTAATCTAATCATACATGGTCACACCTTTTATGACTACCAGTTACAGATAGCGGTGGAGTACACTAATGCACAACAAATTTCGTAAGTAAAACCCCATATGCATCTTGATTTGAAGAATAAAAGATATTATGTCTTAGAATTACTCATGAATAGATCCATGAAGTAATCTATAAGCGTAGGTTGTTCCATGTGACAACCGTCAATTTCTAGTCAAGTCAAAGTCAAATAAAGTCAACAAGTCAAACCGGTCAACTCATTTAACCCTTGTATATTAGGGTTTACATCGTGCTTACTATTGTACAACGCACTATCTTAATGCAAAGTATCACTTAAAGTCTTCACGTGTTCAGAAAATCTAAACCCTAATCAGGGTAAGTGATGGAACTACTCAATAAAACATTAATACATACCCTTCGGGGGCTTATAAAGCTCATAACAAGGCAAAACAGGGTTTACAAACCTTGCATTTCGAAGTTAAACACTCGCAAAGGTCACAAACAAAGTCTCTCTCAATCTCTCTCGCTTTATCTCTCTCTATATCTCAAATCTCTCTCAAATCTCTCCCAAATCTCTCTCAAAACTTTTATAATCATTCGGGGCATCCCGACCCTTAACTTAGTCAAAAACCGCCCGAAACGGGAAGATTCCTTGAAAAATAGCCTTATAGGACCGAAGTCCCTATTAGAACCGAAGCCTTCCTCTAGAACCGAAACTACACCTTATGGACCGAAGCCATGAAGAACCGAACCCTATTTGGACCGAAACTGCTAAGACCGAACCGAACCTCAGAGGACCGAAGGTCTCTTCGGACCGAAACCTCCCTTCGCTCCATTTCGCTTTCGGTTCCCTACGACCAGCTGCGCCTTCGGTCCGGAGCACCAAGGACCAAACCTTCGGCCCTGAACTCGGATTTTCGCAGATTTCGCATCTTTTCCCGGTTTTCGACCCCGACTTCGTTTTAAGCTCGTTTTTTTCATGATTTTAACGTGGGATTTTACCCAAACTCATATTTTGACATATAAGACCCTAAATAATCATAATTTAAACACATTTTGAGGGAAATCTTTGTCTAAAAATAATATCTAGTGGGTAAGATATTGAGGTGGAGTGTTGACTTTGCCTTAAAGTTATGACACAAGCTATCCTCCCATACCCACTCCATGACATCCTTATGTCACTATTCACATCAGCCTTATCTACTCATTGTACCCTTAAACCTTCCTCAACAAGTTTCCCTAAACCCCACACAACCAAAGAGTCCATATTCTTCTCACATCTTCTAACTCTCTTTCACTCACACATTAAGCTACACACTTTTCTCTCTCCACCTCTCTCCAAGATTTCGAGATTCTCCAGGAGTTTTGATCTTTTCATCCTCTTTTGGTAGGTAAATTTCATCCCTCACTTGATTATCTTACACCTCTTCAATCAAATCATGGGTTCCTTACACAAATATCATCATATTTGTTGCTAGATCTTCAAATCTTCAAGCATCTCCCAAGTGTTCTTGACTTGGAAACTTCTTCTATTCATCATCCATACTAAGATATCACTCAAGGTGAGTTCATACCCCTACATTTTCATGTTTTCTTCAAGTTTTAGGGGGGGGGGGAATACAAGTTAATACACCAAAAACTTAACTAAATTCAAACAACAGCTTTCATCAGAAAAGTTGAGTCCTATTCACGGACTGTTTTAACCAACTTAGAATTAATATCTTTCAAAACTGTTTAATATGAAAATAGTTCAGGTTCATACCTTTAAAATGACTACTTGCACATCTCCATACGATTTTTCTACAATTTATGGTGATTTTTACAAAACTGTCTATCATTTCAGAAACGAATTCGGACCAGTCTGTGAATATGAACATTTTCACACAAGTTAGAGACTTCTAAAAATCATAATAAAAATTATGAATAAACTAGACACATTTTCTAAACTCTCAGAGTTTACGGATTCAGTGTTAGACTTTGTACGATTTTTCTATGATGCTTTTAAAATAGTGCAGAAAGGTTAAAAACTAGTTACATAGCTTACAATATTAACAACACTTTGTAGTATGTTGAGCAAAGTGCATAACAATAAGTTTCTAAATGTTGAATGTACTTCTTGTTAGTTTATCATCATAAACAGAAATTAGTCATTCATGATAAGGTTTTTCATTCATTTCGAACACATATAATAAACTACAATAAGTATAATTTATGGATTTTACGATAAAAGCATACTACATGAAAAAGGTTTTACTCTCAAAACAAATGGGTTTTTCATATACTACATGATAAACTATAATAGTAGTAGTTTATGGATTTCATATCAGTAATTTATTTCATAAAAGGTGATTTCACTTCCACCACGGAAGAGGTTTTATACTCAACCTATATGTAAACTAGTTAACGTAAGTTGTGAGACAATTCTTCCATCGTACTCTTAGAGTACGGGTTCAAATTCCTGTAAGTTATAACCAGAGTCTCTTGTAGGGAGAGCGTGATAATTGTGTATAGATCTATATTGGGATTGACACCCTACACCTCGCTGCTAGCTACAGCCGGACCTGCAGGTCTACGGGTGACAAGAGTCATAGGATCTTGACGTCTGGAAAACGTTGTTGCAGGTTAATTCTCGTTGTAGTATGGTTATAACGACTCACATAGGGAGTTAACAATCTTTCAAGTTTACAGGGAAAATTCTACTTTAAAAAAGAGTTTTATCTATTTAAAACTACAAACACATTATAAGTACAAAACACACACATATTCTTGGTCTTGAGATTTAAGGCTACATAACTTTTTATAAGGAAAATATTGGATTTTCTTTGGAAACGCATTACTATTATAAACATTATAAGTACAAAACACACACATATTCTCGGTCTTGGGATTTAAGGCTACATAACTTTTTATCAGGAAAGTATTGGATTTTCTTTGGAAACACATTACTATTATAAACATTATAAGTACAAAACACACACATATTCTCGGTCTTGGGATTTAAGGATACATAACTTTTTATAAGGAAAATAAGAGATTTTTCTTGAAGTATACATAACAAAGTACCAGGTTTACACTAAATGGTTTTCATGATATTAAAACTACATTTCATCTAGAATTGTTAGACTTCAGCTATAATTGCTAAGTGTACATGTTAGAGTAATATAAGAATTTAGTCGCAATCGACTTAGAATTGGTGGGCCCGCCTTACTTCCTGTTCCTTGTTTGGTTGTGGACCTAGGGCAGACCCATTATATTCGACGGTTTATTTAACTTAAATTTTATATAACTTATATACACTGGGTGATCATAGAAGGAATCTATGGGTCTTTCTAGGGTATATTATTGCATAACATGGGAGCGTTCATTTCACACTCAATAAAGAAAATATTGAATTTTCTGAAATCATACTCTATCGCTTTTACAAGGAAAAGGGCTTCTTTCTCAAATAAAACTCTTATGAACTCACCAACTTAATTGTTGACACTCTTTCAAAACTACTTGTATTCTCAGGAAATCAGTAAAACAGGAAATCAACAACTTTTGAGGATGGGACGTTAAATCGTCAAACATTTCATTTTGTCATCATAGTGTAATTGATTTGAAACATGTAAACACATACTATGGTGTAACTTTTTCAATTATATTTATGATGGTTGTATTTACTTTGAGCACTATTATACTCGTTGTTGTGATACTATACATGAAGTCCTCCACCCCCGGACGTTTCCGCCATCCTTGGTTTGGGGGTGTGACATTCCAATACTTAAAATCCTCATTTTAAATACTCATACAGTGTTAGCACAATATCTTATGCAATGTCCAATCTTGTATGGTCCAATCAACTAACACTCATGACAATCTTACACACCAATACTCACTCCCTAGGGTACGACTGACTGTGTAACACCTGTTCCATGTATTATTTAACTTATCCATTTTTTTAAGGTTTTGTGCATGGACTCGACGAGTTGAGGAGCTCCAACTCGTCGAGTAGAGACTATTATGAGGACGCGGAATTTGGGTTCTACTCGACGAGTCGGAAGGCCCCGGCTCGAAGAGTAGGAGCTGTAAAGAGAAACCCTAATTTTTAGGGTTTGCACCTTATTTAAAGAACATAATCCGCCTCTTGAGGCCTCCCATATCACCCTATTCGCCAGATAAAACCCTAGATCGACCTTGCACCTTCTTGAGTGAGAGAAAGAGCTTTTATGAGCAATTTTGGGGTATTTGTGAAGGTTTTTAGAGCTAGAAGAAGAAAGAGCAAGGAGGGAAGCAGTAGATCCGACATCTACTCTGTATTGGCCATGATTTTGAGGTATAAAGTCGTTACCTTGATCTCTAGTTGCTTAGATCCTTTTTCTTGGAAGTAAATGGCCATTTTTGGTGCAAAATGGAGTCAAACTCGGATCTGGACTTATCACAAGGATATGGTTCCAGATCTGGACCTCTATAGGTCCCCAATGACATAAAGTTGCTCACTTTATATAGCTTAACCCCTTTCCATGCACTAAAACCTTGTAAGAAGCCTAGTTTTGATGTTATAGCCTTGGAGGGCCTTGCATGCACGTAACGTTTGCAACTTTACGTGGTATCTACATTAGGAGAGGTTGGATCTGAAGTTTGGGACCTTAGATCCCACTAAAAAGGGCTGAACATGAAAGGGACTAAAGGAACTCGTCGAGTCCCTTAGCTGACTCGACGAGTCAGGGTAGGGTTTGCTCGTTTCTGAGTTTCTGGATGAGTGCAATGACGGATTAGGGTTTTGGTCTGAACAGAATTTAGTTTTCGGGACATTTGATGAACTCGACGAGTCGCTAGGGTGACTCGGCGAGTTGATGCGGGATTCAGAAGAATGGACTTGGGAGGAACTCGACGAGTTGCTAGATGCACTCGACGAGTTGATGTCAACATGGACTGTTGACCTTGACTTTGATCGGGGTTGAGCAGGGTTGACTTTGAGGGTATTTATGGTATTCTGGGATCGTGACAAATTAATCACATGTTGGTTATAGGCAGTTGATTTGGAGTAGCAGGCGGGATATATCTGATCTTAGCTTGTCAGTTCAGCATTCGAGAGGTGAGTCTTCTCACCATACCAATGGGTCTACGACACCAAGATCGGCCCATTTTATGATATGTGGTACAGTAGCTGTAGTAGAGATATGTGGTATGATAGTTAGCTTTATTCTAAGTGGTATGCTAGTGATTATGTGATATTTTCATGGAAGACCCCGGGAGGAGCCCGTGGCAGTTGGATATAAGACCATGTGGGGGAGCCCGTGGCATTCCTAAGTAAAGACCATGTGGGGGAGCCCATGGTATGATGGTATAAGACCATGGGGGAGCCCACGACCTCCTTATATGTTTATGTATGTGTTATGTAGTATGATAGATACTTCTGTGATATATGCTATGCAAGTTGATTATGTATGTTATTGCATGGAAGACCCTGGGGGAGCCCGTGGTAGTTGGATATAAGACCATGTGGGGAGCCCATGGTATGAAGGTATAAGACCCTGGGGGGAGCCCACGACATCCTTATATGTTAGTATGCATGGCTTATGTGGTATATGTAGCTTTTATAGCTAATATGATATGTGTTATGTGGATTGTGTGTGGGGTATGCTCTGGGGGACTCACTAAGCATTAGATTACAGTTTGTGGATTTGTTTCAGGTACATCTGAGCCCAAGGGCAAGGGAAAGGCTTGATGGCGTAGCGTGCACTCTCTCAGGCGTTTTATGGGACACTCTGATGTTTAGAAATAATTTGAAAACAATTGTATTGAGATTTCATGATTTATGGAAAAGTGTTTGACTAATAAAAATGAAAAAAATTTCTTTTGAAAAATTGGGTCGTTACAGACTGTGGAATTTTGAACATAGTTAAATATTCTAGAAGTGGGTTCAAAACATGTAAAAGTGAAACATAGTAATAAATAACACAACTATAAAATGTAGTCTCAACAAACATTAGAGTAAAACATAAAACATATAGTGTGAAATCTGCAGTGGATGTGATGTAATCAAGTCGGACTCTTCCCTTTGCTATTAGAAGAACCTGAAACATTTAAACGTAACACCATAAATAAGCTTAGTGAGTTCCCCAAAATACCACATACCATAACGGGTCTCGCCCAACAAACATATAAATGGGCCTCGCCCAAAGTAACATATAAACGGTCCTCGCCTATGGGTCTCACCTAATAAACATAATAGCGGGCCTTACCCCAAAGCCCTCGCCCAACATATACACAAACACCCATGAAAAAGTCATAAGGAAAACAAGCATCTAGTATTGTATATAATATAGTGAGAAGACTTACCCTACAGTTAAAACAAATAAACACCACAACTCGCAGGAAACGTAAAGGTTGGTACTACAAACCACCTAAACATTAAATAAAAGGCCAAACCTCAGTTTATAGCCTAAAACCCTAAATTTTGACCAAAGGTCAAAATATTCAAACAGTCAAAAGTTAACGGTCTAAAGTCAACGGTCAGACCACCACGTTGTGGACAACCAATGACCACGTCGTGGAAGCTACACAACGGAACAGTCGCAGTTGAAACCTGTCACCACGTTGTGGTCAACCACCCACCACGTCATGGTGAACTTCCAAAACAGCTTAATGGGTTAAGCTCTTAACCAAAAACCACTAGATCTCAAAAGCTCATATTTGATCCTTTCAAAGGTTTTAATGGATAAAGTTTCCAACTTTATCCATTTGGACATCTCAACAAGGCAAGATCTACAACCCTAAATCTAAAATGGTCATTCCAAATGCATGAAATTCAAGACAAGACCATGTAACCACTTTTTCTTCCTCCTCAGTGGTCCAAAAGCTAAACAATATAACCAAAAGCTTATGGATTTCACCGAACTCCAAGAACATGTAGGCTTTGGGACCAAAATGACCATAAATTCATATAACTTAGATCCAAAGAAAATAAACACCAAAGGTTGAGACTTTATACCTCCCAAGACTCCAGAAGATGATTTGAGATAGAAAAGCTAGGCTGGAAAACTCTTTCTTGATGATCCAAATGACACCACCTTTTTCTAGAAATCACCTATAATGTCCCAAAAATACCGAGTAAAATTTCCATTTTAAATAAGTCAAAACCATTCATTCATTATCCTAAAAGAAGATCAGAGTAAAAGTGTTCTCAAAAAATCATAGTAAAGTCATAAACATTTATTGCGGAATAAATCTCCAGGGGATGTAGTGCGATCATGTCCTGCTCTTCCAAATCTCAGATCTGATTCTTTACAAGGTCTTAATGGATAAAGTTTCTAACTTTATCCATTAGGAAGGTCCAAACGACCAAGATCTAAACTTTAAGTGTCAAAGGGACCCAAAAATGCATCTTTATCAACTTAATCCACTAAGTCCAAGTCTCCCACTTTCAGATTTGAATCAACAAGATGTCTAGAGGGATAAAGTTTCCAAATTTATCCATAATAATGGCGCAATCATTCAAGATCTAAACTTTAGTACACCAAAATGGCCTAAAGGACCAATATAACTTGCATGGCTAAAAGGGAAGGCAAAAGATCATAACTTTCCTAGTATATGAGGTCCAAGAAACATTCCAAATTGTTCAAAAGATGTTGGAGTCCACTCAAATCCTAGATCATCCATAAAATGGACCAAAAGTGCCAAAAAACCCCAAATGACAAGATCTGAAGAACTAAATAGCAAGATTGGAACTTTATACTTACAATAGTCTAGAAATGTAGTGTATTTGATGGATCTAAACTTGGAGCATCATTCCTTGCAACCAAAAGAAACTTCTTGATCTTTAAACTTCATCAAAATAACATAAAAAGCATCCAAAAGAGAGGAGAGGGGAGGAGCTCAATCTTGAAGGTGGAGGCTAGGGTTTCTCCCAAGGGGTTCTAGAGGTGATGGAGGCTGATAAAATGGCCAAAAAGTTGGAACTTTTGCTTAAATACGTTGAAAACCCTAAAAATTATGGGCATGGGCCTGACTGATTGCCGTATCGTGGCCCCGATTTGTCGTGTCGTGGCAACTGCCACACCATGGGGTCTGATCCGCACTCTGTGGTGACGGTTTTCACCCAAGTCCACCTCAAATTTAAACAACCATAACTTCTTCGTTTCAACTCCGTTTTCGGAAATATTTATATCCATAAAAATGTATTGATAAGCCTCACACTTCTGTTTAATTCATTTTGGCTTAACACGTGTGGAACTAGAAACCATAATCCATGCAAGAAGCCTAACATATAACTTTTCCCATTTTACCCTTTGGTTCCAAAACACAAACCAAGGGCTTAGATCACATAACCAATATCATCAACATACAATAGGATCTAAACCCTATTTTCTTGAAGCCCAAGGCCCTTAATTGATCCATTTAATGTCCACAATCCCAAAATAAGAAACTTCTCGAAACTGGATGTTACAACTCTCCCCCACTTAAACTGGATTTCATCCTTAAAATCCATCTTGCTTAGGATCTCAGAAAACAATGCCAACATAATCCATAAGCTTCCTCTAACCACTTTGAAATTAAGGAATCTTATAAAGAACTTGAGAGACCACTTGGAAACCCACAACTGCTAACAAACAACCAAATAAATTGAAAATACTCAAATGCAATGACTATCTTTCGCTCCCTAACTGCAAAACCCAACTTCCAGAGAAAACCACTTAAATCGAGAACTCTCACAACTACAAACACAAACCAACTCCATCAATATACTCTATGAAACCCGGAACCCATTAGTCTAAAATCCAGGAACCAGACCCCAAGATTGATGATCATCCATTCGTCGTACCCACCCCTAGTCCCTGACTAGGAACACCACTAAAACATGCAGAATAACTACTCAAAACATCTCGATCGTGAATTTCAACCAATCATAAATCTAGAAATTGTGCCCAAAATCCTGAAACACTCACTTGACTTCCTGACAAGTCATTCGGGACATTATCAACGAACTTCATGACCCGAAGTTTTAGATCCAATACCCATCTCAGGTAACCAACTCCTAATAATAGCCCCCAAGAAAGCAGAGACCTACAAATGCAACATTCAGCAAGATACTTCTGATGCACAACTAGTACTCCCAACAAAAGTTTACTGTCCATATGATCCATACCAATTGGTCATTGATGCTTCCGACTCCCAAAAATGCATTAATACCCAACCATGCCAATAATACTAACGATCCGAGACCTAAGAGTCTCAATCAAATGACTACCGGGCTCCACCCATATAAGTCATACAACCACTAGTTCACCAATACATCGTGGCACCCTCTAGCCACAAGAACGATAAGCTCACGGTACTACGCCGATCTTGCCGTTATTCCATCATTGTCCTGAAGACTCACGACCAGCACCACAGGGGCCTAAAGATACTCAACTATTAATCCAATAACTTGTAGTAACCCAATCAACATCCCTCTCAATGCTTACCGAACACAACACGGGCCATACCCTTTTATCACGCACAATCCTGTTCATATTACAGGCTGCCACCAATGCAAAATCAGACGAAAACATGGCTACACACAACTACGTAATAAGGTAGGCTGTCGTACTCTTTTTCCAATTCCAAAAGCTATAAACTACATAAGAACCATACCAATAATTTTGGACCAAGTGTTCTCATGCCATCTCACTCAGTCCACATAAACCTCCCTCATGACCAGATTTGAGGCACTACCACAATGTACACCCCAAGGGGAGACACATAACCAACCCCAGATCTACTGAATTCCTTCTTCCTCACAACCTTACCCAAAGGGTGTGGTACGAGCAAATCTAACTGTCACACCCCGACCGGAGGCGGAAACACCGAGCTGTATAACTTCATCTTTGTATCATAGTTATTTAACATACATTGAACAGTAAAAAATAATTATATAAACTACATACCTTTATTGATGATAGAAAGTTACATTATTCATATTTCCTAGTAATTATTACATAGTATCCGAACTATTGCACGCGTCTTAACAAATATATGTTACATACGAACATAAAGGATAACAGTAAAACTTCTCCTGTTCGAGAAACATTCAGCTTATCAAGTTCCTGAAAACACATGCATTTTGAAAATACGTCAACATAAAGTTGGTGAGTCCACAGGTTTTGACTCTGAGTAAAATTAATACTTTTTCCAAGTTCGAAAAGTATAAAACATAGTTTGAAAGTATCATTCTTACTCATACTTATCTTCAACATATTGTATATATCCTAGGTATACTGGTTGACTTACTGAATAAGTGATATACCTATAAATTCCTATATACTATGAGTATAAGTGTTTGTAATCCTGTACTAAGGAAGATTGCTACGTATAAATCTTATTTCAATTCTATACGAGTATATATGCTAGGTATAATTGTTTACTTAATGAATAAGTAGAATACCTATAAATTCCTTGTACTTAGAGTATAAGTGTTTGGGAAAACTTATACTTAACATTAATACTTGTATATCGACAAAGTATAATGTTTCTAAATATGTGCTACGATGAGTCCATAACCACTGATATATGACATACAAAACCTCTGATTGATACTACAAAAGATCCCACCATTTGTGCCACAAAGGATTCCACCATTGGTGTTGTAAAGGATCACACCATTGGTGCCACACAGGTTTCCACCATTGGTACCATAAAAGATTATGCCATTGGTGCCACGAAGGATTCCACCAATATAAATACTTCGAAGGCTTCATCGACGCCGGACTACAATAAAACAAATAAAAGGACAGTTCGTCACCCGGTGGGTTTCATAAACCGTGGGTTATAGCTAGCAACCATGAGTGGGGGTGTCAACCTGTATAGATCTATACACAACTTCCTCGCTCACATGGGATGAGCGGTTTCAGGTTAGAGGATTTCCCCTAAGATTTCCACTCTTAGTTGATGAATAAAATAGCTCATGTAGACTTTGTTGACTTCCTATAGTTCTAATAGCGAAAGAATGTTCATGTCCAAAACCCTAAGTTACTAGACTATGCTTTAAACATTACTCCTAATTTCATAATACTTAGGCAATACAACAACTATACTTGAAGTACAAACCATGTTTTATCTAACATAAAACCAATAATAACAACACACTTAACAAGTCAAAGATGACTTCAAATTATCAAATATATAAATCAATATCAAGTTTTAACCAATGTAAAACTTATGATAATAACATACCAGCAGTTGTATAGTTTCAAAATATTAGATATATCATAAATGTATATGATTTAAAACTATTATATCCCAGTTAATATAATTTTATGTTGATCCGAACATACGATCATATAAACATAATATTAACATATATATAATATTTAGCATGCATTTCCCCCCGAAAACATTAAAAAATGGGACCGTGAAACTCACCCTAGTAGCGTGATTTGATAGAATCTAACTAGAAATGATCAACGGTTCGTGATCGTTGGGCTCGGGACAAGGAACGCCTTCAACAAACGAGATAATACAACAACTAGTAACTATGTCACTTGTAATTCAATCCATCTTGAATGTCTGTTTAGTGATTTTCTGAGAATACATGCAGTTTTGAGGGTCAACACAAGGTTGGTGAGAGTTACAGGTTTTCTACTAACAACAGTAATACTTTTAAAAGTCTAAAAAGTATTTTCATTGTATGTATAACAATAGTTAAAACAGTGTTTGCAATGAGTCTTGAAAAGCCAAAATGTATCTTTGTATAAGTAAATTCATACTTGAAAACTGTGTTTGTAAAGAATCTTTGAATATCCTTGAAAACCAAACTATACTGTTACATAAGTAATTCCATACTTAAAATAGTTTTGAAATCAACCAAGCCCATGGTTTGTAGTGAGAGAGATATATATATTCTAGTTAATGTTTATGGTGAGTCCTATAACCGAGCTACGTGACTGAAAAAATAGTTTTGAAATCAACCAAGCTCATGGTTTGTAGTGAGAGAGAGAAATATTCTAGTTAATGTTTATAGTGAGTCCTATAACCGAGTTACGTGACTGAATGTACCCCCTACAACGCTTCATTGGACGTTGCAGTAATACTCGTAGACACTTATTACCTGCTTCGATTGATCGGTCAAGGTTGTAGCTAGAAACCACAAGTGGGGATGTCAACCCCGTATAGATCTATACATATGTATATCTCTCTGAAGATTAACGATTATAGTAGTGTGGGTATACTAAGTGTTTAGACTCAGCTAATGAATATTGTTTCACTAAAAAGCCCTTAACTAAAAAGTTTGTGAATAGCTCTCAACCCTAACTTAATTGTGATTAAGTCACTAGGCATAATGAATTTCCGTGTAAAAGTTTATAAAAGCCGAATATGCTTGGTATGTATGTAAAAGTGTAATGTACTTGCTTTTATAAAGAGGTATGTTTCAAAGTAATGAACATATGTACATGTATAAACTTTATGTATTTAAACATATAAATATACATGTATAGTAATAGCTTGAATCCTTGAAATACTACAAAGTTTTATAACGTGCTTGTTATAATATACAATGTCACATAAAAATTATATATATTTTGTATCATGTAGCATTTGTTGTGTGAACTAGTTATTTCACGATAAAATAACCTTAATACGTATACGAAAAGTTTATAATAGTTTATTTGTAACAATATGTTAAAATGTTAAACAACATTTTTATAAACTATATTTATTGTATTTTTGGCATGAACGATAATATATTTGTATAAACAAGGTATATATGCACATGTATTCCCCCCCCCCTCGAAATAATTAAAATATTAAAAAGGGGTTGTAAGCACTCACCCTTGAAGCGTGAGTTTCCATTTGTTCGAATTCGGTTTCTTTTGAGAAACTCGTCGTGTGAAACCACAAATCCAAAATTCTTGAACTTTGAAATACCCTTGGGACCGTTTCGTAACGAATTTAAACTATTGGGGGTTGTTTGGTAATTTATCTAACCAAAATAGGACTGCTTTGGTTAAAATAAATGATGGGAGGGGCTGATTTTGTAACTTAAACAAACTATCTTGACTGGTTTGTAACTTCTTGAATAAATGGGACTGTTTTCGTTGATAATTACAAAAGGATGGGTTGTTTTTGAATAAATGGGATCATTATTTGGGGATTGAGACTCATTTTGTTGAGACATACCAAGGGAGGGGCTGATATGGTCATCCTAAGCAAATGGATGGGTAAATCTGTCAAAACTCATTAAAGGAGAAAAGGGACCGGGGCCCTTTTATTCCCGTATACAAAATGATTTAGGGCTTTTTGCCCCGTCATTTGTTGAAGGATGAAAGGAACGAACGAAACTAGATAGCACGAAGACGGCAGTTGGGTGGATCGGTGTCGAGTAATCGATCGGTCAAGGGGAAACAAACAAAACGAAAGCTGCGTCGGCAGATGAACGAAGGCAGTGATAAAGAAAACGCGAGGGCTCGCAAGCGGACAGGCCGATACTCCGGGTGTCTTGGCCGATCGCGAGGAGGAGGGACGAGCAGGGGATGCAGGGGTCGAGTATAACAACCACCGAGGGTGTTTGGGAGTTTCGATGAGGTGTCGCGAGCAGCATCAGTGACAAATACGAGGTCTTCGGTGGGGTTTGCTCGACGAAAGATGAAGAGGAGGGTGCGAGGGTTGGTTCGTCGGTCTCAGAGGTGACAGGTACGTGGATGCGGGCTGCTCCGGCAGCCTCCTTCTCGCTTCCAGTTTCCTCCTTTGCTCTTGTTTTTGACAGAAATTGATGGAGGGTAAAAGGATTCTTAGTTTGGTGTTTGACAGGAAAAGAAAAAGAAATCGGTGGTTTTTTTTGTGGTTGCTTCATTTGACAGAAGAACGAAAGGGAAGCTGATGATCTTCCGGTTTGCTGGAAAACACAAGCACAAAGGGTTTCACTGGCAGCTTCAATCAAGGAAGAGTTTATAACACGATTTCTATAGCGTGTGGTTTTGTATAAGTTAAAGTTGATAGAACATTATAACTTATTATTGTGTGTAATTCATTTGACTGCATATTTTTCTTTCATCCATATTGTATGTACTTTAAATGAGATTTAGAATCAACAATAGAAATGATTTTGATTAGATTTTTGGGAGACTTTTGGCTGCAAATATGAAGTACTTGTGATTTTGGAAGACTTTTGTTTAACTTGTATAAATCATTTTGGTAAGTGTTCATTTTAGCCAAGTATACACTTCTTGAATGGTACTAGTTAAACAAACATGTATGGGTTGTTTGGTTTGAATTTAGAAGCAATCTAATACCTCAATTATTTGTGTATTCCGGTGTGTATTAATTTATTGTACTAGTTATATACACTAGTATATGTATTTGGGTATTACATATATATAAATTTAAACTCATACGTTAGGAAATGTGAAATTGTTAATTTGTTAAACCTTGGTCTCTTATATTTAAAATTGACACATATATAATGTATATTTATAAAAATTTAATCAACCACATGTAATTGATTATGACATATGTCCCATACTCGTATATACATACATATAGTCGTTCACAAATTTATGAGTGTTGGGCTATTTCCATCGTTGAAATCCACATCAACCGGATTTGGATTTATATATTAGGGATAATGACTTGAGAGGGTAACATATTTTAGCTTTTGGTCACATTTGGTTACTAAATTATTTTTCGTGCTTTATTAACTCTTGAACTTGTTGAAACGTATACACTATACAAGTATGACCGGTAATAGTGAGTTTTCAACCTGTTATTGAAGGTTTCTGGCGACGTAATCACCTCCGGCGGCTCTCCGGTCATCTTCTCCCACGAGCCACCACCAAACATGAGTTTCCGGCTATTTCAAACCCACAAATCGAGAGCTCACTTCTACAAATTGATTTCTGTTGGTTGTTGCTCGATTGAAAAGGGGGTTTAGGTTTGTATCAGTTGCTTAGGAAGATGATGAACAAGGGAACAAATGATAAACCCGACACACACACACACACACACCTGCACACACATGCTTGTGTTTTTAAAGGTCCAGTAGCACCAGCCAAACACCCCCTGAAGTCGTAGATCTGCATTACCCCTTCCCATTTTCGTGTTTTCTACTGATCGGACCAGTAAAGAACCACCACGAGGCTGTCGGAGGAGCCCCTAGCTGCAACAGATGACGGCAACCTTGCTGCCTTCGAATTTTTCTTCCTTCTTTTCTCGATCAAACCAAGAAATGAATCCCCTTTCTCCTTTCCCTGTTTCTTGTCGACTCCACAACAACTTTGTTGCTTTTGTTCTTCTTTTTTCCTTAGTTAAACCGAGCACCGGTGGTGCTCTCCTTGATTGGCGACTGTTTCAGCTTTTCTTCAGCGGGGTTGCTGTCGGCGACGAGACAAGAGAACCAAGGAGGGATCGCCGGAGATGGGTGACTGCCCCTCCACAATTTTATAGGGTTTTGTTCCAAGAACAAGAATGAACCAAGAACACATAGATTTCGAAAATTTTGATTTGAAACCCCACCGATTTCTTGTATGTTTTTTAGATAGCCATGGAGGTCGATCTGATGTTGGAATGAACTCATTCATATATTGGCTTCCTAGAAAAAAAATGGTCTCTCCGAAACATCGAGTTTGACCGGAGAAGATGACCGGAAAATCATACTTGGCCGGAAAACTCATGTTTGGCTGGAAACAACGCCGGAAATCGGCAAAACTCACTATTACAGGTCATACTGGTATAATGTATACGTTTCAACAATGTCAATGGTTAATAAAACACAGAAAATAATTTAATGACTAAATATGACCAAAAGCTAAAGTACGTTAAACTCTTAAGTCATTATCCATGTATATTATTCCAGAATACATAACCAATAATAGAAATCATGTCGAAATAAATAGTTTAAGGTTTTGCGATTAATAAATCTGAAAACGTCTGATTTTTCAACTTTTATAATAAATTTTACTAAAAATATTTTAAGTATGAAATTAAATATTAGACTATGACCTGAGTCCAAAAATGTTCTCGAAAATTCCATATGAGGTGTGCAAGTCCCTCAATAGATAGAAACGGTTTTGACAGTTTTAAGAAAATCAACATTATACTGGTTTAGGATTCTTAAAACGGTCGTATCTTTTGCATACGAGCTCCGTTTTGGATGTTCTTTATATTTTTGGAATCAGGGAAACATGTACTACGAAACTAAAGTGATTGCATTGCTCACAACAGCTTAATACGGAATTTCAGTTTTTTCAGACGCATTGTCAGTGTTGCAGTTTGAGTTGTTTGATTCGTTTGACAGTTTATCCATTTGGTAGTAAGGTATCGTTTGATATCTTATAATATTTGAAATGAACTCATTAATTTTACATTCTATGCATTAAAACTGAATGAGTTGAATTACAAAAAGATTTACTATAATTTTGTCGTTCGCAGTCTATGACTTAAATTATGGGATGTCACATTACCTTCCCGTTAAGGGAATTTCATCCCGAAACTATTAAGTTATAGGTTACTTTGTTATAATATTATTTCGTTCCAGTATTGGAGGGAACACCGCTGAAGAATAGTAGGTACTTTTGTTTCATCTGGTCCTCACGTTTTCAAGTAAACGTTGGTCCTCTACGAGAGTTCGATCAGGCATATACTATAGGTATTCGGCTTTGTTTGAGGCTTTTGATTTCTTGATCCATGATCTCCATCAGTTCCTTCACGAAGTGAGGTTTAGTGTTGACCTGGATCTCATCAAGCGGAAAAACAAGGTTTGTTGGGTTTTAGTTCAAAAATAGTTTCAAAAACTCATATCATGGCAAGCGGAAGACTTTAAATTTCGAACATAACATAAACATTTTATACCCATCAAGGATCATCTTGCAAGTTATAGAAAGATTAAAACACAAACCAAAGAAAGGATGAAGAAATAACAACATTTGTTGTTCTTTGGGTCCTCTTGGGAGGCTTGGAGGTTGATGAAGAATTTGAAACCGTTGACACACCAACAATGACTCAACTTGATGTAGATGCTAGTCCATAAACTCTTAAACCCTTAAGCGTTAAGTTCATAACCAATATGAACTTAAAGAGGGCATGTAAAGGCAAGTAATCTTCAAGAAAAGATGAACAAGAGAGAGAGAGAGAGAGAGAGAGAGAGAGAGAGAGAGAGAACCCTTGCACCATGCAAGTTACAGTTTTGGCTTAAGGAAGCAGAGAATGAGTGCAAGCCTCATCTATATGTTCATAAAGTGAATCCATGGACCATAAGTCCTTAACACTTTAAGCACATTATGTTTCCTAAAGCCTACTTGTCTCCCATACCTTTAAAGCATGGTTTCTTTCCCTTTAAATAATCAAAAACCCATCACTTGCATGCTTGCAAGCATGCTCTCGGTTTTTATATATAAAATAAAATTCAAACTTGACAATTTTATAAACTCTTTTATAAGATATAAACCTTAACCTTTCGGTAAAAGACAAAAACTCCTTACGGTCCAAAATGCTGTATATGACTTATTGACTCATACCATATGAATTATGTAATGTTACTTGCTAATGAAAATTATTATTTCGATGAAATAAATAATTTCCAATTTAATTATAAGAGTTTATTGAATATTTATTAAAATAAATTTATAATAAATAATCAATTATATCAAGTTGTTGTTAGTGTGACCCTTAGGATCATATGTTAAATAGCAATATCACTTTAATATGATTCTTGAGCATACTAGATCTTTTAATTTCCCACTTATGCAAGATTCATATTAGACTGATTTAGACAGTGGTGAACGTCTAGCAACATTTCACTGCCCCCATCAACATACGACTTTGTACCATTCTATCAACGCCCAATTCCCAGAAGCCTAATGCTACAATTGGTGTATAAGGTAAGTTTATCAATTATCCCTTTGCTACTGACATCATGTTGAACATGACATATAGATCGCAATCAATCTCGTTAGTTGTTCAACTTTTGGTAAGGCGCCTAAGATGTCTAACTCTCAACACATAAGAGGAACAAATCCCATCTTGATTACATAAGACTCTTGCATAGTTCACACCATACTTGAAAATGGCTTTTATAACTGCCCGGTTAAGGAATAACATTTGACCATATCAAAGCATAGTACTCCCTACACTTAAGTCCTACTATTTATCTCAGGTGTTATGGATACAAAGATCGTACCTTTTAATCAAGTATCATTCATGATAGCGATCCATGAGATGATCTTGATGCGGGTCAGTTCAATACTAGATCTCGGACAAGTACCTATGAAACTTGGTTACAACCACTTGCCTACTTTTATCTAGTGAGAGTTGTCACAACTGGCAATTCTAGCTAGGAAATTCTATTCCTGTGTAACCATTCAATAGTTGTAAAACATATACTTTAAGTAAAGCTCACTCAATGCTCAGTTAGATTCATCAACTATATTCATCAAAGAGTCTGAAGCCCTAAGATTCATGGTGTAAGTCCATTTTGAACTAGGAGTTCCTTCTTGGGCCTAATGGACCAATAAGCACCCAATTCAACTTTATTGGACTTAGAAGCCCTAATTGGATCCTAATTGGACCCGATTCGTAAATCTAAAACATTTTGGACCATTTGGGCCTAGAATGATTCATTCTCACCCTAATGGGCCTTATTGGGCCATAACTAATCCAATTAACCTTAGTGAGCCATAAAACCCACTTTCTATGCCATTTGGGCCGTGAACCACCCTAAATGCCCAATGGGCCGAAAACTTCTCTATGGACTTCATAATTTCGAACCAAGGAAAGAATTGGGCCAAACTAGTTCATCCTCTCTCCTCCTAGCCCAAATATCAGCCCAAGTATAAAACAAAAAAGAAAAGAAAAGAAGTATTATGGGGAGGGTTGACTTTGGGAGGTGCCACCTCCATATTACACCCCATATATCCATGCATGGACCAACATGCATCCATAATAGTCACTTCACTTCTCTCTCTCCCCTCTCTTCTTCTTCTCGGCCGAGAGCCATCAAACACATACACATTACACAAATTCTCTCCATTACTCTCAAAGATCATCCTCTTCCTTCCTTCAAAGAAATCTCGAAAATTTAGCTTGGATTCAAAGATCTTCATCAAGTGTTGTCAATCTTTGGTAATTGCTATCAAACACAAACATCTTCGTTCATTTCAACATCTAGAACTCTTTCTTACAAAGCTTTACTCCATGAACACCTTAGAAGCTTCTTAAGTTCGAAATCAACTCAAGGAGGCTTGCTAGGACCAAAAATCTTCTTCATTACTCTTCAAAAACCGAAACATCAAAGCAAAGGTGAGTTCATACCCCCTTGTTTTCGGTTTTCATATGATTTTTGGGGGAGAATACAAGTAAAATGTGTAGATCTATGTGTTATATGCATGTTTTGTGTGAATCCTTAGTTTATTTGGTAAAAATGTGTTAGATCTTAGTGAATCTCGAAATTTTAAGTGTTTGTAACAAAGATATAGGAACTACAACACTATATACAACATATTATCAAGCCAAAGGTGAACATATATTTAAGATGCAAAAGAACTCAACAAAAATCTTGTTAAAGGTTAAAAATTGTCAAGAAAACAAAAGATAAGGGTAAAAAGTAAAAATTCTATTTTTAAAAGGGCCAAACTGGTCCCACATGTATAAAAAGGTATTTTTTTGCTAAACATGTTTTCATAGGGATCAAAAATGCAAATTTAAGCTTATTGGGCCAAACTTTTGGGACTCACGGCTTTAGGGCCCAATTTGCGAAAAAAATGAGGTTTGAGGTTTAGAAATGTTATTTTGGCCAAAGTTTGAGTCATAAGTGTAAATAAACCAAGTTTAGAGGTGAAAATGTCATTTATTTTCAAATTAGACCAAAAATGTAAAGTTTTCCAAAATTGGGCCAAAAATGTAAATTTTTACAAACAAGGGGCTGAAAATGTATTTTTCTGCAAAACAGGGTTCTAAATGTGAAAACATAACATTTTGGGTTAAAACTATAAGTTTCTAGTCATTTGGGGACAAAATTTCAAACTTTTATAAATTATGGACTAAAGCGTCATTTTTACAAAACTTTGGGCCTTAATTAAAGATTTGAATATTATTGGCCAAAAACGTCATTTTTACAAAATGAAAGCTTTTTATCATCAATCTATTAAGCCTCGAACTAAAACAATCAATCGAATCAAACGAACGAATGAAATACGTTAAAAACTATTTATTGGGCCCAATATTCACATTTCTTGGCCATTGGGCCCTAAGGGCCCAATTGAGTGTGAAATGAGCCCAATGTGTTCCATGATATGTTTTTTGGGTCTTGTGGCCCACTTACATGTTAGTTTGGGCCTAAGTCATGGATTACATGTTTATTGGGCTTTTGTGGCCCATTTACATGCCTATCGGGCCTAAATTACCCAAATGAATGTGATTGGGCCTTTGTGGCCCAATTTCATACTAATAGGGTTTGGAATGGAAAAATTCATGTGTTAGTTTATTGAAACGATACCCTTATGAAATCATAAAACTCCGTAAATTTATTCAAGTACCTTTCGAGTACAAACATCTCACAAATACGTAAACATTAAACATAATACAAAAGAGGTTAAGAATCTAGTGAGACTTTTCGGTTGGCACCACTGAGTGTACTATCGTAGCCTATAGTTATAATCAGAGTTTCCTGGTAGGAAAGCGGGAGTTTGTGTATAGATCTATACGGGGTGACCCCCCACACCTTAGCTGTGCGCTACAGCTAGACTAGGCCAGTCTAGGGCGACAACATCCTTAGTCAAGACCGGTATTTGGAAAAAATACCAAGACAGGCGACCTAGTCATTATTATGCATGGTTATAACGACTCATATAGGGATTCTATACCAAACGATTGATGGGTTTTGAGCAATACATCAATCCTATGGTGTACATGCAAACCCTAATAGCTTTGGATCTAGTTTGTCTAATGAACATGCAATTGATAATCCAAAGCCATAAACCCTAGATCTAATAAACTATAACTGAAATTAGGGTTTAGATCTTACCTTTGATTGTTATATAGCAATAACAATCAATCCTTGGCTTCAGAAAGCTTAGTGCCTCAAGTGTTCCACCTCTAATGGAGTCACAAACACCACTAAGCAACTTGGATGAAGAGGGAGGAGAGAGGAGGCACCAAAAACGGCTGGAAACCCTAAAGGAAGTGTTCACCACGTTTTTGGGGCATAGGGGTCCTTTATATACATGTAGGCTATTAGGGTTTTTAACTAGGAAACCCTAATCTGACTGCTTAGGCCTTAAGCAGTCCAATGGACCATTCCAGAAGGCCCTTGGACGATTTCTTTATGGACCTCCATATAGAATTCGTCCATTGCCATCTAATGGATCCTAAGCCCAACTTTGTAACTATCTTATAATTACAATATCAGTCCCCTTAATTTAATTAATCTCTTTTAGCCACAAAATTAAATCTTAATTAATTCTTGACTAATATTAATTAAATAATATGATTTCTCCTTTAATATATTATTCTCATAATATATTAATAAATCATAATTAAACCTTTCTCTCCTTAATTCATCCTACATATTGCTATGGTGAAGGCAACCCAAAAGGACCATGCTCATAATCGGGTCAAGTACATACCAAAATAGTTATGGACTTAGACACTAATCCAACAGTCTCCCACTTGGATAAGTCTAATAACTATTTTGCATAACTTCAGAACCTGATCAACAATCGTAGCTTTCAAAAGCCGCTGTCAACTCTGATCTTATCAGATACGCGTGTCCTTTAGATAAGGGATTATATATTCCTCCATTCTCAAGATATCGTATAGACACAAGACATGAATTTCGATCATTCTCTCTATACTGTTTCCCGACTTCTGATTTATGATGAATGACAAGAGACTACAATTGAACACATCAACTTAGTCCCGGCTTGGCCAAGCGCTTAGGGTGTCATCACTAAATCATCGAGGGGCCCACAGATATCGCTTTTATCCCACTTTGGGTAAAAGGAATGGATAAACTTCGACTCAAATGCTCGCTTGCATTTACTGATCGAATCACACACAACAATAAGTTTTATAACACCAAGTTACTGGTGCGTTTTCTTATTATCAATGCGCAACCGACCAACAAATAACAACTCATATGTCTCGGTTTCAAGAATATACAATGTTATCGTCTCACAATTACTCATGATAAAAACATTGAAGTGATTCAAGTGAGCGTGGGTTTGATCCAATACTCTAATCTTATTAAAGCACTCATGAACTTTGCAGCAAACTTGTGCTATGTCTAAACACTTCAGACAATCTACAGACAGATTCATGACAGTCTTCCTTCATACCTACTTCCAACGTATGAACGACTGTGGAGGTTCGAATAACCCAGTTATTCTGGAAGTCAAAACATGCAAAATGAAACACAACAATAATACTTAATCCTATATGGCACCAAAACTTTTGAGCGTAAATAAAACACTTTTATTTAAACACCATATTGATTACTCATTATTCATTGTTTACTGTTTCAGAAAATCAACGTATTTCTTGAATTACAACAATAGCTGTCCCATGCTCCGAGCATGCACACTATGTTTCCTATGGTCCATGCTTTGTGAAATAGATCAATTGGAAACTTTTCCAATGATGCTCATTTCAGAATTCCTAATCCTCAACGATAGTGTAAAAATACATGGTTCTTGCCACTACTAGAATATGTTAGATTCTAACATTTTATGCAACGATCCTTTCGTAAAGTCATAGCACAAAAGTCACCAAGACTTGGCCAATGAAAATACAAGGTTCTCTATCAGAAATTGTTACAAAACAATTCTATAGATGTGATGTCTCTCACTCAAAGTACATTCCTTTGAACATCCTTTTTGCATAAAATTTTCTAATCTAGACATAAGTTCTTAATTTCCAACTCCCAATATGGAAACATTTCCATATTTGCCATATGACAACTCATTCTAAATAGAATCTTATCTATTCATAATAATGTCGATATGGTCCATCCAATACTATACTTCCAACTACTCACAAGCAACAAATCCTTGGCGAACCTTAGATCGTCCTTTGATAGTTGTCTAATTATTTTAGTCAAATCCAGTTCTAGTCCTTTTTCCCTCTTAATGCCCTAGGCATTTGGAAAATTTTAGAATGGTCAAATATTATAGCATTTGCAATCGATCCTATACCCTAAGCGTATGGGACACGATGCATAATGTCTTACATAAAGATATGATACTTTATCAATCTTCTGCCATAATATTTTATGTGTCACGTTCTCACAATTCGAACTATGAAGAGGGATGCCCTAATCATAATCGAAATTTGAGAACACACTATGTATCCTTTGACTAAATTTATTAAAATTTCTCAATCTAAGCTTTAGATATTGAAACGAAGTATAATATTCTCTACCTTAATTATAGCAAAACAATTTTTCAACCCTTGTGACTTTGCAAAGTATAACTCTTGTTTTCTATAATTAATATCGCTAACTTGCAATACTTACCATAATAATCATGCTCCCACTACCATGATGATTATTTTCTTACCAGCATAACACTTATGCTCCCACTAGCTTTGACATGTATTCAGAAAACAGCAGAACTTCCAGAGAACAATGCTTATTGAATTCCTTAAGTTCATATTTCTAAGACTTGATGCTTTGATAAGCCTTTATGTAAGCTTCTTAAACTCATACACCTTTGCCTTAGAAAGCTCATATGTGTGTCTAGACAAATTCAGAACTTATGTTACTAAGTCCCAAATGTTCAGACTGATTGTCAAATCTCACGATTCGAACTATGAAGAGGGATGCCGTAATCATAATCGAATTTGAGAATACAATTTTCACAATTGCTATCTTCTTAAAATCTCTCTTAGTGAAAGCATTTCCTCACAATCATTTTCATGAAGGAGGGAAACCTTATGTCACTTAGATTTTATGGTGTATGTGTTCCTATCCATGTGAATTTGCCAAAACGAAGGTTTGCGACAAATCCAAAAACATATGGACTGAACTTTCTCAATCTTGATTTCTTGCCTCATGGTAACACGAGTGCCCACCATGTCTTCCAAGTAGTTTAGCAACTCACCCTTACATATCAATGTACCTTCCATTGATCAAGGTGCTTGCCTTTATGCATACAAATGAGAACTCATAGAACTCAGATGCATAATTAACTTAACTGGAATGGCGCAGAAAACAAAATTATGTCATCCACGATAGGTTACAAACCTCAAGTCGTGCGCTAGTGATGATCAATTAGGTTTATTCTTGATTTATTCTTGAAACTTTTCAAGACCATTAAGACTCCCACTGACTCCTTGACATATAAGGTTCTCTTGTCAAGAAACATTTCTTGACAAACAAATATTCAAGAGTTAGTGTAGCTTCTTATCAAGCTTAACACTTCACACAATTGGTCTTAGTTGGTCTTTGACTTATCCAAGACATCACAACTTACCAATTTCAAATGTGCAAGAATATGAAAACTTTTCCAAATTCCACATTTGATGAGTGTCATAAACCTTCTTAAGACTTGTCACTCAAGTCACAATCTTAGAGTATGACTCTAAGACTTGATTTTTGAACGAAGTATGATTGACTTTTTGATTTAACCATTTTCACAATTCTCGATTCCTCTTCTTAGACATGCAATTGCACTAAGACTCACTTAGAGGATCAATTGAGACATGGTTCTTAATCATTAAGACCTATCATAAAACACAATAAAAGTTACTCTTCCTTCTTCTTATAATAGAGAAACTTTTATCTTTCTGCCTACTAGATTCTTCTTATTCATTCTGCTATTGATTGAAACTCTTTCAATCAACTCATAATTACACCATATTTACTAAACTTTAGTAAATCATGACGAATATCTTTATCACTTTGTGGTGGACTTGATCAACGTACAACCTGGTGTACTCGATCTCCTAGTCCTTCACTTGACACTTTGTCAAAGAATTAGTCAAAATTTCCAAGTATGAAGTTTCTCATTCATCATACAACCAGGTTGTATGATTCCAAGTTTCTGTCCAATTGAAACTTGGGCGATGAGAAACTCTCCCTATTTGGTAAATTCTTGACATTTCCACAAATAGCAAAACAAGAATCATATCCATTTTAACATTGCTAAATTTTAGAAATACACAAACATCCATCTTCACACATGCTATTGTAAGGATAAATAAATAAAACTCAAAATTTATTTTATTGCGGAAAAACTTGTCCTTACAATGCAATTCAACTGAAAACTATGCTATTACATATTTCTTAGCAATCTATCTTAACTCCAAAGTAGCAGCTCAAAAATATGATCTTTAAGCAATGCGATCGAAATCCATTTCATCACGATCAGATTCAGCTCACTTCTTCCCTTAAGCTTCCTCTCTTTTCTTCAATCCTTCAAAACATCAAATGTAATCTTATCACATCATGTATTAAGAATCTAGAATAGGAACTTAAAAGAGTTAGATGGTGGATTTCATCTGAAGTAGAGCCATACGTCTTGACTCTCCCATCTCTTAGATTTCTCAGGTAAATAGGGCAGCTTCGTCTCCAATGCCCCTTCTCTTGGCAATAAAAGCAAATGGACTCCTTTGGAATGGCACAAGGAACTATCTCAGAATTTACCTTTTTCTGGATCTCCAATGTCACCATTTTCAATGTCCATTGAAGTTTGGGAGTTTGATTCACCAGACAAATTTTCTTGAACAGTGCGCCAAATGATTGCTGATTCAGCAGCAATAAGCAAATAGGTCAAATCAATGAGGGTCACGTCGTGAACCATCGCATAGTACTCTCTTACGAACTCACTATACGAATCAGGAAGTGACTGAAGAACCCAGTCAACAGCCAACATCTCTGAGATATCGACACCCAACATCCTTAACCTATCAATGCGTGACTTCATCTCTAAGACGTGTGCACACACAGGTTTCCCATCTTCGTGCTTACTTGCCAATAGGGATTGAGTGAGCTTGAACTTTTCAAGCCTTTGAACTTGTGGCTCAGGGAGAACAATTGGAGGAGGTGGAGGAAGTGAAGCATGACTCTCATTTCCTTGATCATATCTTGGAACGCCATCTTGATTTGGAAAGCTTGTTCCAATGGATTTGGGAAGACCATTGTTAGATTCAGACATCTACAAAACGGGAGAAATTCAAGTCAAGTTGATTAGAATCCTTGATGTAACACCCAAACGAAACATCAAGGCTAGGATCCAACACAATACTCTACAACCTAGAAGAGGGATGTCGTAATCTAGTTGCAGAATATTTGAAGGTAGGTAAATGACGATTTACCAATTTCCACCATGAAAAACGAAAAAGAAATTTAAGTTTTAAATGAATTGAAACTCCTAGATCTTTTGAGATTCATTGAACTTTTCAATGGCGTGTTTAATCTCGATTATACCCTTCAAGTTTGCGACTGGGATGCCGAGGATCACAAACAAGGTGTGAATAGCCATGCGAATCACATGGTGCACCCAATGCTACTATCACCTAATCAATGTGCCGGTTAGCCACACACGCTCCATTGATCTATGATAAACATCGAGCCACCCTTCGCCACCAAAGCCAATCTCAAATTAGTGTGCCGGTTAACCACACACGCTCCACTAACTTTTGACAAGGGTACGAAGTGTAATTCCATGGATTAGCATACAATTTCACATTTTGCCTAAAGTAACTAGAATTTGGGAATTTGTAAAAGCATGTAGTTACTTTGTACTTCATTATACTTTTAATGGAAGGTTTCGTCCTATCTTACCCGTTCGGCTAACGACCCTCCACTAGTCAAGAGTGCGGTGGGTAAGAGTGGATACCCATTCAATTGCCATTTTATAGGCAATTTCCTTAAACACCCCTTATAGACCAGCTTCGTGAATGAGGCCTACTAACGGTAAGACTGACTGTTTACTTATACATATATAATATTAGACTTTTAATGTTACATATTGTATAAGGGTGTATTTTATACTTTTAAAATACTAGGTGGTCTAATTTAATAAATTATACTTTTAATTTACTTAAATGTAAACCAAAACTTTGTGGAATTATTAACTCTCTTTTAATTATACACTTTAATTAATTAATAAAACCATAAGGGTGTAATTTGAACTTTTCAAAAATACGAGGGTTTTTAGAATTTAACATTTCAAAATTAAAGTTTTAATCAACTTTTAAATTCCAAAACTTGAGGGCAAGTTTTGAAACATTTCAAAACATTAGGGTTTAACTATTTAAATTTCAAAAACAAAACTTTTAAGTTCAAATTTAAACTATAAAACTTAAAGGGAGTAATTTGAAACTATTCAAACTTTGTCAAGAACATTCTAGATCAACAATTCAAATAAGGCAATTAAATAATTTTGACCTAGTCTAATTTCTTGCAAGATAATACACCAAATAATTCAAATAATTAAATTTAATCATATAAGGAAGTAATTATTCAATTAATATGAAATTATCTTTTATTTTGGCAAAGATAATCACCCAATATCATAAAAATCCGATGTCTATTAATAAAAAACGTTTTGGTAATTATCCCACAGAAAAAATAGGCAAGAAAATCGCAAAAACAGGCTGCCAGATCCATGGACTCGCCGAGTTCATCCACTGACTCGCCGAGTCAGAAAGGCAGATGGCAAAAAACTTCGTTTTTCATGCAAAAATCGATCAATCAAGCATCAAATTCACTAACAAACATCCCTAGTCTCTGATACCACTGATGGGTTTTGAGCAATACATCAATCCTATGGTGTACATGCAAACCCTAATAGCTTTGGATCTAGTTTGTCTAATGAACATGCAATTGATAATCCAAAGCCATAAACCCTAGATCTAATAAACTATAACTGAAATTAGGGTTTAGATCTTACCTTTGATTGTTATATAGCAATAACAATCAATCCTTGGCTTCAGAAAGCTTAGTGCCTCAAGTGTTCCACCTCTAATGGAGTCACAAACACCACTAAGCAACTTGGATGAAGAGGGAGGAGAGAGGAGGCACCAAAAACGGCTGGAAACCCTAAAGGAAGTGTTCACCACGTTTTTGGGGCATAGGGGTCCTTTATATACATGTAGGCTATTAGGGTTTTCAACTAGGAAACCCTAATCTGACTGCTTAGGCCTTAAGCAGTCCAATGGACCATTCCAGAAGGCCCTTGGACGATTTCTTTATGGACCTCCATATAGAATTCGTCCATTGCCATCTAATGGATCCTAAGCCCAACTTTGTAACTATCTTATAATTACAATATCAGTCCCCTTAATTTAATTAATCTCTTTTAGCCACAAAATTAAATCTTAATTAATTCTTGACTAATATTAATTAAATAATATGATTTCTCCTTTAATATATTATTCTCATAATATATTAATAAATCATAATTAAACCTTTCTCTCCTTAATTCATCCTACATATTGCTATGGTGAAGGCAACCCAAAAGGACCATGCTCATAATCGGGTCAAGTACATACCAAAATAGTTATGGACTTAGACACTAATCCAACAAAGATAACTTTTTGAAGATAAACTCTTTAATTGTGTTAATACAAAACGATTTATTTAACGATACAAGAATTTAGACGTTGTTATAAAACATAAAATATTAGATTTTCTGGGGAAATTATTCATATACAATTATCATTTATTCAAAATATAATGAACCTAAACTACACTCTTACAAGTTTTATCTATTAAATTCACATATGCATTTATACTCGACCTTCACATCATTTTCAAAACATATTACAGAAAATATCGGATTTTCTGGGTTGTTATGAAAGATACAAAGACTTTTACTCAAATATACTTATGAACTCACCAACATTATATATGTTGACCGTTTTCAAAATAACTTGTATTCTCAGGAAATCGTTAAGCCGGAAGATAAGCAAGTGTATGGTTTTGTTTATGTAACATCACTTATCTTACTTTGAACAATTAGAACTTATGTATTTTAACAATGTACTTGATGTAAACAATGCCAGTTGTATTATGTAACGTTGGTGATGAATGTGTTATGCTTCATGTATATTCATTGTGATGATTATTCAATTGTTAGTCACACGATCACCCGGACGTTTCCGCTGTCTGGTTCGGGGGTGTGACAGGTTGGTATCAGAGCAATGTTTATAGTGAACTAGCATATCTAACCATACATGATATGCAACTATAAACACAATGGGACTAAATAACTCTGAACAAAACAAAAATCTCACACTTATATGCGCATAATAGGATAATAATCTAACATCTAATAAAAGGTTCTGGAGGAAATTGAACACTATGATTAAACCTGGGCAGTTATGTAGTCATATTAGGGATAAATATAGTCTGATCAACTATATTTATTCAGAATATGACCAACATGTGTTCGGGAGTAATCATAGCGGGAAATGAATCCAAAAGTCTACCTTACTCTCCAAAAACTCTAGGGAACCCAAAACTTAAATAACCAAAAATATACTATAGGAAATATTCAAAACGTGATCTATTTACGCACCCTCGTGCAGTCAGTATGGCTGGTTTCCACCACCCTGGCGATCCTTACTTTCACAATCAGGGAAATAACGGATGGCTAGAGGAATCCGACGGGGAACCTGAGGAGGACCCCGTGGAAGAGGAGGAACCGGAAGAAGAAATCAAAGGGGGACCTGCAGAACCTGTGGCAGACATTGAAGAAGAAGAGTCTGGTGACGACAGCGACGATGATTCAGACACTAAGTCTGTGGTCATCAACCCCCATACCCAATGAGGGTGCCAGCTCACCGAATGGGCCCTAACGGCCCTACCCCTCCCTGGGGTATCAACATTTGGAGATGGAGCAGACAACAGGGACAGCGACTCCCGTTTGGCATGGCTCGTGAGTTCTATGACTTGAGGGATGGAGGACCAGCTGACCGAGCGCTTCCAGTCATGGTGAGACGGTTGAGGGACACTGGCGATCTGGCTCAAAGCACCGACGATCAGATGCACTGGATGCGGACTAGGGTTGAGCGGGCGGAGCAGGAAACACGATAGGTTATCCGGGAGTTCCACATGAGGCAGGTGAGGTGGGAGAGTCGACTCCAAAACGTGGAGCGACAGGTGGCTCGCCTTCAGGGAGCATCCACTTCCTCAGCACCACCTCCTGGCACATCCCACCATGACTAGGACCAGCAGTAACTATAGTTAGTATTAGGTTTCCCTTAGGTGTACTATGCTATGTACTACCGACTCTATGTTTAAGTGATTACACTACTCATAGAGTTGTTATGCTGCTGGATTTTATATTTTCTCAACGACTCTATGTTTAAGTGATCACACTACTCATAGGGTCGTCATGCTGCCAGATTTTATAGCTTTATGCTCTGTATGCCTTTTGGAAAATTTTCATGTATCAAAACTATTAGTATTAATGAAAATGCTTTATGTTTTATCATGACATTGTTATCTGCTATGTGTTTTATTTTCCTCGTTTTAATGTTAATGCATGAAAGTACTTAAATATGCACACTATGCCCCTAGCCTATAGGATCACAAACACACAAAACGATAGGCACTCAACATCTCTCCACTCCATGCCAGAAAGATGCCTCAAAGGCCCAACCGTGGAAACAACGCAACACCGACCCCACCTGAGATAAACTCGGTTGCATTCCAGGTAGCAGTGTCCACTGCGGTCACTGCAGCACTTGCGCAGATACACAATGGAAACAACGGAGAAGGCAACGGGTAGGGAGCTGGAAGCACCAATCAAGGGACGAACCATGGAGCCGCACGAGTATGCACCTACAAGGATTTCGCCAACGCCAAACGTCGGACCTATAACGGGACAGGAGGTGTAATAGCCCTAAAGAGATGGATCGAGAAGGTAGAATCTGTCTTCGAAATCTGCGGATGTACGAATGAGTGTAAGGTCAAGTTCACAGCCTGAGCGTTCATTGACCAAGCTCTCTCCTGGTGGAATGGTCACGTAGAGGCCATGACACTCTCGGTGGCAAACGCGATGCCTTGGGAAGAGCTGAAGGAGATGCTGTTAGCGGAATACTGTCCTAGAGGTGAAATTTAGAAGATGGAACAAGAATTGTGGAACCTCACAGTTCAAAACTCCAACATTGACGCATACATATCCCGGTTTAGCGAGCTATCTCTTCTGTGTCTCGGGATGATCACCTCAGAAGGGAAAAAGATTGAGAGGTTTATCTGGGTATTAATTGCACCTATCCAAGGGAATGTTATTGCGGCAAACCCTGAGACGTTTGATAGCGCCAAGAGATTGGCCAAGAAACTGTACGATCATGGCAATAAGAAGGGTGCCAAGACAGTGGAAACGGAGGTTAAGAAGGAAGAAGAGAACAAGAAAGGGAGAAACAATAAGAGAAAGGGGAAGAAAAACTCGGAATCATCCAAGAAGCAACAAACAGTATCTGTCCATGCTACAACACAAGCTACCACCACACCACATGCTCCAGCCTCATCCACGGCAAATGCTTCAAAGCAGTATTCAGGAAATCTCCCCAAGTGTAATAAATGAAACTTCCACCATCATCGAGAGTACAGAGAGATGAGTTGCACGAGGTGCAACCGGAAGGGCCATACAGCCAAGTATTGTAGGGCTCAGCTTCCCCAAAACCAGATGACAAACAACAACAACAATAACAACAACACCAATGCTGGAGCCAACTATACCTGCTACGGATGTGGGAAGACCAGGCATTTCAGGAAAAACTGCCCCAACACGAATAATCAAGGGGCAGGAGCAGCAGGGAGAATGCTGACAATGGGTCAGGGCGAAGCAGTGCAGGACCCAGCCGTTGTCACCGGTACGTTCCTACTTAATAACACGTATGCATGCATCCTATTTGATAGTGGGTCGAAAAGAAGTTTTGTTAGCAATAACTTCAAATACTTGCTAAATCAACAACCCCAGAAGCTCAACGAAGCCTTTACGGTGGAAATGGCTAATGGGAAATCAGAAACAACAGAAGATATTTATATAGGATGTACGTTAACACTAAACAATTACACCTTCCAAATAAACTTAATGCCTGTAAATATTAGGAGTTTTGATGTGATCATCGACATGGATTAGTTAAGCCCCCATCATGCCGATATTATGTGTCACGAGAAGGTCGTTCGCCTTCATCTTCCTAACCACGAAACCCTAATAATCTACGGAGATAAACCCGGCACAAATCTTCGCCTTATCTCATGTGCAAGGCATAAAAGTGTCTACAAAAGAGGAACTACGCATTCCTTGCTCACGTGATGAAAAAAACCAAAAAGGAAGCAAGCATTCGCAACATCCCAGTGGCGTGTGACTTCCCGGACGTGTTTCCAGAAGATCATCCGGGAATACCCCCAGAGCGGCAAATCGAATTCCGAATTGACCTAGTGCCTGGAGCCACTCCAATAGCCAAATCACCCTATAGGTTGGCCCCTGCTGAAATGCAAGAATTATCAAGCCAACTGGGCGAACTCCTGGAGAAAGGATTCATCAGACCCAGCTTCTCGCCGTGGGGAGCTTTGGTTCTTTTTGTTAAAAATAAAGACGGATCCTTCAGGATGTGCATCGACTATAGGGAATTAAACAAACTCACCATCAAAAACCGGTATCCAATTCCACGAATTGATGATCTATTTGACCAGCTTCAAGGAGCTAGTTACTTTTCAAAAATAGATCTGAGATCCGGTTATCATCAACTCAAAGTCCGAGATGAGGACATTCCTAAGACTGCTTTCCGAACTCGATACGGTCATTACGAATTCGTCGTGATGCCCTTCGGTATAACAAATGCCCCCGCTGCATTTATGGACCTCATGAATAGAATATGCTGCCCATTCCTTGATAAATTTGTCATCGTTTTCATCGACGATATTCTCGTGTACTCTCGAAGTGAAGAAGATCATAGCCAACCCCTTCGACAGATTTTAGAAACCCTACGGGCTGAAAATTTGTACGCGAAACTCTCCAAATGCGAGTTCTGGCTCCGCAGTGTAAACTTGCTGGGCCATGTAGTCAGTCAGGAAGGAATACACGTGGACCCCTCCAAAATCAAAGCAATCGAAAGCTGGGCAGCTCCGGCAACGCCAACGGAAATTCGTCAATTCTTAGGTCTCGCAGGCTACTACCGAAGATTCATTCAGAACTTTTCCAAGATAGCCAAACCCCTTACCACGTTAACCCAAAAAGGCGTACCCTTCAATTGGACCGAAAGGCAAGAGCATGCCTTCCAAACCTTGAAGCAAGCCCTCTGTAGTGCTCCAGTGCTATCCTTACCGGAGGGAACCGAAGAGTTCATAGTTTACTATGATGCTTCAAATCAGGGTTTAGGTTGTGTCCTCATGCAACGAGAGAAAGTAATTGCTTATGCATCCAGACAACTGAAAACGCATGAAGTAAATGATGGGTTTTGAGCAATACATCAATCCTATGGTGTACATGCAAACCCTAATAGCTTTGGATCTAGTTTTTCTAATGAACATGCAATTGATAATCCAAAACCATAAACCCTAGATCTAATAAACTATAACTAAAATTAGGGTTTAGATCTTACCTTTGATTGTTATATAGCAATAACAATCAATCCTTGGCTTTAGAAAGCTTAGTGCCTCAAGTGTTGCACCTCTAATGGAGTCACAAACACCACTAAGCAACTTGGATGAAGAGGGAGGAGAGAGGAGGCACCAAAAACGGCTGGAAACCCTAAAGGAAGTATTCACCCCGTTTTTGGGGCCATAAGGGTTCCTTATATATGCTGGCTATTAGGGTTTACAGCTAGGAAACCCTAATCTGACTGCTTAAGCCCTAAGCAGCCCGTTGACTGATGGATTTTGAGCATTCTAACACTCCTATGGTGTACATGCAACCCTATAAACCTTGAATCTATGTTTTCTCTAATATACATGCAAATTTGATTTTTCAAGGTTTACTTCCTAACTAACATGACATGGGGAATATGTAATATAAAAACTAGTAGAAGTACATACCTTTCTTGTTGCTTGGATTCCTTGAAGACTATGTGAGCCTAGCACCCCAAATGTTGTGCCTCAAATGCTTCACACAACACTACAAGACTTGGAATAACTTGAGAGAATACTCTTGCACTCAAAAATCGGTTATGCCCTCTTAGAACTCACTAGTGGCCGATTTTGCTAGCTATAGGGTTTCTTTTATAGTGTTGTCACAATTAGGGTTTACACATGAATGCCCTTAATTGTCATGACTCTTCATTTCTAATGATCCATGGGTTTGTAACTGCCATATCCATGGAGCTCCAAATTGTTATAACCCAACACCTTAAACCATGGATCATAAATCCACCATAAAAGATTAGATGATTGTCATAATCAACCCTATATATTTAATTAGTCTCATTTTGATCACCAAATTAATTCTAAATTAATACTTGATCAACAATAATTAAATAATACTATTATTAATATATTAGAACTTATAATATATTAATAATCACAAGTGTCCTTTCTCTCATTTAGTCTATCCAAGTATTTCAATGCCATGCAACCCAAATGGACCATGCCGGGTCGGGTCAAGTACATACCAAATAAAGTTATGGACTTAGACACTATATCCAACAGTCTCCCACTTGGATAAGTCTAATAACTATATTTGCAAATATGACTTCAGAATCCGACTAGTAATCGTAGCTCTTTCAAAGTCTCTCGGAACTGAGATAATAATGATACGCCATTTAAGATAAGTGATCATATAATCCTCTGCTCTCAAGATATCAGCCGGACAAACACATGGAACATGGTCTTACTTATTGTCCAGCATTTGTTTCTCGATCTCTGATTTGTTTCGACATAGAACTAAATTGAACACATCAATTAGGTTCTGACCGGGCCCGGTACATAAGTCAAAACCAAATCATCGAGGGGCCCAGATATCACTTCTATTTCTAGAAGGAACAGATAAACTTCGACTCATATGCTTGTACTGACTACTTGTTGAATTATGCACAAAAGCACGTTTTATAATATCGAGTTACCAATGCGTTTTCATACAATCAATGGATAACCAACTCATAGTCAACAACTCATATCTCTAGGTTTAAAGATTTATATGATATTACCGTCTCACGATCACTCGAGATAAATTCCATGAAGTGATGCAAGTGAGCGTGGGTTGAATCCAATACTCAGAACTGATGAGCACTCATGAATGTTGCAACAACTATTGCTATGTCTAATACCCTTTAGACATATCATACAAACCAGATTCATGACAGTCTTAAATCAGTACCTACTTCCAAAGTATGACCGACTGTGGAGAGTTTGAATAATATGATATATACCATAACATAATTATTCTGGAAGTCAAAACATGCAAAGTGAAACACAAGAATAATACTAATCTTATATGGCCCCAACACTTTGAGTGTAAATAAAAAAACACCTTTTATTTAAGCACCATATTGATTACTCGTTATTTATGTTTCGATTAATCAACTTTATACTTGAATTAAAGCACTAGTTGTCCCATGCTCCAAGCATGTACACTATGTTTTCTACACAATAGCTATGCCATACATCTAGTATGCATGCTATGTTTGTCTTTACTTTGTGATATAGACCAATTTGAACATAATTTCAATGATTCTCATTTCACAATCCCAAATCCTTATTGCAAATGTAAGAATACCAAACTCTTGCCATTTACAGTAATCTGTTAGATTCTAAACTTATATGCAATGATCCACTTGTAATGAATATGCACACAAGTCACCAAGACTTAGCAACAGACATTACAAAGTATTCCAATGGAGATCAATTCCATGGAAATGAAGTCTCAGATTCAAAGTACATTTCTTTGAATATCCTTCTTTGCATTAAGTTTTCTAATCTTCAAAGAATAACTTCCACCTATGGAAATATTTCCATATGCCCATTTTGACTATCACTTTTGAGCAAGAGTTTCCTCTTTTTAGAATATGTCAATATGGTCCTAACTCTATACTTCCAATTGTCCATGAGTAACCAATCTTTGGTAAACCTCAAATTGTCCTCGACAATTGCTTAATCATTTTAGTCATATCCAGTTCTAATCCCTTTTCCCCTCTTAATGCCCTAAGCATTAGGAAAATTTAGAAAGGATAACTATTATAGCTCATGTAATCGATCCTATACCCGAAGCATATGGGACATGATTCATGCTATAAATTTTTTTATTTTCCATGTTCTCACAATTCGAACTATGAAGAGGGATGCCGTAATCATAAACGAATTTTGAGAACGCCATATATAGAATTTCCTTATGTTGAACCATTCCAGCATAACATTCATATATATTCTTGACTAAAGTAGATTAAATTCTCAATCTAAGCTAACATATATAGAATTTCCTTATGTTGAACCATTCCAGCATAACATTCATATATATTCTTGACTAAAGTAGATTAAAATATCAATCTAAGCTTGTAGAATTGGAGTGAAGTATAAAATCCTCTCCCTTAATTATAGCAAAACAACTTTTTCAAGGCGAATTGAAACTTTTGTTTTCTATAATTAATATTGCTGACTTGCAACACTTAACATAATAATCATGCTCCCACTAGCATAATGATTATTATCTTACTAGCATAACACTTATGCTCCCACTAGCTTTGACATGTATCCAGAGATCAGCTGGACTTTTAGAAACCAACACTTTATTGACTTTCTTACCAAAGTTCAGATTTCTGATACGCAATTGCTTTGATAAGACTTTATCAAAATCATACACCTTTCCTTAGATAACTCACTTGTGTGTCTAAACAATTATGAAGAGGGATGCCGTAATCATAATGTTTAGACCTTTTGTCATTCTCACAATTGCTATCTAATCAAAATCTACTTAGTGGAAGAGTTTCCTCACCATCATTTTCATGAATCGGAGAGAAACCTTATGACACTTAGATTTTATGGTGTAAGTGTTCCTATCCATGTGAATTTGTCATAACCATAATCACAAGACAAGGTTAGTGTCAAATCCGAACACATATGGACTGAACTTGTTCAATCTTAATTTCTTGCCACCCGGCAGCACAAGGGTCTACCACTGCTTCCAGGTTCTTATGCAAACAATTGAGAACTCATAGAACTCACAAGCATAGTCAACTTTTAACTGGAATAGACACAGAAATAAGAATATGTCAACACGATAGGTTACAAACCTCAAGTCGTGGGGTAGTGATTAACAAAACTCTTGATTAGTTCTTGAACCTATCTTAAGATCTTTTAGACTCCCACTGTCCTCTTGACATATAAAACTCTCTTGCCAAATATTCAAGAGATAGTGCGGAATCTTTTACAAACACTTCACACAATTGGCCTTAGTCGGTCTTTGTTTTATCCAAAACATCACAACTTACCAATTTCAAATGTACAAGAGTAAGAAAACATTTTACTCTACATTTGACAAGTGTTTTAAACCTTTCTTAAGATTATGTCACTCAAGGCTCAATCTTGGAGTATGACTCTAAGATTTGATTTTGGAACGAAGTATGATTTATCTTTTGATTTAACCATTTCCACAATTCATGATTCCTCTCCTTAGCCAACAAATTCACTAAGGTGTCCTTAGAGGATCAATTGTGATATGGTTCCATAATCACTAAGATAATCATAAAACAAGATACACAAGTACTCTCCCATCTCTTCAGATTGGAGAAACTTTTATCTTTCTGCCTTATTTGATTCTTCTAATGTTTCAGAATTACACTTAAACTTGTAAGCATAATCATATTTACTAAACTTTAGTAAATCATAACAAATAATCTTATCAACCTTTGTGGTGGACCTGACTAGTGCACAACCTAATGTACCCGATCCTTTAGTCCTTCGCTTGACTCACATGCGAATGTGAACAAGGAATTAGTCTTACTTTACCAAAGATGAAAAATCTCATTCATCACACAATACAACTTGCATGATTCCAATTTTCGGTCCAATTGAAACTTGGGTGATGAGAATCTTTCCTTATTTGGTAAATTTAGACACTACCACAAATGAAAGAACCAAATTTACCTTTCGATTATTGCTAAAAACATACAAACATCTTTTTCATAAATATCATTGCAAGGAAATATAAAACAAAAATTTTATTTATTTATAAATGCGGAATAAACTTTTTCCTTACAATGCAACTTTAATGAAACTATGCTATTACATATCTTCTAGCAATCTATCATAACTCTAAATAGTAGCTCAAGAATCTGATCTTCAACCATGCGGTAGAAATCCATCTTCGCAATCAGACTCAGCATATTCTTTAAATTCCCTTCCCTTTGCTTGATCCTGAAGCAGAGTCAAACATTTTGATTCCTGTCTCCTTTAGGTCCTTCAGGTAGCTAGGGCAGCTTCGCATCCAATGCCCCTTTTCTTTGCAATGAAAACATATAGACTCTTTGAGAATGGTACAACAAGCTATCCCAGACTTAAACCTTCTCCTTACCTTCCGGTCAACCGGGTTGACCAAGGCCGATCCCTTTCTATTGGGAAGAGAAAGGTTTTCTGGACATCCAATGTTACCATTTCCCATGTCCATGTAGGTTTGAGAAATAGACCTTCCTTCCATATTTGCTTGACTATTGCGCCACATCATTTCTGATTCAGCAGCAATAAGCAAATAAGAAAGATCTATAAGGGTCATGTCGTGATCTGTTACATAGTAGTCATTAATAAACACATTATATGACTCAGGAAGAGACTGAAGAACCCAGTCAATAGCCAACTTCCTTGGGACATCGACACCCAACATTCTCAACTTGTCAATCTGTGACTTCATCCCTAAGACATGAGTGCACACAGGACTTCCATCTTTATGTTTCATTGCAAGCAGGGTTTGAGTGATTTTGAACTTTTCAAGTCTTTGAGCTTGTGGGTCAGGGAGAATAATTGGAGGGGGTGGAGGAAGAGAAGTATGATTTCCATGAATCAATTGTAGGAAATCATTTCCTTGAGATTTAGGAAGACCATAGTTGTCTGAAGGAGACATATATAAGGGAGAAATTCAAGTTAGTTGATTTAAAGTCCATAATATAACACCCATATGAAATATTATGGCTAGGACCCTACAACCTACTTATAACCAGAAGAGGGATGCCGTAATCCAAGTTATAAAATAGTTGAAGGTAGGTAAATGACGATTTACCAATTTCCACCATGAAAAACAAAATATAATTAAGTTTTAATTGGATTTGAAACTCCTAGATCCTTTTGAGATACATTGAACTTTTCAATGGCATGTTTGAATCTCGATTGTGCCCTCTCAAGTTTGCGACTGGGATGCCGAGGATCACAAAAAATGTGTGAATAACCATACAAATTGACTTGGTACCCTTAACTTTATCACCTAATCGATGTGTCGGTTAGCCACACAGCTCCACCGATCTATAATAAGGTCAAGTTACCCCTTGCCACACTTACTAGTCCTTGTTAGTGTGCCGGTTAACCACACACGCTCCACTAACAACTTGGTAAGGTACAAAGTGTAATTTTATGGGTTAGCACCAATTTCACATTTTCCTAAAGTAACTAAGATTGAGAATTATTAAGGTATAGTTACTTTATAATTTCATTATACTTTTAATGAGGATTAAGGTCCTATCCTACCTTTTTCGGCTAACGACCCTCCACCAGTCAAGGAAGCGGTGGGTGACAGTGGACACCCATTAAACGCCATTTTATAGGCAGTAACCTTATACCCTCTTATAGACCGGCTTCGTGAATGAGGCCTACTAATGGTAAGATTGACTTATTCTTATACATATCTATATAATTAAAATTATAATAATACTATAAGGGTGTATTTTAAACATTTAAAATACTTGGTGGTTTAATCTATTAATTAAACTATGCTCTTAATTTAATTAAACTTAAACCATGTCTTTATGGAATTATTAACTCTTTTAATTAAACACTTTAATTAATTTAATGAAGTCCATAAAGTTTGATTTTTTTTTAACTTTAAAAAAAAATAAGGATTAATTTGGAACTAAAGTATTTAAGTGTAAGACTTTACAAATTCCAAAACTTGAGGGCAAGTTTTGAAACTATTTCAAGACTCTTCAATTTGTAACTTATGAGTTTTAATGGTTCATAAAGTTGAAGACTCTTCATTTTATGAAACCTCCTATTCTTTAATGACAACTTTTAAAGAAGTGACTTTTGGTTATCCATAACTTGAGGACAAGTTATGGACACCATCATTAACATTAAGATCATGAATTAAACTAGCATGTAGGTTACACACAATTCCTATGATCTTCTAAAACTCATAAGAACAAATATTCATATCAAGCAATTTCAAGAAATCACATATAAAACTTGAAAATTGATAATAGTCATTTGAAATAGGTTAACATAATCATTACCACTTTTAAAACAGATTTTACAAGTCTAAAACAGTTTGGGATAATGATTCTAGCCCATTTCCAGCAACAAAACTCGGAAAACTGCCCAGCACGCACCTACTCGTCGAGTGCATGATCCTACTCGTCGAGTAGGATGAATTTTGTCTTGGACTCGTCGATTTCTCCCCTTGCACTCGGCGAGTCCAGTCGAACAGCAAACAATTTTTCGATTTTTCAAGCAGTTTGCATCAAATATACAGAAAACAACCTGGCTCTGATACCACTGATGGATTTTGAGCATTTTAACACTCCTATGGTGTACATGCAACCCTATAAACCTTGAATCTATGTTTTCTCTAATATACATGCAAATTTGAGTTTTCAAGGTTTACTTCCTAACTAGCATGGCATGGGGAATATGTAATATAAAAACTAGTAGAAGTACATACCTTTCTTGTTGCTTGGATTCCTTGAAGACTTTGTGATCCTAGCACCCCAAATGTTGTGCCTCAAATGCTTCACACAACACTACAAGACTTGGAATAACTTGAGAGAATACTCTTGCACTCAAAAATCGGTTATGCCCTCTTAGAACTCACTAGTGGCCGATTTTGCTAGCTATAGGGTTTCTTTTATAGTGTTGTCACAATTAGGGTTTACACATGAATGCCCTTAATTGTCATGACTCTTCATTTCTAATGATCCATGGGTTTGTAACTCCCATATCCATGGAGCTCCAAATGGTTATAACCCAACACCATAAACCATGGATCATAAATCCACCATAAAAGATTAGATGATTGTCATAATCAACCCTATATATTTAATTAGTCTCATTTTGATCACCAAATTAATTCTAAATTAATACTTGATCAACACTAATTAAATAATACTATTATTAATATATTAGAACTTATAATATATTAATAATCACAAGTGTCCTTTCTCTCATTTAGTCTATCCAAGTATTGCAATGCCATGCAACCCAAATGGACCATGCCGGGTCGGGTCAAGTACATACCAAATAAAGTTATGGACTTAGACACTATATCCAACATGGACTCCTTTAACATATCCCTTGGACGAATTCCTTATGGGCTTCCCATAGAATTCGTCCAACCTATATATTATTAGGTGATCCATAGCCCAATTGTAATTATCTTATAATTACAACTCTAGTCCCCTAAGTTTAATTAATCTCTTTTAGTCACAAAATTAATTCTTAATTAATTATTGACTAATATTAATTAAACAATATGATTTCTCCTTTAATATATTATTCTTATAATATATTAATAAATCATAATTAAACCTTTCTCTCCTTAATTCATCCTACATATTGCTATGGTGAAGGCAACCCAAAAGGACCATGCTCATAATCGGGTCAAGTATATACCAAAATAGTTATGGACTTAGACACTAATCCAACAGTCTCCCACTTGGATAAGTCTACTAACTATTTTGCATAACTTCAGAACCTGATCAGCAATCGTAGCTTCCAAAAGCCGCTGTCAACTCTGATCTTATCAGATACGCGTGTCCATTAGATAAGGGATTATATATTCCTCCATTCTCAAGATATCGTATAGACACAAGACATGAATTTGATCATTCTCTCTATACTGTTTCCCGAATTCCGATTTATGACGACTGACAACAGACTACAATTGAACACATCAACTTAGTCCCGGCTTGGCCAAGCGCTTAGGGTGTCATCACTAAATCATCGAGGGGCCCACATATATCGCTTTTATCCCACTTTGGGTAAAAGGAATGGATAAACTTCGACTCAAATGCTCGCTTGCATTTACTGATCGAATCACACACAACAATAAGTTTTATAACACCAAGTTACTGGTGCGTTTTCTTATTATCAATGCGCAACCGACTAACAAATAACAACTCACACGTCTCGGTTTCAAGAATATACAATGTTATCGTCTCACAATTACTCATGATAAATCCATGAAGTGATGAAAGTGAGCGTGGGTTTAATCCAATACTTTAATATTATCAAAGCACTCATGAACTCTGCAGCAAACTTGTGCTATGTCTAAACACTTTAGACAATCTACAGACAAATTCATGACAGTCTTGCTTCATACCTACTTCCAACGTATGACCGACTGTGGAGGTTCGAATAACCCAGTTATTCTGGAAGTCAAAACATGCAAAGTGAAACACAACGATAATACTCAATCCTATATGACCCCAAACTCTTGAGTATAAATAAAACATCTTTTATTTAGTCACCATATTGATTACTCATTATTCATTGTTTAATGTTTCGGAAAATCAACTTTATTACTCGAATTATAACCACAATTGTCCCATGCTCCAAGCATGCACACTTTGGTTTCCTATGGTCCATACTTTGTAAAAATAGATCAATTGAAAAACTTTTCCAATGAAACTCATTTCACAATCCCTAATCCTTATCATTAGTGTAAGAATACAAGGTTCTTGCCACTATTAGAATATGTTAGATTCTAACATTTTATGCAATGACCCTTTCGTAAAGTCATAGCACAAAAGTCACCAGGACTTGGCTAATGAAATTACTAAGTTCTCTATCATAAATTGTTACAAAACAATTCTATAGATGTGATGTCTCTCACTCAAAGTATATTCCTTTGAACATCCTTTTTCATAAAAGTTTCTAATCTACATAGATTCTTAATTTCCAACTTCCATTTATGGAAACATTCCATATTTGCTATATGACAACTCATTCTTAAAAGAATCTTATCTATTCATAATAATGTCAATATAGTCCATCCAATACTATACTTCCAACTACTCATAAGTGACTAATCCTTGGCGAACCTTAGATCATCCTTTGATAGTTGTTTAATTATTTTAGTCAAATCCACTAGTCCTTTTTCCCTCTAAATGCCCTAGGCATTTGGAAAATTTTAGAATGGTCAAATATTATAGCATATGTAATCGATCCTATACCTGAAGCGTATGGGACACGATGCATAATGTCTCACATAAAGATATGATACTTTATCAGTCTTCTGCCACAATATTTTGTTAGCCATGTTCTCACAATTCGAACTATGAAGAGGGATGCCGTAATCATAATCGAATTTTGAGAACGTGCTATGTATCCTTGACTAAATTTTATTAACATTTCTCGATCTACGCTTTTAGATTTTGAAACGAAGTATAATATTCTCTCCCTTAATTATAGCAAAACAACTTTTCAACCCCTACAACTTTGCAAAGTTAATCTTTGTTTTCTATAATTAATTTTGCTAGCTCGCAATACTTGAAATAATAATCATGCTCCCACTAACACGATGATTATTACAATACAAGCATAACACTAATGCTCCCACTAGCTTTGACATGTATTCAGAAAACAGCTGAACTTCTAGAAGACAATGCTTATCGAATTCCTTAAGTTCATATTTCTAACACTTGATGCTTTGATAAGCCTTTATCTAAGCTTTTTAAGCTCATACATCTTTGCCTTAGATAGCTCACATGTGTGTCTAAACAATTCAGAATTTATGTTACTAAGTCCCAAATGTTCAGACCAATTGCCAAATCTCACAATTCGAACTATGAAAAGGGATGCCGTAATCATAATCGAATTTGAGAATACAATTTTCACAATTGCTATCTTCTTAAAATCTCTCTTAGTGAAAGCATTTCCTCACAATCATTTTCATGAAGGAGGGAAACCTTATGACACTTAGATTTTATGATGTATGTGTTCCTATCCATGTGAATTTGCCACAACCATAATCGTAAGATAAGGTTCGCGACAAATACAATCTCATATGGACTGAACTCGTTCAAACTCGATTCCTTGCCTCATGGTAGCACGAATGCCCACCATGTCTTCCAAACAACTCACCCCTACATATCAATGTACTTTCCATTGATCAAGGTGCTTTGTCTTTATGCATTCAAATGAGAACTCATAGAACTCACATACATATTTAGCTTAATTGGAATGGCACAGAAACAAGATAATGTTAACACGATAGGTTATAAACCTCAAGTCGTGCGCTAGTGATGATTAACTAGGTTTACTCTTGATTTGTTCTTGAAACTTTTCAAGACCATTAAGACTCCCACTGACTCCTCGATATATAAGATTCTCTTGTCAAGAAACATTTCTTGACAAACAAATATTCAAGAGTTAGTGTAGCCTTTTGTCAAGTTTAACACTTCACACAATTGGTCCTGGTTGGTCTTTGTCTTATCCAAGACATCACAACTTACCAATTTCAAATGTGCAAGAATAAGAAAATTTTTCCAAATTCCACATTTGACGATTGTTATAAACCTACTTAAGACTTGTCACTCAAGTCACAATCTTGGAGTATAACTCTTAAGACTTGATATTGGGACGAAGTATGATTGACTTATTGATTTAACTATTTCCATAATTCTCGATTCCTCTTTTTAGACATACAAATGCACTAAGACTCACTTAGAGGACCAATTGAGAAATAGTTCTTAATCATTAAGACTTATCATAAAACACAATAAAAGGTACTCTCCCTTCTTCTTAGAATGAAGAAACTTTTATCTTTCTGCCTACTCATGCTTAGTCCTTTCTGGACTTCCAATGTTGCCAATCTAATGCTTAGTCCTTTCTGGACTTCCAATGTTGCCAATGTCCATTGAAGTTTGGGAGTTTGATTCACCAGACAAATTTGCTTGACCAGCACGCCAAATCATTGCTGATTCAGCAGCTATAAGCAAATAGGTGATATCAATGAGGGTCACGTCGTGTTCTATCATATAGTACTCTCTTACGAACTCACTATATGATTCAGGAAGCGACTGAAGAACCCAGTCAACAGCCAACTCACCTGAAATCTCGACACCCAACATCCTTAACCTGTCAATATGTGACTTTATCTCCAAGACGTGTGCACACACAGGTTTCCCATCTTCGTGTTTACTTGCCAATAGGGCTTGAGTGAGCTTGAACTTTTCAAGCCTTTGAACTTGTGGGTTAGGGAGAATAATTGGAGGAGGTGGAGGAAGTGAAGCATGACTCTCATTTCCTTGATCGTATCGTGGAACATCATCTTCATTTGGAAAGCTTGTTCTAAGGGACTTGGGAAGACCATTGTAAGATTTAGACATCTACAAAACGGGAGAAAATTCAAGTTAGTTGATAAGAATCCTTGATGTAACACCCAAATGAAACATCAAGGCTAGGATCCAACACAATACTCTACAACCTAGAAGAGGGATGCTGTAATCTAGTTGCAGAATATTTGAAGGTAGGTAAATGACGATTTACCAATTTCCACCATGAAAAACGAAAAAGAAGTTTAAGTTTTAAATGAATTGAAACTCCTAGATCTTTTGAGATTCATTGAACTTTTCAATGGCATGTTTAATCTTGATTATGCCCTTCAAATTTGCGACTGGGATACCGAGGATCACAAACAAGGTGTGACTAACCATACGAATCTACGTGATGCACTCAATGATACTATCACCTAATCAATGTGCTGGTTAACCACACACGCTCCATTGATCTATGATAAACATCGAGCCACCCTTCGCCACCAATGTCAATCCCAAATTAGTGTGCCGGTTAACCACGCATGCTCCACTAACTTTTGGCAAGGGTGTGAAGTGTAATTCCATGGATTAGCATACAATTTCACATTTTGCCTAAAGTAACTATGATTTGGGAATTTATAAAAGCACTTAGTTACTTTGTACTTCATTATACTTATAATGGAAGGTTTCTTCCTATCCTACCCGTTTGGCTAACGACCCTCCTCCAGTCAAGAGTGCGGTGGGTATGAGTGGATACCCATTCAATCGTCATTTTATAGGCAATTTCCTTAAATTACAACTCCAGTCCCCTAAGTTTAATTAATCTCTTTTAGTCACAAAATTAATTCTTAATTAATTCTTGACTAATATTAATTAAACAATATGATTACAACTCCATTAGGTGATCCATAGCCCAATTGTAATTATCTTATAATTACAACTCCAGTCCCCTAAGTTTAATTAATCTCTTTTAGTCACAAAATTAATTCTTAATTAATTCTTGACTAATATTAATTAAACAATATGATTTCTCCTTTAATATATTATTCTTATAATATATTAATAAATCATAATTAAACCTTTCTCTCCTTAATTCATCCTACGTATTGCTATGGTGAAGGCAACCCAAAAGGACCATGCTCATAATCGGGTCAAGTATATACCAAAATAGTTATGGACTTAGACACTAATCCAACAGTAAATTACACCACACATGATCTAGAATTGGGAGCGGTTGTCTTCGCCTTAAAATTTTGGAGGCACTACCTCTATGGTACCAAGTGCACCATCTTTACAGACCACAAGAGCCTCCAGCACATTCTAAATCAAAAGGAGTTAAACATGAGGCAGCGAAGATGGGTTGAGTTGTTAAACGATTATGAATGTGAGATCAAATATCATCCTGGCAAGGCTAACGTGGTAGCCGATGCCCTGAGCAGAAAGGAATATTCAAATCTTTGTGTGAAGACTCTGTCAATCACCATCCAATCTCATATGGCTTCGCAGATCAAGGAAGCTCAATTGGACGCATTGAAGCCAGAGAATGTCGCTAGTGAATCGCTACGAGGAATGGAGAAGGAACTCGAAGTTAAAGACGACGGAACCCACTACTTCATGAATAGAATCTGGGTTCCCAAAATTGGGGGATTCAGAGAGTTAGTCATGCATGGAGCCCACAAGACGCGATATTCTATTCATCCGGGGTCAGATAAAATGCATTTGGACATCAAGCAGCAATATTGGTGGCCTAATATGAAGGCAGAGATAGCTACTTTCGTGGGTAAGTGCCTTACTTGCACCAAGGTGAAAGTAGAATATCAAAAGCCCTCGGGACTACTACAACAACCCAGTGATACCCGAGTGGAAATGGGAAAGGATTACTATGGACTTCGTGACCAAATTGCCAAAGAAAGCGGACGGATTGGATGCTATCTGGGTAATTGTCGATAGATTGACAAAATCCGCTCATTTCCTGCCAATAAAAGAATCCTACAAGATGGAAAAGCTGACCCGAATCTACATCAAGGAGGTCGTGAAACTCCATGGAGTGCCAGTATCTATTATCTCGGATCGAGATAGCAGATTTATTTCAAGATTTTGGCAATCTCTTCAGAAGGCAATGGGAACACAACTAGATATGAGCACCGCCTACCACCCGCAGACGGATGGTCAGAGTGAGCGTACTATCCAGACACTCGAGGATATGCTCCGAGCTTGTGTGATTGACTACGGCAAATCATAGGATACCCACTTGCCTCTGATCGAATTCTCTTATAACAACAGTTACCATACGAGCATCAAGGTCGCTCCCTTCGAGGCTCTCTACGGTCGTAAATGTAGATCACCCCTATGCTGGGCCGAGGTGGGTGACACTCAACTAGCAAAAGGGAAATCGCCAGACAATGCCCTTACAAGACCCGAAAATATTCATGAAACAACCGAGAAGATAGTCCAAATCAAAGCTCGACTTCAAGTTTCGTGAGACCGACAAAAGAGCTATGCTGACAAGCGGCGAAAACCACTAGAGTTTCAAGTCGGGGACCGCGTACTATTAAAAGTCTCTCCTTGGAAGGGAGTGATTCGATTTGGGAAAAGAGGAAAATTGAACCCGCGGTACATTGGACCGTTCGAGATTCTTGCCCGAATTGGTCCAGTGGCTTACAAGCTGCAGCTACCCGTCGAGCTCAGCAACGTACACCCAATGTGTAACAACGTAAATTTTCAAAACAATTTTTCATTTTTAAATCATACTTTCATTCACATGATAATCACAAAACATAATGTGTCACTGTGTCATAACAAAAACATGTCCCAGAATCTTAATAACATAAACTCCATAAGTGTGTACGGATCATGCCGGCGCCTTCCCACGGTCCTCGCTAGTACCTGAAACACATATCATAACAACTGTAAGCATAAATGCTTAGTGAGTTCCCCAAAATACCACATGACACACATACGCCTTTCTAGGCCACAACTCTGTAGGATCTTCCGATCCATGTGTCTCAGGGGACTCCAGTCCCAAATCCCGGTAGACCTTCCGGTCCTACCCCTATCGACCTTCCGGTCCGTAACCTCTTGACCTTCCGGTCCATATCATACATAATCATACATAGCACATACATATCACATAACCACATAGAGCACATACATCATAGCATACAAGACCTTCCAGTCACATATAAGTACCCTTCCAGGTACAGTATAGTGAGAAGACTCACCTCGTATGATGTCTAGTAACTCACGTGCTCGCTATCCCTGAATCTCGAAACAACGACTTAGCCCCGCCTAATCACATAAAGTAATTATTTCAAATCATTAACGGCTCTCAAGGCTAGACTAATCCCTTCCTATGTCCTCTCAGAAGGTTAAAAGACCATTTTACCCCTCAATGGTCCCAAAAGTCCAATTGTTGACCAAACCCTAAAAGTCAACAAAAGTCAACTCTCCGGGTTACGCTGCGCGTACCAAGCCTGTACGCTAGGCGTACCCGATGACCTGACAGAAACGGGGAACGCGACCCCCTACGCCGCGCGTACTGGGATTACGCCCAACGTAACTCCCAGTTTCAGACTCCTTAGCTCTTGAGGTCTTAAACAGTTAAGACCCACACCCAACTTTTAGATCTGACCATTTCTATGCCTCTTAATTCATAAAGTTGGTGACTTTAAACCTTTGCATGGCTGGACAAGTCACTAACACCCATAACATTCCATTACCCAACTCTAGAAAGCTCATAATTCAAGAATGACCTCATATCAACGACCAAGATGGAAACTTTATGGATCTATAACACAAATATCACTGAAATGGGACAGATCTAGGTCCATGGAGTCCTTTATGCTCATAAAGTCTCCACCTTTGGGACTTTAACCCTAGAAATGGTCCATAAAGCACAAACCAAAAATAACAAGGAAAGCTTTGAGCTTTATACCTCCAAGTGAAGCTCCTCCCTCTGTAGAACTCAGATCCAAGCTTGTACTCCAACTTCTATCATCCACAAGAACCTCCTCTTCTTCTTTACTAACACACAAAGGCACTTTCTTGCTCAAGAACACACACACTAGCTTTAGAACGATAAAGTTGCTCTTCTAGGGTTTCTCTCTGAGGGATGGTGGCTGGGGACAAGACCATCTCATTCCTTTTATAGCCCTCAAGCCACAATTAGGGTTTTGCACCTGGGCCAACTACGCCCAGCGTAACCCTGGGTACGCCCAGCGTACCTAGGCGAGTCCGCGTCCAAAATAAGCGCATGAGTACGCGCAACGTACTCTTGAGTACGCCCAGCGTACTCATTTGCTACAATTTCCACTCAAGGGCTAATCTTGACAACTTGAAAAAAGAGAAGGGTTAAACAGTTGTACCTGAATTTCGGGATGTTACAATTCTCCCCCACTAGAACCAGACTTCGCCCTCGAAGTCTCATGCTGAAAACAACTCCGGATGCTGCTCCCGCATCTCTGACTCTGTCTCCCAGGTCAGCTCAGACCCCCTCCGATGTTACCACTGAACCTGAACCAGGGGCACCTCCTTGTTCCTCAGAACCTTGATCTTTCGATCCACAATCGCGATTGGCCTCTCAGCATAATTCAGGCTCGCATCCACCTGAATGTCCTCCAGCGGCACCACTGCCGACTCGTCGGCTATACACTTCCTCAACTGAGACACATGGAAGGTATCATGAATCTGGCTCAACTCCGTAGGTAGCTCCAACCGATATGCTACCTTGCCCACCCTTGCGGTCACCATGAACGGACCGATGTACCGGGGCCCCAGCTTGCCCCTCTTCCTGAATCGGATCACTCCTTTCCAAGGGGACACTTTCAGGAGTACGAAGTCCCCCACCTGGAACTCTAGCTCGGATCGTCGTCGATCCGCATAACTCTTCTGACGACTCTGAGCCGTCAGTAACCTCTGTCTAACCTGATGTATCTGCTCTGTCTTCTGAAGCACTATTTCAGTGCTACCCATCACATGCTGCCCTACCTCTCCCCAGCAAATGGGAGTCCGACACCTCCTCCCATACAACAATTCGAAAGGAGGCATGCCAATACTAGAATGGTGGCTGTTGTTGTAGGATAACTTAGCCAACGGCAAGTACGTGTCCCAACTTCCCCCGAAGTCCAACACACATGCTCGAAGCATGTCCTCGAGCGTCTGAATCGTCCGCTCACTCTGCCCGTCCGTCTGTGGGTGGTAGACGGTACTGAAATGCAATCTCGTACCCAACTCCTCGTGGAACTTCTTCCAGAACCTGGAAGTGAAACGTACATCTCGATCAGACACAATCGAGATCGGTACTCCATGACGCGATACCACCTCTCTCACATACAGCTCTGCCAACGTCTCAGCAGAAGAGCTTTCACTGATAGCAAGAAAATGCGTGCTCTTCGTCAGCCGGTCGACGATCACCCAAATTGCATCGACACCCCTTGCGGTCCTTGGCAATTTGGTGATGAAATCCATGGAAATCTGTTCCCACTTCCACTGGGGAACCTCAAGCGGCTGCAACTTGCCATGCGGACGCTGGTGCTCGGCCTAAACCCTGCGACAGGTCAAGCACCTCTCAACAAACCACGCGACATCCCTCTTCATACAGGGCCACCAATAATCTTTCTTCAGGTCCAAATACATCTTCGTGGCCCCGGGATGGATCGAGAACCTCGATCTATGCTCCTCTTCCATCAGAATGGTACGTGCCCCGCCTGCATACGGCACCCAAATCCGGCCCTGAAAGGTCATCAGCCCTCGACTATCCGTCACGAACTCGGACACCTTCCCGATCACCCGCTCCCTCTTGCGGTTCTCTGGTATCACGGCCTCTGCCTGGGCCTCCCGAATGGTGTCCAACACCGGGGTCATCACTGTCAACCTCATACAAGTGCCTCGAATCGGGGCACTTTCCGCCCTACGGCTCAGCGCATCGGCTACCATATTAGCTTTGCCCGGGTGGTACATGATCTCACAATCATAATCCTTTACCACATCCAACCATCTTCTCTGACGCATGTTCAGATTGGGCTGATCCATCAGATACTTCAAACTCTTATGGTCCGTATAAATGGTACACCGAACCCCATACAAATAGTGACGCCAAATCTTGAGGGCGAACACCACTGCCCCCAACTCCAGATCGTGGGTGGGATACCTCGTCTCATGAGGCTTCAGCTGCCTCGATGCATACGCTATTACATGCCCTCTCTGCATAAGCACCGCACCCAACCCTGATATCGATGCGTCACAATACACCACAAAATCCTCCATCCCTTCCGGGAGGGCTAACACAGGGGCTTCGCACAATCTCTGGCGAAGTGTCTCAAACGAGGTCTGCTGCTCCGGACCCCATGAAAAAGCAACACCCTTCCGGGTCAACCTGGTGAGAGGCACGGCAATCTTAGAGAAATCCCTGATAAATCTCCGATAGTAGCCGACCAGTCCTAGAAAACTCCTGATCTCGGTGGGAGATCTCGGCACCTCCCAACTCATAACCGCCTCAATCTTGGCCGGATCGACCAAAATCCCCTCCTGGTTGACGAGATGTCCTAAGAACTGGACCTCCCATAACCAGAACTCGCACTTGGAGAATTTGGCATAAAGCCTCTCCGTCCTCAATACCCCGAGAATCTCTCTCAGATGCTCCTCGTGCTGCTCTCTAGATCTCGAATACACCAGTATATCGTCGATGAACACGATCACCGAACGATCCAACACATAGGCTACAAACCCGCTGCAGCCCTGCTGTAAACTCTGTCTCGCTCTGGCAGCTGAACAGAACGCTGACCCACATCGGGTACCCTCGTCGTACACCGTAAGTACTCCCCCACTAGGGTCTCGTATCGTCACCAACTGTCGCTCGCAGTCTATCACAACCCTAAATCGGCTCAACCAATCCATGCCCACTATGACACACACGTCCCCCATCGCTATCGGGACCAGATCTATCGGGAACTCAACACCGAAGATCTCGAGTACACATCCTCGCATCACCTCCGTAGCATACACCACTCGCTCGTCAGCTATGGAAACTCGCAGAGGTCGACTCAACACCTTTCGCCTGCTACTGATGTGCCGACTAAACACTATTGACACAAACGATCGACTCGCACCCGAGTCAAATAACACTAAGGCAGGTACAGAACTCACAAGAAAAGTACCTACACATATCATCATATAAGCACAATATCTCAACATAACATAAATAAATAAGGAATACATACCAGCCACAACATCGGGCGCTGCACGGACCTCCTCCGCTGTCAACTGGAAAGCTCTCCCACGAGCCTTCGGTGCCTCGGCCTTCACTGGCCGAACCTCGGTAACCCTAGCAGCAGGGGCAGATCCCTGTGCTGATCCCTGATGTAACTGCGGGCACTCGGCCTTCCGATGGGCAGTCTGGTTGCAATGAAAGCAAACCATAAATCCCTTGGGGAAATCCTTGGCGATATGCCCCTCCTTGCCATATTTGTAGCAAGCACCCGATCGACAGACCCCATCATGCCCCTTGCCGCACTTTCCGCAAGTGCGGCCCTTCTGGCCTCCAGATCTCGTATCAGCGGACTTGGCCCGCTTGGCTGCCGGCTGAGACTATGCCGGCCGCCGATCTATCCTCTGAGACTCGGCCTCCTCCCTGGCCTGAGTCTCTAACTCAATCTCCCTCTTCCGGGCATTTTCCTGAAGCTCAGCAAATGTCCGGTAAGTTGAGTTCGACACGAACTCCCGTATATCCCTCCTCAAAACGCCCAAATACTGGCTCATACGTGCCTGCTCAGTAGACACCTGCTTAGGGCAGAACACCGCCCTCTCATGAAACTTCCTCGTAACCACAGTAACCGAATCAGTACCCTGCTTGAGGGTCAAGAACTCCTGTACCAACCGTTCCCTCTCCACCGGGGGAACATACTCGTCTCTGAACATGGTGGTGAACCTCTCCCAGGTCACCGCTGAAATCTCTGCAAGAGTGAAGCTCGCTGTCACGAACTTCCACCAGTCCTTCGCTCCCAAGCGAAGCTGGTTCAATGCGAACCGTACCCTCAGATGCTCCGGACATGAACACGTGTAGAAGAATCCCTCAATATCAGCAATCCATCTCATCGCAGCGATTGGATCCTGCGTCCCATCAAACTCTGGTGGCTTCGTGTTGCTGAACTCTCGAAGCAATAACGAGTCACCTCCTTGAGGTCTGGCAGCAGCCACCGCTGCAGTAGCTGCAGCAGCAGCCTCAGTCACCGCGGCGTACCGCTCATCGAAAGTCTCAATCAGTGTGGTCTTGATAGACCCAAACATCTCCGGAATCTCGGCCCTAATCGCCGCCGCCACCTCATCGTGGATCATCTGACGAAGCTCCTCGTCACTCATGCCGCTCGACTCAGGTCTGTGGCGTGTCCCAACCATGATGTCTCTGAAATACAACATAAGAATATCAGAGACTCGCTCGAGCATACTCGCACTCGATAACTCAACCCTACTTGTTCCTTGGTACCCAATGGATTCTTACTTAGAGTGCGCACTGCTCCGGTGTCTTCAGTAGTACGGGCCCTATACTACCGTCCACACCGCATCAGTATTCACCCTAAGTCCTCCTCCTTGGATCCCAAATCACAAGTACTCTATATCTCACTGGCATAAGCAACCCTTCGGTAGACCTCTCATCAGCTCCTTACTGCTACCTACTCGCTCTCAAGCATCACATAGCACCAAAATCCTTCCTAGGCTAAGGCATCACAAAATCAGGCCACTCTAGTCCTAATATGAATACCTAGCCAACTCTAGCATGCATATCATATCATAACATGTCTCATAACACTTAATGTAAGGGTATTTTGGGAAATCACCGTTCAAGCGCTGGCTGATCGTACACACTGCTTCCTTCTGCCTTTCTCAAAATCTTTTACTCTTTTATAAAAATTGTTATTTTATGAAAAACTTCCTTAATTCCTCAGTTTGAGTTCAGATTCATCCGAAGATGCACCCGAATCCCTCAAACCAAGGCTCTGATACCAACTTGTAACAACGTAAATTTTCAAAACAATTTTTCATTTTTAAATCATACTTTCATTCACATGATAATCACAAAACATAATGTGTCACTGTGTCATAACAAAAACATGTCCTAGAATCTCAATAACATAAACTCCATAAGTGTGTACGGATCATGCCGGCGCCTTCCCACGGTCCTCGCTAGTACCTGAAACACATATCATAACAACTGTAAGCATAAATGCTTAGTGAGTTCCCCAAAATACCACATGCCACACATACGCCTTCCCAGGCCACAACTCTGTAGGATCTTCCAATCCATGTGTCTCAGGGGACTCCCGTCCCAAATCCCAGTAGACCTTCCGGTCCTACCCATATCGACCTTCCGGTCCGTAACCTCTTGACCTTCCGGTCCATATCATACATAATCATACATAGCACATACATATCACATAACCGCATATAGCACATACATCATAGCATACAAGACCTTCCGGTCACACATAAGTACCCTTCCAGGTACAGTATAGTGAGAAGACTCACCTCGTATGATGTCTAGTAACTCACGTGCTCGCTATCCCTGAATCTCGAAACAACGACTTAGCCCCGCCTAATCACATAAAGTAATTATTTCAAATCATTAACGTCTCTCAAGGCTAGACTAATCCCTTCCTATGTCCTCTCAGAAGGTTAAAAGACCATTTTACCCCTCAATGGTCCCAAAAGTCCAATTGTTGACCAAACCCTAAAAGTCAACAAAAGTCAACTCTCCGGGTTACGCTGCGCGTACCAAGCCTGTACGCTGGGCGTACCCGGCGACCTCACAGAAACGGGGAACGCGACCCCCTACGCCGCGCGTACTGGGATTACGCCCAACGTAACTCCCAGTTTCAGACTCCTTAGCTCTTGAGGTCTTAAACAGTTAAGACCCACGCCCAACTTTTAGATCTGACCATTTCTAAGCCTCTTAATCCATAAAGTTGGTGACTTTAAGCCTTTGCATGGCTGGACATGTCACTAACACCCATAACATTCCATTACCCAACTCTAGAAAGCTCATAATTCAAGCATGACCTCATATCAACGACCAAGATGGAAACTTTATGGACCTATAACACAAATATCACTGAAATGGGATAGATCTAGGTCCATGGAGTCCTTTATGCTCATAAAGTCTCCACCTTTGGGACTTTAACCCTAGAAATGGTCCATAAAGCACAAACCAAAAATAACAAGGAAAGCTTTGAGCTTTATACCTCCAAGTGAAGCTCCTCCCTCTGTAGAACTCAGATCCAAGCTTGTACTCCAACTTCTAGCCTCCACAAGAACCTCCTCTTCTTCTTTACTAACACACAAAGGCACTTTCTTGCTCAAGAACACACACACTAGCTTTAGAACGATAAAGTTGCTCTTCTAGGGTTTCTCTCTGAGGGATGGTGGCTGGGGACAAGACCATCTCATTCCTTTTATAGCCCTCAAGCCACAATTAGGGTTTTGCACCTAGGCCAACTACGCCCAACGTAACCCTGGGTACGCCCATCGTACCTAGGCGAGTCCGCGTCCAAAATAAGCGCATGAGTACGCGCAACGTACTCATTTGCTACAATTTCCACTCAAGGGCTAATCTTGACAACTTGACAAAAGAGAAGGGTTAAATAGTTGTACCTGAATTTCGCGATGTTACACAATGTTCCACATCTCAAATCTAAAAAAGTTTCCATCAGACGAAACCCTTGTCGTCCCTTTAGAAGAAATTGAGATAAACGAGAACCTCCTGTTCGTCGAAGAACCAGTCGAGATTATGGATAGAGAGGTGAAGCGTACAAAGCAAAGTCGCATCCTGATTGTGATGGTTCGATGGAGCGCGAAACGCGGACCGGAATTCACGTGGGAACGTGAAGATTAGATGAAGCAGAAATACCCTTACTTATTCCTTCCTTCACAATCCTAGTTTTCAAACGAATTTCGGGACGAAATTCCCTCTAACGGGGGGATGATGTCACAACTGGCAATTCTAGCTAGGAAATTCTATTCCCGTGTAACCATTCAATAGTTGTAAAACATATACTTTAAGTAAATCTCACTCAATGCTCAGTTATATTCATCAACTATATTCATCAAAGAGTCTGAAGCCCTAAGATTCATGGTGTAAGTCCATTTTGAACTAGGAGTTCCTTATTGGGCCTAATGGACCAATAAGCACCCAATTCAACTTTATTGGACTTCGAAGCCCTAATTGGATCCTATCTGGACCCGGTTCGTAAATCTAAAACATTTTGGACCATTTGGGCCTAGAATGATTCATTCACACCCTAATGGGCCTTATTGGGCCATAACTAATCCAATTAACCTTAGTGAGCCATAAAACCCACTTTCTATGCCATTTGGGCCGTGAACCACCCTAAAGGCCCAATGGGCCGAAAACTTCTCTATGGACTTCATAATTTCGAACCAAGGAAAAAATTAGGCCAAACTAGTTCATCCTCTTTCCTCCTAGCCCAAATATCGGCCCAAGTATATAAAAAAAAAGAAAAGAAGTATTATGGGGAGGGTTGACTTTGGGAGGTGCCACCTCCATATTACACCCCATATATCCATCCATGGACCAACATGCATCCATAATAGTCACTTCACTTCTCTCTCTCTCTCCCCTCTCTTCTTCTTCTCGGCCGAGAGCCACCATACACACACACATTACATAAATTCTCTCCATTACTCTCAAAGATCATCCTCTTCCTTCCTTCAAAGAAATCTCGAAAATTTAGCTTGCATTCAAGGATCTTCATCAAGTGTTGTCAATATTTGGTAAGTGCTATCAAACACAAACATCTTCTTTCATTTCAACATCTAGAACTCTTTCTTACAAAGCTTTACTCCATGAACACCTTAGAAGCTTCTTAAGTTCGAAATCAACTCAAGGAGGCTTGCTAGGACCAAAAATCTTCTTTATTACTCTTCAAAATCCGAAACATCAAAGCAAAGGTGAGTTCATACCCCCTTGTTTTTGGTTTTCATATGATTTTTGGGGGAGAATACAAGTAAAATGTGTAGATCTATGTGTTATATGCATGTTTTGTGTGAATCCTTAGTTTATTTGGTAAAAATGTGTTAGATCTTAGTGAATCTCGAAATTTTAAGTGTATGTAACAAAGATCTAGGAACTACAACACTATATACAACATATTATCAAGCCAAAGGTGAACATATATTTAAGATGCAAAAGAACTCAACAAAAATCTTGTTAAAGGTTAAAAATTGTCAAGAAAACAAAAGATAAGGGTAAAAAGTAAAAATTCTATTTTTAAAAGGGCCAAACTGGTCCCACATGTATAAAAAGGTATTTTTATGCTAAACATGTTTTCATAGGGATCAAAATGCAAATTTAAGCTTATTGGGCCAAACTTTTGGGCCTCACGGCTTTAGGGCCCAATTTGCGAAAAAAATGAGGTTTGAGGTTTAGAAATGTTATTTTGGCCAAAGTTTGAGTCATAAGTGTAAATAAACCAAGTTTAGAGGTGAAAATGTCATTTATTTTCAAATTGGACCAAAAATGTAAAGTTTTCCAAAATTGGGCCGAAAATGTAAATTTTTACAAACAAGGGGCTGAAAATGTATTTTTCTGCAAAACATGGTTCTAAATGTGAAAACATAACATTTTGGGTTAAAACTATAAGTTTCTAGTCATTTGGGGACAAAATTTCAAACTTTTATAAATTATGAACTAAAGCGTCATTTTTACAAAACTTTGGGTCTTAATTAAAGATTTGAATATTATTGGCCAAAACATCATTTTTACAAAATGAAAGCTTTTTATCATCAATCTATTAAGCCTCGAACTAAAACAATCAATCGAATCAAACGAACGAACGAAATACGTTAAAAACTATTTATTGGGCCCAATATTCACATTTCTTGGCCATTGGGCCATAAGCGCCCAATTGAGTGTGAAATGAGCCCAATGTGTTCCATGATATTTTTGTTGGGTCTCGTGGCCCACTTACATGTTAGTTTGGGCCTAAGTCATGGATTACATGTTTATTGGGCTTTTTGTGGCCCATTTACATGCCTATTGGGCCTAAATTACCCTTATGCATGTGATTGGGCCTTTGTAGCCCAATTTCATACCAATAGGGTTTGGAATGGAAAAATTCATGTGTTAGTATGTTGAAATGATACCCTTATGAAATCATAAAACTCCGTAAATTTATTCAAGTACCTTTCGAGTACAAAACATCTCACAAATACGTAAACATTAAACATAATACAAAAGAGGTTAAGAATCTAGTGAGACTTGTCAGTTGGCACCACTGAGTGTACTATCGTAGCATGTAGTTATAATCAGAGTTTCCTGGTAGGAAAGCGGGAGTTTGTGTATAGATCTATACGGGGTGACCCCCCACGCCTTAGCTGTTCGCTACAGCTAGACTAGGCCAGTCTAGGGCGACAACATCCTTAGTCAAGACCGGTATTTGGAAAAAATACCAAGACGGGCGACCTAGTCATTATTATGCATGGTTATAACGACTCATATAGGGATTCTATACCAAAAGATAACCTTTTGAAGATAAGCTCTTTAGTTGTGTTAATACAAAACGATTTATTTAACGATACAAGAATTTAGACGTTGTTATAAAACAGAAAATATCGGATTTTCTGGGGAAATTATTCATATACAATTATCATTTATTCAAAATACAATGAACCTAAACTACACCCTTACTAGTTTTATTTATTAAATTCATACATGCATTTATACTCGACCTTCACATCATTTTCAAAACATATTACAGAAAATATCGGATTTTCTGGGTTTTTATGAAAGATACAAAGACTTTTACTCAAATATACTTATGAACTCACCAACATTATATATGTTGACCGTTTTCAAAATAACTTGTATTCTCAGGTAAGTTAAGATGGAAGATAAGCAAGTGTATGGTTTTGTTTATGTAACATCACTTATCTTACTTTGAACAATTAGAACTTATGTATTTTAACAATGTACTTGATGTAAACAATGCCAGTTGTATTATGTAACGTTGGTGATGAATGTGTTATGCTTCATGTATATTCATTGTGATGATTATTCAATTGTTAGTCACACGAGCCCCCGGACGTTTCCTCCGTCTGGTTCGGGGGTGTGACAAGAGTCAACCAATCCAATTCATATTAGTCTTACTTTGTAAAGACTCCCATAATTATAACCGACTATGAACTTTTAGAAAAATAACATTATTCATGGATTAAACATGTTAATATAGAACACAAGTATTAATGTGATGACTATATCCCAATATATCATAACATTATCTAATAGTTGTTGTTATAATGTTCAAATATCCAAATACTAAATCCAAATCAAAAACACATTTCTAGAATAATAAAGTCTTATAGGTGAAGTGTGACCATTCATACTTAGCTCAAAAGCATGACTTCATCAATGGATCTGACAAAATTTAATTTGTGTGAATTCTGTGAATACTATCATCTCCATAATTAACTTTACTCTAAGTATAGTTAAATATCTTGGAGAATATGATTAGTGTTCTTTCGTGTCATAGAGTATCTTAGCTTGATTAAGTATACTCTCGAAGTCACAAAGATTTCTATGTGATCCTTGAATGGCAAAAATCAACATAGTTTTCAATGATCTCATTCATCCAATCATATTTGAATTCAATTTCTAAAGTAGTGTATTCTTATTTTGCAGTAGATTGTGTCATTATGTTTTGTTTGGACCTCATTCTAACAAGACTTACCCTTCATTCCATAATGAAGTCAAAATCCAGTTATAATTCATAATTATTTGTATCTGTTTAGAAATTAACATCTTGTGTAGCTCTTTCCATAAAGATCATTTCTAAACTGATTGTCTCATATACATTCTCTTAGCTCTTCTAAAGTACTCTTAGAATGCACTCTTAGTCATCCACTGACTTAATCATGTATTCAATTAGTATCCTATGACATGCTTACAACATGATCAAATACCATGTCCTATGCATAATATGGCTTAAATGATGAATTCATTTTCCAAGCAAATAGAATATTAATCATTTCATCTAGTTCAAGCCTATGAGATATGTAGTTTTGAGGCTAGCTCAAAATGGTGCCATATGACAATGCCAAGAATTCTCCAAAAGAATCTTATGTCTTGATCCCTTCCAAGATATTGCCAACATATGTATAAGGACATGAAACATTTAACATTCATTTTATCTACCCCTTAATGATTTTACATTCCAAGAATGTATCTTCTCCTTCCTAATTCTTTCATTTTAGAAACACTTTCCGAGTCAAGGTGAAAACGACCTTGCTTAGTCATAATGTAATTTCTTATGATTAAGTATATCTTATTCTAACAAGATTAGGAATGTCACTATAGTCCCACTAGTTCTTAGTAAACACACATGTTCTATTCATTTTGATATAAAAACATACCTTGTGGTTTTACATTAAAATGATGATTACAACATTGAGATGTTTGCTTTATATCCACAAGTGGATCTCAAGCTCTACACAATTTGTTAGGATAACATGGATTAAGAAAATAGATATCTTCTAGTAGATGTCTATTAAGAAAAGCGGTATTTCTTGAAATCTATTTACTATATCTCATATTAAGAATATGAATGTATAGCAAATAATATCCTTGTTGATCTAATCATAGTTACTTGTGAAAAAATGTTTGATCACAGTCAATTTCATGAGTATGATGAGGACCATAGTCAATGACATGAGTATGAGAAAATCCTTTTACTACAAGTCTTGCTTTAAATGTGTATGGTTATCCATATAAGTTATTCTTTCTAGAAGAATTATTTACTCCTTCTGGCCTTGCTATAGGGAGAAATTTTAATCAAGCCCATTGAAACATCCCAAAAATATATACCAAAAATTTCGTTTTTAATTATTAATAAAACCATAGTTATCCAAAACACATGTCATAATATCTCATACATCATATCAATGTATATCAAAATATCATAGTATAAACATCCCAAGCTGAACAAATGGTGTGTGCGCTGCAATCATCCCGAGCCCTTCCCCTTGCTACCGGAAGTACCTGAAACCAAAACTAAAAATTATAAGCACGAAGCTTAGTGAGTCTCCCCAAACTACCACATACCATACACATAACATGCAACTAAGAGATACGGGCCCTGCCATCTCATGGAGATTCGGGCCCCACCCACACTCCGCTGTTTAGGAGATTCAAGCCCCGCCCACACTCCGCTGTGTAGGAGATTCAAGCCCCGCCCACACTCCGCTGTCGAGGAGATTTGGGCCCCGTCCACACTCCGATGTCTAGGAGATTCGGGCCCCACCCAGACTCCGGTATCTAACACGCATACAAGTATCACAGACAACAAGTATATCTAATCATATCAAACAGTCACATAACTATACTCAAATAATACTATGAGATCCGGGCCTCGCCTGTGACATCCCCATTTTCACGGCCAGAAAAGACCGATTTTTGTTTATGCTTTATAAAAATCAGAGTACCTCTTTTAATAAAAATGTTGCGGAATTTGTTCCCAGTAAAACATGATAAATACGTTATCAATGCATTCTGAAGAAAAGTATTTTTTTATTCATTTTAAAACATTTTGGATGTCATCGTCAATACAGAAACATAAGCATAAACAGAACTTACATTCCTTATTACTAGGGATTTATATCTCCTTAATCTCTCAGTGTAGTGTAACTTCATATCGACACCTGTGATAGAAATGAGCTGGAGTGGGTCAGGTTGGGAAACCTGGTGAGTACATAGGGTTTTCAACCCACAATAATATGATTATTATGTTTAAACAACAAACAATCAACCCAATTACCCATCCCCATTATCTTCTTTACTCTTAAGGATCTACCCTAAGAATCAACTATTCCTCGTTCATTCCTTCCTAAGGATCATCCTAAGGAATCGGCACGAAGTCTATCGTTGCCATGGTTTACTCAATAGGCACTAAGTCTCATAGTCGCCACGGTTATTCTCTTTATCGATTTCGAGACTCCTCTCACAACACATGTCAAGGGGTTTAGGCACTACGTTGCATAGTCGCCAGGGTTAATCTCGTCTATCGACAATGTCGTTTCCGAGACTCCTCTCACAACACATGTCAAGGGGTTTTTAGAGTACAGCTGGTGAGCACACAGTTCAAACCACCTACAGGTTGCGAGCTTACTAGTGTCCACTGGACTGTTTAGAATAGTCCGTGGTTGTCATCCATACTCTGCTGAATGACGGGGCCAACACATGGGTAAAAGGCTTCTCTCATGGTTTACCTCTCACCCTTATCTCATGGTATATATCACATCTCATCATTTTGTTTTTGTCACACAAAAACTATTTCATCTACCCATGTTTTACCCAACACATTTTGTAGATATAAAATATATATACAGTTTAAATCATTTAAAACATGTATAAAAATCTTTCACCCAGCACAGACGGCAAGTATACAGACAATATGCACACATAGCACATAATTTATATTAAATACTTCGTATCTATGTGTAAGATGAAAAGGACTATGCACTCACTTGATTAGGTGGTGACTCGGTACTTGAACAACACTTCGTTATCTCAAAACAAGTTTCCCTTGACAAAACCTAGTATCAATACCACTAGGGTTTAGTCTAACATTAACCGCGACTAATTAATAGTCTAGCTATTATTACTATTATATAAGCGTTAAATAACACTCTATATAACTCATAATAATAGCCCAAATAATTATTTTAAGGTCCTAATTATGTTACTATAATTAATTAGAAGCTATATTAAAAATAGCGTAGGCGTAGCTCACTTACAGCGAGTTTTCTCGAAAATCAGGCTTCGCTTGTAGCAGCGTTTCCGAACCGAAATACCCTTTTTCTCAGGACTCCGGGAGCCTCGGGGCTTCCTTCGGGTGCTAGGGGCTTTACCTAGGCTTAGGGGGGGGGGGGGGGTTTGGGGGGTAGTGAGAGAAAGTAGAGAGAGAGAAGTGGGAATGGAGTGAGAAATGACGGCTGCCTTCGCTCCCTTTTATAGCCACCAGCTGCGGAGTACACTGGGCGTTCCTGCGAGGGTACGCGGGGCGTACCTCGTACGCAGGGCGTTCCGGCCTTACGCTGCGTGTTCATACAGACAAGTGTCCGAATCCGGGTGGGGCGACGTGGATCATTCCGAGGCCAAGCAAATCCGAACGCGGGGTGTTCCCCTATCGTACGCGCTGCGTAGCGAGCCAGCTGTCACCCATCCGAGGCGAGTCCGTGCTCAGCAAGCGACGGCCCAGATCGAGCCACGTCATCATTCTCGCATCAGATTTCGCAAATTCACTTTCCGACTTCTAAAAATCATAACTTTCGTATACGAGCTCCGTTTTTGACGTTCTTTATATCCATGCGTATGCGGGTACGTACTCTACAACTTTCGTTTAGACTCCGTCGGCAAATTTTGATTTTATTTTAAAAGTTATATTTTTAACAGGCCGGGACAGGATTGGTCTGTTAAAAATTCATAACTTCTTCATCCGACGTCCTCTTTCGTCTGTCTTTTTATCGTTACTCTACTATTAAAGAGATCTTCGATTCTCGTTTAGGTTGTGTCGGCTAAAAATCGGTCGATCTAATATTCGAACTTCGGGCTATACATTAATAAGCCGAAACTTCGAAAAATCATAACTTCCTCATACAAAGTCAGATTTGGGCGTTATTTTTATGCACGCTCTCGGTCTAACGTATTCTACGACTTTCGTTTAGATTTCTAAGGCTAAGAGTCGCTCTATCGTAAATTCACTAATTACGCTTCCCGGTGTCGTGCCGGTTTTGCCGTAAAACTTCGACGAGCCATAACTTCTTCGTTATAACTCGGATTTCGGCGTTCTTTATATGTACGGAACCCTTGTAACATATACTACCGCTTGATTAAGATTATTCCTTCTAAATAACATTCCATCGAAAACTCATTTTTGATGCTCATTGTCTCTAAATTGACTAGCCCGGATCTACGAGCGTTACAATTGCCCACACTCAGCTGTTATGAGATTCGGGCCCCGCCCACACTCAACTACTATCATATCACATATACGGGCCAGTCTTGGTGCCGTAGACCCGTTCCTACTAAAGGAAACTCATCTCGTAAAGCTGACTGTTGAAAACTCAAGTGAAGAATCTCTAACTACTGCTCCGGCAACTCCCCGACTATCAATTTCATAATAACACTTAATCAAAATCTGATAATCCTTCCTAGAGTAAAATGACCACTTTACCCCTGGTCAAAGTCAACGCTTGGGTCAAAGTCAAAATCAAGGTCGACTCCCAGTCAACCCAACTCGTCGAGTTATCTCCCAACTCAGCAAGTTCCTGTACTACTCACACTCGTGGTCAACCGATTCAACTCGGCGAGTCCCTTCACAAACTCGTTGAGTTCCGTCTCTCATAAAATCGGGACACCCCGAATCAACTCGTCGAGTCCCTCCTTGGACTCGTCGAGTTCTTCAAACCCCATGTCCAAAACTATGTCCAGCTCACTGAAGATCTCCTAAACTCAACGAGTTCACTCATTAACAGAAGAGTTGGGGGACCACGACCCGAATCGCCGAGTTGCATGAACAACTCGTCGAGTCCCCCATGATCTTAATCTATTCAGTCGATTTCAGTTGGGTTCATTGCCTCCAAAACATAGATCTGGACCCCTAATGTCCTTATGTCACGTAAAGTTTCCAACTTTACGTGCATACATGGGGTTTTTAGCTCACAAGGTCCAAAAAGGTGTCTCATAAGGTGCATGGGGCTCCTATGGCCATAAAGTTGGCACCTTTATGCCATGGAGTCCCTCAAAGACTCTAGATCTGCAGTTGATACACCAAATCACGCTTGCATCCATGAATGGTTCCAAAATGCACTCAAAAATCCCTAAACTACCCCATAAGAGGATCTAGAAAACAAATGGTCAAGGTATAGACTTGATTACCAGAGAGTGAAAGAAAAGTGATGTTGCTCCCGAATGTACAACCTTCTCTTGGAGTGGTTTAACTTCTTCTTCTTCTCACAAGCTTCAAATCACACTAAAACACTCAAAAATGGTTCACACACTCACATAAAGCTCAAGCTCACTGATTAGAGTTTTCTGGACAATGGAGGACGATGAGGGAGGCCACAAGGGGTATTATGTTCTTTAAGTAGGGGGCCAAACCCTTAAAATTAGGGTTTCATTCTAGAAGTCCTACTCATCGAGTCGGGGCTAGCCAACTCGGCGAGTAGACATCAAAACCCGCATCCCTCTCAATCTCTACTCGACGAGTTTGGGGCTACCAACTCGTCGAGTTGCCTTGTAAAAATGAGTAAATAAATATTTAAATGCATACCAGGGATCTGGGCGTTACAATTCACCCCCACTTGTCTTAGACTTCGTCCTCGAAGTCTTCTGTCTCGAATAACTCTGGGTAGTGCTCCTTTATTTCCTCCTCGGGCTCCCACGTCCACTCTGATCCCTTGCGGTGCTGCCACTGCACCTTCACTAAACGAACAACCTTGTTCCTCAAGGTTTTCGTCTCGTGATCCAGAATTGCCACCGGCCTCTCTATATAATTCAAGCTGTCGTCAACTTGAATGTCCTCCAAGGACACAATTGCTGAATCATCCACCAAGCACTTCCGCAACTGGGAAACATGGAAAGTGTTGTGGATCTGACTGAGCTCTGCTGGTAGATCCAATCGATATGCCACCTTGCCCACCCGGGCTATAACCCTGAAAGGCTCAATGTACCTGGGGCCCAGTTTGCCCCGCTTCCGGAACTGGATGACACCTTTCCAAGGTGACACCTTCAGGAGGACCATATCGCCCACCTGAAACTCTAAGTGTGAACGCCACTTGTCGGCGTAGCTCTTCTGCTGACTCTGAGCAGTCTGGAGCCTGCTCCGGACCTGCTGGATCCGCTCTGTAGTCTTGAGTACTACCTCAGTACTCCCCATAACTCCCTGACCGACCTCACCCCAACAGATTTGGGTTCTACACTTCCTCCCGTAGAGCATCTCGAAGGGAGGTCGGTCTATACTAGCGTGGTAACTGTTGTTATACGACAATTCTGCTAACGGAAGATACGTATCCCAACTGCCACCGAAGTCCAAAACACATGCGCGTAGCATGTCCTCGAGAGTCTGTATCGTCCTCTCGCTCTGTCCGTCTGTCTGAGGGTGGAAAGCGGTGCTGAAGTGGAGACGAGTACCCATCTCCTCGTGAAACCGCTTCCAAAATCTGGAGGTGAAACGGACATCTCGGTCTGACACTGCCGATACAGGCACTCCGTGCCGTGCCACTATCTCCCGCATGTATAATTCGACCAACTTCTCGGCTGAGATATTCTCCTGGATCGGGATAAAATGAGCACTCTCGGTCAACCGATCCACGATGACCCATATCGAATCTACTCCTGGTGCGGTCCTGGGAAGCTTGGTAATGAAATCCATAGTGATGTCTTCCTATTTCCACACGGGAATGTCCAACGGCTGCATCTTTCCATGGGGGCACTGATGTTCGGCCTTGACCTTCCTGTAGGTCAAACACCGCTTTACGTAACAAGCTACGTCTCGCTTCATGCAGGGCCACCAGTAATCAGGGCGAACCAGCACATCTTCGTCACCCCAGGATGGATGGAGAACCTCGACTTATGGGCCTCATCCATCAGGACCTGACGTACTCCACCCCAGTACGGAACCCAGACCCTCCCATGCAGGGTCAACAACCCTTGGCTATCATAATCAAACGAGGCCATTCGGCCTACAATCCTCTCGCACTTCTGTCGCTCTTCCTTCAGGCCCTCAACCCGCGCCTCTGTAATCTGCTCTAGCAGTGGAGTAATCACGGTCATCCTCAAGCATATATCACTAATCGGAGCCGCCACCGCCTTTCGGCTCAGGTCGTCGGCCACCGCATTGGCCTTGCCCGGGTGGTAAAGGATCTCAAAGTCATAATCCTTTACCACATCTAACCACCGATGTTGCCTCATGTTCAGATTCGGCTGATCTATGAGCTACCTCACACTCTTGTGGTCCGTGTAAATGGTACAACGGATTCCGTAGAGCTAATGTCGCCAAATCTTGAGGGTGAAAACCACTGCCCACAACTCTAAGTCATGCGTCGGATAATTAGCCTCGTGAAGCTTCAGCTGCCTCGACGCGTAAGCTATCACATGACCCCTTTGCATCAAAACTGCACCCATTCCCGTAATCGACGCGTCACAATAAACTACGAAGTCATCAACTCCCTCGGACAAAGTCAAAATCGGTGCCTCGCATAACCGCTGTCTAAGACTCTCGAAGGCTGCCTGCTGCTCAGGGCCCCACCGGAATGTCACCGACTTTTTGGTTAGTCGGGTCGAAGGAACAACAATCTTGGAGAAATCCTGGATGAATCTCTTGTAATAACCCGCTAGACCAAGAAAATTTCGAATATCAGTTGGTGACCTCGGAACCTCCCACTACATCACAGCCTCTATCTTGGCTGGATCGACCAAAATACCCTTTTGGTTGACGAGATGCTCAAGAAACTGCACCTCGCGCAACCAGAACTCACACTTGGAGAACTTTGCAAAAAGTCTCTCCCTCCTCAATGTCTCCAGCACCTCCCTCAGGTGCTCCTCATGTTGCTCCCGAGTCTTGGAATAAACCAATATATCATCAATGAAACTATCACAGACCGATCCAACATCAGTCTGCACACCCGGTTCATGAGGTCCATGAACGTGGCTAGAGAATTGGTGATCCCAAACGGCATCACCACAAACTCATAATGACCATAGCGAGTCCTAAAAGCTGTATTCTGAACATCCTCATCCCTGAATCGCATCTAGTGATAACCCGACCGTAGATCAATCTTGGAGAACCAAGATGCACCCTGTAGCTGGTCAAATAAATCGACGATCCTCGTGAGGGGATAACGGTTCTTCACCATTACCTTATTCAGCTCCCGGTAGTCTATGCACATCCGATGCGACCCGTACTTCTTTCTCACAAACAGGATCAGGGCTCCCCATGGCGAACTACTAGGTCTGATAAATCCTTTGTTCACCAGCTCCTGCAGCTGCGTAGACAACTCCTGCATCTCGGGAGGAGCCAACCGATATGGTGCCTTGGCTATCGGAGCCGCACCAGGGACTAAGTCGATCTTGAACTCAACCCGCCTCTCCAGAGGGATCCCAAGCAAATCCTCCGGGAATACATCCAAGTACTCTCGCAAGGACGATATATCATCCATTGTTGCCTTACCCTTATCATGGGTATCCATCACATAAGCGACATAACCTGCGCAACCATGCTGAAGGTAACACCTCGCCCTCGCTGCTGAACATAAAACCGGTCCGCGCTATGGCCTCTCTCCCTGAATCACTAACCCTCCCCCACTAGGAGTCCGAACTCTCACTAGCTGCTACTCGCAGTAAATCACTACCCCATTGGGGCTACTCGCAGTAAATCACTAGCTGCCACACTTGTCACATCGGCCTCGGCCCTGCTGGCCCTTCCCTTGGGAATCTACCTTGGGCTTTTTTACCGAGCCCTCCACGCCAGATACCAACTCTAGCTTCCTCTTCCTCTCCATCTCTAAATCAATCTCTCTCTCACTAGCCCAAGCAATCATATCCTCCAGCGTCTTGCAGCTGAAGCGGCTCACAAACTGGCGAATATCACTCCGCAACATCTCATGATATCGAGCCTTCTTCATCTCCTTGTCTGCAACATACTGCGGAACGAAAAGGGCCCTCTCCCCAAACTTGGCAGTGATCTCCGCCACAGTCGATGTCGTCTGCTCCAAATCATGGAACTCCCTCGCTAACTGTTGCACCTCAATCACAGGTGCAAGCTCGGCCCTGAACCTGGTCGAAAAATCACTCCAGGTTATCGCATCCAAAACTGCATCATCTCCAATGGCTCTCCCAACCTCCTCCCACCAGTAACGTGCCCTGTCCTTCAGAAGACAGGACGCAAGTCTGACCTTTTCCCCATTGGGACATCTGCTGGTGCGGAATGCATTGGCGACATCCTCGAACCAGCTGGTGCTAGCAATGGGATCACGAGCTCCATGGTAGTCGGGAGCTCCACAAGCCCTGAACTCCCTGAAAGTCAACGTGCGCGACCCCATCATGGCCACCACCTCAGTGCGGAAAGCGCTCAGCTTCTCATCCAGAAGCTCCAAAATACCCTCCTTAACCGAACAAAATATCATAGGAGTCTGGTCTAGAATAGTATGTGTGATCTCAGACAAGATGAACTCCCTCGTCTGCTCGTCAAGTTGCCCGGCTCCAGTGCCCGAGCCTGATCCCTTACTAGTGCTTGAAGTGCCTACTAGCCTAGTGCGTAACGTCACCATACTAAAAATACACCATAGCAAACATTAGCATACTCATCATATTTCGAGGGATCTAACACACTACAAGTTTCTTGGATTCATCTCAGCCTTCCTTCATTCGAGTACGGATCCTCTGCTCTCAGTAGTACGGGCCCATACTACCTTCCATATCTATCCGTACTTTCCTCAAGAATTGCCTCGACTCCACCAAGTCCCTTCTACCACTACTGTTGTTCTCATGCTAAACTCATCCTAGGCTTGCCCTAGGGTAATCACCAACCCACTCTCCGCTATTAGCTGCATAAGAAATTCCTGCTATCTCCCCCTAACTAGCTCGTGAATACTATTACATATCACTAAGACTAGATAATTCTTCGAATGAGAGATCCTACCCTACAACGGTTGGACTCAAACAAGAGCTGCGCAATAGAGCTAGACCTAACCTTCTGAAATTATTCAGTCCTTGCAATATGTAACGTAACATATTCATTTACTAGTTAGTAAAAGATAACTAGAACTCCTAAAAGCACAAAGCAAGCAGCATTCGAGCATCGAGTAAACATAATGCATATCTCTCTCAGGCTATCCCTGACTAATATGTACTAGCATGCAGTTCATAAAGTTGAGATACATATAACATGCACATAAGGCATCCTTCCTAGATCCTTAGTCCTAATATAGCATGAAATTCTCGTGAAGCTGATACACATATAATAGGAACATAAGGCATCCTTCCTAGATCATTAGTCTATATCTAGCATGCAATTCTCATAAACATATCATAACTTAACTTGTATGGGTAATTTGGGAGTACTTACTTGAGCTCGACTGATTGCATGCACCACACCCTTTTTCTCTTTTCAAAGCTCTTTTCTCTTTTCAAAATTCTTTTTGTAAAAATGGTTTTCTTTGAAAATTTTCATAACAAGTCCTTAGTTTGAGTTCAGACACACCCGAGAGTGTGTCTGAATCCCTCAAACCAAGGCTCTGATACCAACTTGAAACATCCCAAAAATACACACCAAAAATTTCGTTTTTAATTATTAATAAAACCATAGTTATCCAAAACACATGTCATAATATCTCATACATCATATCAACGTATATGGTGTGTGCACTGCAATCATCCCGAGCCCTTCCCCTTGCTACCGGAAGTACCTGAAACCAAAAATGAAAACTGTAAGCATGAAGCTTAGTAAGTCTCCCCAAACTACCAAATACCATACACATAACATGCAACTAAGAGATACGGGCCCTGCCCACTCTCATGAAGATTCAGGCCCCGCCCACACTCTGCTATCTAAGAGATTCGGGCCCTGCCCACACTCTGCTGTCTAGGAGATTTGGGCCCCGCCCACACTCTGCTGTCTAGGAGATTCGGGCCCCGCCCACACTCCGCTGTCTAGGAGATTCAGGCCCTGCCCACACTCCGCTGTCTAACATGCATACAAGTATCACACAGACAACAAGTATATCTACTACTATCAAACAGTCACATAACTATACTCAAATAATACTACGAGATTCAGGCGTCGCCCACACTCGACTGCTATGATATTCGGGCCCCGCCCATACTCAACTACTATCATATCACATATACGGGCCGACCTTGGTGCCGTAGACCCTTTCCTACTGAAGGAAACTCACCTCGTAAGGATGACTGCTGAAAACTCGAGTAAAGAATTTCTGACTGCTGCTCCGACGACTCCCCGACTATCAATTTCATAATAACACTTAATCAAAATCTGATAATCCTTCCTAGAGTAAAATGACCATTTTACCCCTGGTCAAAGTCAACGCTTGGGTCAAAGTCAAAGTCAAGGTCGACTCCCAGTCAACCCAACTCGTCGAGTTATCTCCCAACACAGCGAGTTCCTGTACTACTCAGACTCGTGGTCAACCGAGTCAATTTGGCGAGTCCCTTCACAAACTCGTCGAGTTCCGTCTGTCATAAAATCGGGACACCCCGACTCAACTCGTCGAGTCCCTCCTTGGACTCGCCGAGTTCTTCAAACCCCATGTCCAAAACTATGTCTAGCTCACTGAGTCATCTCCCATACTCAACGAGTTCACTCATTAACAGAAGAGTTAGGGGACCACGACCCGACTCGCCGAGTTGTCTGAACAACTCGTCGAGTCCCCCATGATCTTAATCTATTCAGTCGATTTCAGTTGGGTTCATTGCCTCCAAAACATAGATCTGGACCCCTAAGGTCCTTATGTCACATAAAGTTTCCAACTTTACGTGCATACATGGGGTTTTTAGCTCACAAGGTCCAAAAAGGTGTCTCATAAGGTGCATGGGGATCCTATGGCCATAAAGTTGGCACCTTTATGCCATGGAGTCCCTCAAAGACTCTAGATCTGTAGTTGATACACCAAATCACGCTTGCATCCATGAATGGTTCCAAAATGCACTCCAAAAGCCCTAAACTACCCCATAAGAGGATCTAGAAAACAAATGGTAAAGGTATAGACTTGATTACCAGAAAGTGAAGGAAAAGTGATGTTGATCCTAGATCTACAACCTTCTCTTGGAGTCCTTTAGCTTCTTCTTCTTCTCACAAGCTTCAAATCACACTAAAACACTCAAAAACGGTTCACACACTCATATAAAGCTCAAGCTCACTGATTAGGGTTTTCTGGAAAATGGAGGACGATGAAGGAGGCCATAGGGGGTGTTATGTTCTTTAAATAGGGGGTCAACCCCTTAAAATTAGGGTTTCATTCTGGCAGTCCTACTCGTCAATTCGGGGCTACCCAACTCGGCGAGTAGACATCAAAACCCGCATCCCTCTCAATCTCTACTCGACGAGTTTGGGGCAACCAACTCGTCGAGTTGCCTTGTAAAAATGAGTAAATAAATATTTAAATGCATACCAGGAATCTGGGCGTTACACCCATACTTGATTCTCATACATGGATTACATCTCATGTTAATGACTCTAAGTCATTTATTAGATTCGAGATCTGACATAGCATTTTGGTATTTGATGGATTTTCCAGAAACCATCAATAAAAGCTCATCAATGAGAGATTCCACATTTCTCAAGTCATAGATGATTTCTACCACTAATGCGAATAATTTGTGTTTGTGAATAGCTATTATTCAAGTTTAACAGTCCTTGTTAAAACTAGTGCCAACTATTACTACATAAGGTTATGGTTCTTGAGCTGCTTCAAGTTCCATGTACCTCCCACTTGCTTTGTCATTAGAAGCTTGCTTTCTACTAACTTAGCTTTCACAAGAATAAGAGAACTTATTCTTGGTGGGCTTGCATATGATAATCTAAGCCACATTTAGAGTATTACACAAATATGTATTTAGTAGATTTTGGGTTTAGAAGCTTTAGTCCAACATCGGCTTCAAATCCACAAAACATTAAGTAAGATGAGGATGGAACCTTTCCATACTAAATCTTATAAAGTGTTTAATCTACTTATTAGTTGGTATTTGTATTCAAGATACAATTAATAGTGATTGAAGTCTTATTCCAAAAAGATTAAAGGATGATATATCTATCGATTAGAAAGGAAATCATACCAAGTAAGCTTTAATTCATCCTTTATTCTCATTAATGCCTTATATGGTTCTTACCGGTTTGTATCTCAACTTTTGAAACCTTCACCAAGATTTGACAATTATGCTTTACCACGTAAAATATAATTAAAACTACTATAGTTGTTAATAAAGTTGATTTGGTATCTTGTGCTTAATCTCAGACATTTATTAGAAAGGAAGTCATACACCAAAGTGTATAGTTCCTTAATTATTTTCGCTACAATTTAGTGAAAATATCATTAGGAATTCTTTACAAATAAATAAGGTTCACATATGTCAAATAAACTACATTATTTGCCTTCAAAGATCCATTTCTTGAAGTTGGAATATGTGAATGCCATTTATATAATAAAGATAACAATGTCAAAGATGAGTTTGATTTCAAACAAGTTTAAGTCAAAAGTGCTTGCATATGGAATTTAATTTTATTTATAAAATGTTGATATTTACTTTACAATTCTATTAAGATATCTAGTCTCATAAATAGAAGTTAATCATTTCAGAATATGAATATTATCGTTATGAAAAATGATTGAGTAAATTATCAAACATTTGAATAAAATAACTGACACATAAATTTAGACATGCTAAATTAAAACATACATTCTTCCAAAACAAATATTGTTTTACATTACAAGTAATTTATGTTCTAAGCATAAATAATAAACTAAACTCCGAGAGTGTAGTTCCAACTTGGTTGTGCTCAGCTTGGTTACTCTTCAATAAATATTTGCAAGCTATTTACAAATATAAGATTAACATTTAAGTACCAAGGAGCTAAGTGTTATATGACAAGTATGAGTTCTATCTAGTAGACACTAGAAGTACTAGTCTCTTCCAGACTTTCTTTCCAAATAAGAGGAGTAAATCCTCTTCCAGTGTCTGGTTTCTTCACAAAAGAAACAAGATCCATCTATGCGGGTTTTAGTAGATTTCTTGGGCTTAAAGGTGTTCAGTCCATAAAACATGGACCTCTTAGATCACACTAGGTGACTATTTTAGCCTTGCATTATTCTAATGTTTAAACTAGCTTTAAATAAAATATCACATTATTTATTGGAATATTATTTGACTTGTTGTATCATCAGATATATTTTTAAATTATCCAACACTTCCTAGAAGTCATGAATAACTATTCCTAGCTTGATGTTTAAAGCATCTTTAGCATCACAGTGATGTCTTTACTAGGTATCATGTTTCAGGTTTATTTCTCAAAGCAAATACTTTAGGACTAGGACCTTTAAGTGTATATAATTTCATATCTCTCACAAGAATGTCTCTAAAGACATGAACCCATTCATTGAAGTTGTATCTATTGAATGTTATTGTTTCATTAAGTCATTAAAGAAAATAACAATTCATGATAATGAGAATCGATTATTTAACTACAAAATTTTAACAAAATTAATTTAGTATTTTCAATATTTAATCTTTAATAATTAATACCCTTTTAGTTTCTAAAAACATTAATTATCAAAATCTAGGATCCAAGTTCCAAAACAAATAAATGGTTAGGTATCCTTTATCCCATCCATTTGAATTCAACCCGATAGATATCGATTATCAATTATATGTTACTATATAATTCGTAGATTTATGGGATCGCTAATAACAAATTTATTTATACATGTTTGATCTCATCTATGCCTCAGATCTCTCTTGCTTAGGTATCCTTTATCACAAAAGATTTCTGATCAAATCATCTAATTTGAAAAACATGTGTAATCGGCCTATAACTTGGTTATAGAGATCGCGAAGAAACCCTGGCCATCAAAAGATAACACTAAGCGGTTAGGTATCCTTTATCCCACTAGTGCATACAAGAGATTTGCGAGTGTTCTTCAAAAGGATTGCATAGATTTGAGGTTTATAAAAAAAATGGTCTTTATATGTTTTATAATTCTTGCTTAAAAACATACGATATCATGTTTATTACATGCATATAGTAAACCATGGTATCAATTTTCAAAAGAAAATCACTTTTAAAGGTTTTATATAAAAAGCTACGTTTTATATAATTTGACGCAATTCAATTTTAATAACCGGTATTAATTTTGAGTGCATTTGAACCTTTTATATCTTTAATAAAACTTCATTTTATTACTTATATATTTGGAGTGTGTATAAGTTACAAAAATCACCATTTTAAAACTTATAATTGAGTATTTCAAAATTTGCCGTTATTAACGATTTTTATAAAACCGGTTTTTATTTTAAAATAATAACTTGTTACATCTTATGTCCAATTTTGAAAACCAAACTCCATGTGATGTTTCTTTTTTCCAAAATTATTTTAGCATGTGAAAAACTAATTTATCAACCACACATAATAATTGCATAAAATAAACAACACAAGCATGCATAAAAAGACATGTGCATAAACATAACCAACTAATGAAATTTTTGTGAGCCAACACAAAAGATGCAAAGTTCATTCCTAAAGGGACATTTAAGGGGACCAAAAATCTTCTTGTTGTTGGATTTGGTTTCTAAGCCCATAACTATAATTGGTATGTACTTGACCCGATAGTAGCATGGTCTTTTTGGGTTGCCTTCACCGGATCAATTTGATAGGATGGATATTTGAGGAAGAGGTTATTTGTGATTTATTAGTATATTATAAGTATAATATATTAATTGAGAAATCATATTATTTTAGTTGGTATTGATCAAGAATTAATTTGGAACTAATTTAGTGATCAAAAGAGACTAATTAAATTAACGGGGACTGATTATGTAAATCAGTGATACATATAGTTTGGGCTAATGATCCATGATTGATTAGTAATGGACTAAGCTTATGTGAGAGTCCATGAACTGTTAGTCCAAATGAGTTATTGAATTAAAAGCCTAAGTGAATGAATTAGGGTTTACAAGTGAGCCTTGGAATTCTACACTATAAATGTAACCCCTAAGCCCTAAAATCGACAACAAGTGCATTCTAAGAAGAAGCTAGCCGTTTTTGGTGCCTCCAAGTTCTCTCTCATTTTCCTCCATTGTTCTTGGTGTTTGTGACTTATTTGAGGCATCACATTTGAGGTGCTAAGCTCTTGTAAGGCCAAGTTCTACAAGCTACAACAAAGAGGTAATCATCTTACTTGTTTTTATGTTTCAATTATCAAAGTTGTATGCTAATTAGGCTCCATGATTTGGAAAATTGAAATTGCATGTATAACTTGAGAAAACTTAGATCCAAAGCATCTAAGGTTATATGTGCACCACATGATTGCTATAGTGCTCAAAACCCATCAGTGGTATCAGAGCCTAGGGTGTGATTTATGTTATATTGATGCATTGGTTAAATTTTCAAAGCTGAAAAAGTCTCATTTTTGGCCTCTGACTGATGGACTCGACGAGTCCATTTATCATACTCGACGAGTTCACTCACATATTTACAACTCGATGAGTCCAGTTCATGCACTCGACGAGTAGGATCTTCTGTTTGCAGTTTTTCGAGTTTTTTTTTTGCCAGAATTGGATTAGGATCATTACCACAAACTGTTTTGTATCATAAAATTCGTTTTTTCTGATATGGTGAAGATTACCCTCATCCAATTAAAAGACAATTATCAAAATTTAAGATAATAAGTTGATTATTTGTATTATTTGATTTGAATCGTCCTGCTATGTGAGTTGAATTAGATCAAATTAGTAAGAGATAAAATTATATGATTATTTTATTAGTTTAAAATTTGATCTAAATGGCTTTGAAGAGTTACAATACTTGCCATCAAGTTTTGGAATTCAAAAGGTCTTGAAGAGTTACAAAACCTGCCATCAAGTTTTGGAATCCAAAAGGTTTTGAAGAGTTTCAAAACTTGCCCTCAAGTTTTGGAATTTAAAAGGTCTCATTTACGAAACATTAAAATTCTAAAACTCAAGAGTTTGAATAGTTTCAAAACTTGCCCTCAAGTTTTGGAATTTGAAAAGACTCATTTATGAAACATTAAAATCCAAGCTCTAGAATTTTAAAAGTTTAAAATTCAACCCTTATACTATTATAATATTAAAGGATTAATACTTATATATATATATATATATATATATATATATATATATATATATATATATATATATATATATAAGACAAGTTAGTCGTATCGTTAGTAGGCCTCATTCACGAAGTTGGTCTATAAGAGGGGGGTATAAGGAAATTGCCTATAAAATGGCGATTAAATGGGTGTCCACTCTCACCCACCGCTTCCTTGACTAGTGGAGGGTCGTTAGCCGAACGGGTAGGATAGGACATTAATTCTCATTAAAAAGTATAATGATAATTATAAAAGTAACTAAATGTTTTTATAAATTCACAATCTTAGTTACTTTAGGAAAAAAAATGTGAAATTGGTGCTATTCCATTAAATTGCACTTTGCACCTTGCCAAGTCGTTAGTGGAGCGTGTGTGGTTAACCGGCACACTAAATTGGACTAGTAAGGGTGGCAAAGGGTAGCTCGATGTTTGTCATAGATCAATGGAGCGTGTGTGGTTAACCGACGCATTGATTAGGTGATAAATGACATCAAGAATACCAAGCACATTTTCATGGTTATTCACACCTTGTTTGTGATCCTCGGTATCCCAGTCACAAACTTGAAGGGCATAATCGAGATTTAAACATGTCATTGAAAAGTTCAATGAATCTCAAAATAATCTTGGAATTTCAATTCATTTAGAACTTAATCCTCAATTTCAATTTATGGTGGAAATTGGTAAATCTCCATTTACCTACCTTCAAATATTTTGCAATTGGATTACGGAATCCCTCTTCCGAATTGTAGAATATTGTGTTGGGTCCTAGCCTTAATATTTCATTTGGGTGTTATATTAAGGATCCTTATCTAATATAAACTTTGTCTTTCTTTTCAGATGTCTACCCCAAACGATGTTGGCTCCAACCCTTCCGACTCTTTCTCCCTCATGAACTTATGTAGGAGGGTGATTTTCGATGGGTCAAATTTCAATGACTGGATTCGAAACATACGGATGTTCACTCGTTACAAGGTTAAGGAATATGTCCTCGATAAAGAGCTAAAGGAGGTTGATGAAGCGACTGCTACTCCTGAAGAAATTGCTGAATATAGGGCTCATGAGAAGGACGCGATAAAGGTGTCGTGTGTCATGCTTGCCACTATGACAACTGAACTCCAAAAGTCATATAAGGACTACTATCCTTTTGAGATGCACTAAGACTTGATGGAAAGGTACCATCAAAGTGCTCGACAGGAAAGGTATGAAAACATTTCCTCCATGATAACAACAAAAATGAAGGATGGAGAGTCCATCACGGGCCACTTACAAAAAATCCAAAGGTTTGTGGACCGCTTGCTGAAGTTGAATGTCAACTTTGATGAAGAGTCGGCTATCGACATTATCCTACACTCTTTACCTTCTTGTTATGATCAGTTCCGTAAGACTTATCATATGAACAAGGAGGAAGTGACTCTAAGCAGGCTTCAGGGCCTTCTGAGAACTGCTGAAAGTAGTTTGAAAGGCAAGTCTGTTGTACCCACTCCTACTACTGCTGCCCCAGTCCTGGCAATTGGACATGGAAAAGGGAAGAAAAGGAAAGCTCTTTCAAAGAATCACAAGGGAAAGTCTTGTGATGGATCCTCTTCTAGTGGGTCCAAAGGTGGTTCTGCTGCTCCCTCATCCCTCATCCAATCCAAAGGAAGCATAGTGCTTCCATTGTCATGAAAAAGGGCACTAGAAACAAAGCTGCCCCAAATACTTGTAGGACATCAAGTATGAGAAGATAAAGCCCACCTTCGCAGGTATTTACACTATTCTATCTAATAACTCATTGTTGGATTTGGTATCTAAGTCCATAACTATAACTGGTATGTACTTGAACCGATTCTAGCATGGTCCCTTTTTGGGTTGCCTTCACCAATGCAAGTTGATAGGAAGGATTTTTGAGAATAAGGTTATTTGTTACTTATTAATATATTACAAGTATAATATATTATCATTATTTAATTAGTATTCATCAAGAATTAATTTGGAATTAATTTTGTGATCAAAAGAGACTAATTAAATATATGGGGATTGATTATGTAAATCAATGATTCTTGTAATGTGGGCTAATGATCCATGACTATATGGTTAGGCTAAACCAATAAGATAATCCATGGATAGTCCATGGAGGTTAACCCATGGAGCATAAGAATGTGAAAAGTCATGGAGCATTAGGGTTTACAAAGTGTAACCCTAGTGTTTGCCACATTATAAATAGTGCCCCTATAAGCCAAAATCGGCTACACACTCTTTGGAGTCAAGTATCTTAATTCTCCTAAAACCTCCTCTTACATTTTGGTGTGTGTGAACCAATAGAGGCATCACACTTGAGGTGCTCAAGCTTTCAAAGGTCAAGAACTCTACCCTACCCAAAAGGTAAGCATCCAAACCAAGTTTTATTTTATATAGCTTCAATTGTATGCTAGCTAGGGAGAATGCTTTGGAATATTGAAAATGCATGTATAATTAGAGAAAACATAGATCCAAAGCATTTAGGGTTGCATGTGCACCATAGGAGTGTTATAGTGCTCAAAACCCAACAGTGGTATCAGAGCCTAGGATTATTTTCCATTATATTTGATGCTTACTAGTTTTTCAAAGCACAAAAAGTCGAAATTTTGGCCTTTGACTGATGAACTCGCCGAGTACATGAACAGACTCGACGAGTTGAGTCAGTAAACGGGGCAAATCGGCGAGTCAGTTCATACACTCGATGAGTTTAAGGCCCTGTTTGCAGAATTTCGAGTTTCTTCGCCTGGTTTGGATTAGGAACACTACCACAAACTGTTTTGGATCATTGGAAATGTTTTTTATGATATGGTAGTGCTTGTACTCATCCAACCACAAGATAATTGTCAAAGTTTTAAATAATTGTTGTTTTATATGATAAACAAAATTGCTTTCAAATTGTTGACTTGAAAAATTATCTTGCCTATGAGTTTAGTTAGATCATAAATTATATGATAATTTAGTTGTTAGAAAAAATGATCTAAATGATGTTTAATGACCTCCATAACTTGTCCTCAAGTTATGGAAAATGAAAGGTCTCATACATTAAAATCAATTAAACTCATAAGTTATGAATGTGAAGAGTTTTGACAAGTTTCAAAACTTGCCCTCAAGTTTTGGAATTTGTAGAGTCTCATCAATGAAACTTTAATTCCAAACCCTAGAGTTTTAAAAGTTTAAATTCAACCCTTATACTTTATAATATTATAAGTTTAATAATATGTATATATATATATATATATATATATATATATATATATATATATATATATATATATAAGACAAAGTCGGTCTTACCGTTAGTAGGCCTCATTCACGAAGCTGGTCTATAAGGGGGTATAAGGTTACTGCCTATAAAATGGTAGTTTAATGGGTGTCCACTCTCACCCACCGCTTCCTTGACTGGTGGAGGGTCGTTAGCCGAACGGGTATGATAGGACATTAATTCTACTTCATTAAAAAGTATAATGATAAATATAAAGTAACTAAACATTTATTAAATTCTCAATCTCAGTCACTTTAGGAAAAATGTGAAATGGTGCTAATCCATGAAATTACATTTTGCACCTTGTTAAGTCGTTAGTGGAGCGTGTGTGGTTAATCGGCACACTAATCTGGGACTGACAATGTGTGGAAAAGGGTAACTTGGTGTTAATCATAGATCAATGGAGCGTGTGTGGTTAACCGGCACATTGATTAGGTGATTTGTAACATTGGATGTACCAAGCTAATTTGCATGGTTATTCACTCCTTGTTTATGATCTTCGACATCCCAGTCACAAACTTCAAGGGAACAATCGAGATTTAAACATGCCATTGAAAAGTTCAATGAATCTCAAAGATCTAGGAATTTCAAATCCAATTAAAACTTAATCTATTTCGTTTTTCATGGTGGAAATTGGTAAATCGTCATTTACCTACCTTCAAATATTTTACAATTGGATTACGGCATCCGTCTTCGCAATTGTAGAATATTGTGTTGGGTCCTAGCCTTAATATTTCATATTGGGTGTAATATTAAGGATAATCATCTAACCTAAACTTTGTTCTTCTTCTTTTACAGATGTCTATCCCAAACAATGCTTCCAACCCGATCCCTTCAGGCTCTTTCTCCCTAATGAATCTATGTGGGAGGGTCATTTTCGATGGCTCGAATTTCAATGACTGGATTCAAAACACCAGGATGGCTATTCATTATGAGGACAAAGAATATGTCCTAGATAAATAGCTCAAAGAGATTGAAGTGACCACTGCTACTCCTGAACAAATCGCCGCACACACTACTCATGAGAGGGATGCGACAAAGGTGTCGTGTCTAATGATTGCAACCATGACTGCTGAGCTACAGAAGTCCAATGAGGACTACTATCCCTATGAAATGTATCATGATTTGATGGAAAGATACCATCAAAGTGCTCGGCAGGAGAGGTATGAGATCATTGCCTCCATGATCACAACCAAAATGAAGGATGGTGAACCCATCACGGCCCACTTACAGAAGATGCAGAGATTCGTGGACCGCTTGCTTAAATTGAATGTCAATTTTGATGAAGAGTTGGCCATAGATATTATTCTACACTCTTTACCTTCTTGTTATGATCAGTTTTGTATGACTTATCATATGAACAAGGAGGAGGTCACTCTTAGCAAGATTCAAGGCCTTCTTAGGACTGCAGAAAGCAACCTGAAAGGCAAAACAGTTGTGTCTACTCCTACTACTACTTCTGCCCCTGTTCTGGCTATCGGACATGGGAAGGGAAAGAAGAGGAAGGCTTCCTCTAAGAGCCGCAAGGGAAAGTCTCTTGATGGATCCTCTTCAAGTGGCACCAAAGTTGGTTCTGTTAATCCCTCTTCCAATCCGAAGGAAGCAGAGTGCTTCCACTGTCATGATAAAGGGCACTGGAAACAAAGCTGCCCCAAGTACTTGCAGGACATAAAGGATGGGAAGATCAAACCCTCCTTTGCAGGTATTTACACTATTTAATCTAATAACTCATCACATTCTAATTCTTGGGTCCTTGATACAGGTTGTGGTATTCACATTTGTTCTAATATGCAAGGACTAAAAAGAAGTAGGGACGTGGAGCACGTGAAGATAAACTTAATCATGGGAAATAGGAAAGTGTCGCCTGTGACCAAGATTGGAGTTTATTCTTTATTGCTTAGTAATGGTTTTAATTTAGATTTGAATAACTGTTGTTACTCGGCTAAAGATGATGCGATACAAGTGGGAGACTGTTGGATTTGGTGTCTAAGCCCATAACTATAACTGGTATGTACTTGACCCGATTGTAGCATGGTCCTTTTTTGGGTTGCCTTGACCAGTGCAATTTGATAGGAAGGATTTTTGAGAATAAGGTTATTTGTGACTTATTAATATATTACAAGTATAATATATTATTATTATTTAATTAGTATTGATCAAGAATTAATTTGGAATTAATTTTGTTATCAAAAGACACTAATTAAATATATGGGGATTGATTATGTAAATCATTGATTCTTGTAATGTGGGCTAATGATCCAAGACTACATGGTTAGGCTAAACCAATAAGATAATCCATGGATAGTCCATGGAGGTTAACCCATGGAGCATAAGAATGTGAAAAGTCATGGAGCATTAGGCTTTACAAAGTGTAACCCTAGTATTTGCCACAATATAAATAGTGCCCCTATAAGCCAAAATCGGCTACACACTCTTTGGAGTCAAGTATCTCAATTCTCCTAAAACCTCCTCTTACATTTTGGTGTTTGTGAACCAATAGAGGCATCACACTTGAGGTGCTCAAGCTTCAAAGGTCAAGAACTCTACCCTACTCAAGAGGTAAGCATCCAAACCAAGTTTTATTTTATATAACTTCAATTGTATGCTATCTAGAGAGAATGCTTTGGAAAATTGAAAATGCATGTATAATTAGAGAAAACATAGATCCAAAGCATTTAGGGTTTTATGTGCACCATAGGAGTGTTACAGTGCTCAAAACCCAACACTCATCACATGCTAATTCTTGGGTCCTTGATACAGGATGTGGTTTTCACATTTGTTCTGATTTGCAGGGTCTAAAAAGAAGTATGGATGTGGAGCACGGGAAGATGAACCTGATCATGGGGAATAGGAAAGCATCGCCTATCACCAAGATTGGAGTTTATTCTTTATTGCTTAATAATGGGTTAGAGTTAGATTTGAATAATTGTTGCTACTCGTCAGAAATGGCGAGAAACATTATTTCTTTTCATGGTTTGTATAAACAATGTTTTAGATTTTCGTTTAATAATGAAATTGGTTCTATTAATGTTTTTTTATAATGGTACTCTTTATTTTGAAGCATTGACTTGTAATGGTATATATGAAACTGTGATGGTTGTAGACAACTTAGGAAATAATGTATTGCATATTGATTTGTCCAATGGTTTGGACAAAGCATGCTTATGGCATTGTCTTCTTGGACATGTCAACAAGAAGCGCATAGCCCAACTCCAAAAGGATGGAGTGTTGGAGTCATTTGACTTAAATTCGGATGACACGTGTGAATCTTGTTTGCTTGAAAATAAGACCAAGTTACCTTTCACTGGTACTAGTGAAAGAGGTGAGGGTTTGTTGGATCTCATACACACCGATGTGTGTGGACCCTTCAGATCCGCTACAAAGGATGCTAACCGCTTCTATGTGACTTTTACCGATGATTATAGCAGATATAGGTATATCTACTTAATCAAGCATAAGTCAGAAACCTTTGAAAAGTTCAAGGAGTTTAAACAAGAAATGGAGAATCAGCTGGGCATGAAGATAAAGATGCTCCGATCCGATCGAGGTGGTGAGTATCTTAGTATTGAGTTTCATGACTATCTTAAGGAATGTGGAATTGTTTCGCAATTTACGCCGCCAAGGACACCACGGCTTAATGGTGTAGCTGAGAGGCGCAATCTAACCTTGTTGGATATGGTTCGTTCAATGATGAGTCGAGCTTCATTACCTGTCTCATTCTGGGGGTATGCCTTAGAGAATGCCGCCTATATCCGTAATCTAGTCCCAACTAAGAAGGTTGCTAAAACACCTCACAAAATGTGGACATGGAAAGTTCCCTCATTGGCACATATCAAGGTTTGGGGTTGCGAGGCTTATGTAAGATGAGAGACTCACAAGAAGATCGAACCTCGTAGTGAGCATTGAATTTTCATCGGCTACCCACAGAAATCCTTCGGATATTTGTTCTATAGACCTAGTGAGAACGTGGTCTTCGTAGCATGAAGGGGTGTCTTTCGTGAAAGAGAACTCATATGCCAAGAGGATAGTGGGAGGCAAATTGACCTTGAAGAGCTTCCAGAGTTAAGCGATGAAGGAACCTCTAACACTAGCATTCAACCTGAGGATGAGACTCCTGTTGAACAAGTTGACCAGTCCTTACCTCTGAGACATTCCACTAGAGTTAGTGTTCCACCTGTGTTATATGGTTTTCATTTAACAGCTGAAGGTGATACGTTTATCAGTGATAGTATGTGACAACCCAATATTTCGAGTCAATGTAATGTTCAAAAAGTCAAATAATATTAAACTATTTTTGATGTAATAAAATGGCGTTAAAAATGAACTGTTCAAAAATCTCAATTGGGTTGCATAAAACGTTAGATATAGTGTCAAGGTTTTCAAAAATATAAAGAACACTCAAATCCGAGTTATAACGAAGAAGTTATGACCAATCGAAAATCCGCGACGCAACCGGTAAAACACTGTTAAGCGTAAAAAGTGAAACTTCAATAAAATACTTTTTAGCCTTAGGTATCTAAACGAAAGTCGTAGATTATGTTAAACCATAAGCATGCATAAAAAGAACGCCCAAATCTGACTTCGTATGAGGAAGTTATAATTTTTCTAAGTTTCGGAACAGCGGTAGACACCTAAAAACACGAAATAAAGATCGAGCGATTTTTAGCCGACGCAAACTAAACGAGAATTGAAGGTCTCGACAATAGTAGTACAACGGTAAAAAGACAGACGAAAACGAACATCGGATGAAGAAGTTATGAATTTTTAACGGAATTATCCTGTCCCGGCCTATTTAAAATATAATATTAAAAATTAAAGTCAAAATTAGCCGACGAAGTCTAAATGAAAGTTGTAGAGTATATTCTCACCTACGCATGGATATAAATAACGTCAAAAACGGAGCTCGTATGCGAAAGTTACGCATTTTTGAAGTTTTTGGCACACACATCGAGGCTTATCCGAAGGGAACGCCCTGCGTTCCGAGGGAACGCGCCGCGTTCGTAAGCGATGACGTAATGAGGCTTCGGAACGCGCTGTGTTCAGGGGAACACCCTGCGTAGGGGGAACGCCTTGCGTACCCAGCAGGAACGCCCCGCGTTCGCACCATGACCAGCCCCTATATAAAGAGTGCGAGGGTTCCGACTTTCTTTGCTCATTTCCCTTTGCTCTCTCACTCTTACTCCACGTTTAGCATCCCGAGACGACCCCGACACCCCGGTTACATATCCAAGTTCCGACAGAGGTCCGAAGCTCCGAAATTCCCGAAGAATTCACCGCTTCCCGGTCGAAGTGCCGCCCGAGAAAATCTCGTTTTCTTCAAATCATCACACTTTCCAGGTGAGTTCATACCCCTACATTTTAACGTCTTTTTCATATTTTAGGGGGGGGGGGGAATACAAGTGAAATACGAGAAAAACTATTGTTTTAAGATAAGCATAGGTTTATATGGATTCAAATACTTTACCTACATTTTTATAAATGTTAAATAGCATTGATACCACCGTTACCCTTTACATGCAAAGTTGGTATTACATCTAGTTTTTATCACCAAACGAAACACACTTTCGAGAAACTATAATGGGTATAGTTTACGAGTTATTCATTACATCTTTACATAAACACTGTAAAATGAAATACTTTCATCTACAAGAAATATAGACTTTTCTTTTCGTAAATCTATTAATACTAAGGGTTGTGAGACATTCAGCTTCAACGTACTCTCAAGTACGCATTTCAAGTCCTGTATTATAAACCATAATCTCTTGGAGGGAGAGCGTGATACTTGTGTATAGATCTATACGGGATGGACAATCCCGCGCCTAAACTGTTAGCTACAGTTAGACCGGCAGGTCTGGGGTGACAAACGTCATAACACTACAACGCCTGAAGAACGTTCTTACAGGCAGTCTGGGTCAATAGCATGGTAATAAAAATCACACGGAGTATTAAAATAAGTTTGATTTACGAGACTCTTGAATGCATTCAGTAAATACATTATTTGACTATAAATACACTTTCACCATTTGAGCACGAAAGATACTATTGCATTCCAGCCTTTGGAACTTTTTCAAACTATATGTAGAAAATATTGGATTTTCTGGAAAACACGTTCAGTTATTTTTACTAAAGGACATACAAATTTCAGTACAAAAACGCTTATGAACTCACCAACTTAATTGTTGACACTTTTTTCAAAACTACTTGTATTTCTCAGGGAATCAGTAATACATGTAACCATCAGCTTTTGGAGAAGGAACGCTAAGGCGTCTGTTATCAAAACATTTTAAATCATCATATTTGTAATATTCTTTTGAAACATGTATTACACGCAACAAATTAATTTTTTTATTATATTTATAATGGTTGGGTTGATTTCTTTACAAATATTCAATTGTTATGATACTACGTGAAGTCATCCACCCCCGAATGTTTCCGCCATTTTGGTTTGGGGGTGTGACAGATTGGTATCAAAGTATTGTTTATAGTGAACTAAGTATATCGAATCACATAAGATATACAAACTATACATGCAAAGGGACCAAAAACCCTCTGACAAAACGTTCTCATAAACGATACTTTGAATAAATCAAAATGTTATATATTTTTTTTATATAAAAGTATAAATACACGCATGCATCGGTCTCGTATCATAGCAAAAATTTTATAAAAGTATTAAGGCAAGTTGCGACACTACGACTAAGCCTCGGGGTATGTAATCAAATCGAGAATAAATATAGCCTGATCAACTATATTTATCCTGGATGTGACCAACGTATGTCGAGGAATGGTCGTAGTGAGCAACAAGTCGAAAACTTACCAAAGAAAATACTAGAATCAAACTTACAAATTTGAAATACTATAGGAGTATTTTAAAACCATAAGAGCTATAGTAATCGTGCGAACCTCGATATTTAGTTAAATTTAGGAAATCATCAAATAAATAGAAATTTTATTTATCAAAAATTACCTTTTTACTCCCGAGTTTTTATAAAATCCTCTTGCCTCTATTTCTCGACTAGACAAAATGGCAGGATTTCACATTCCCGGGGATCCCTACTACCCTAACCAGGGTAATGGAGGCTGGATTGAAGAGGACCCAGAGGAAGATCCCGAAGAGATTCCCGAGGAGGAGCCAGAAGAGGATTCCGAAGAGGATCCCGAGGAAGACCCAAATGAAGAGTCAGAAGAGGAAGGAGATGGTGGGAGCACTGACTCGGAACCCGAGATCTACAATCCTCCCCGAGGAGCAGAAAATCCCCAAAGGAACTTTCAGGGCCCGGCGCCCCGCTGGGCTGTGGATCTGAAGCGATGGAGCAGGGAACAAGGGCAACGCCCACCCTACGGCATGGCATGAGGCTTTTATAACCTCAGCAACGGGGGTTCGGCTGACAGGGCACTCGCGGTCATGGTCCGACGCAATGCCAACCAAGGCGAGCAAGCAAGAGTGAATGCCAGCCAACTCTTGGACATTGGGGCCACCGCTGCTGTCACTGCGGTACGTCTTCGTCGTCTGGACGAGGAGCATGAACGAACAATAGAGCACACTTTTTCCCTTCAGAAGGACATCACTGCTACTAGAGCCGAGGTAAGGGAGTTACGTAGAAGCCAAGCCGCATTGGAAAGGCGCGTCATCGAGGCTGAACGTCAAGTAGCCCGAGCTAAGGCATCCACAACCCCATACCATGGTCCGCAACGTGCTACCCGCTTGGAGTAGAGCGCGTGCTTCTGGCGCTATATCTATACCTATCGGCTAAGTGTTGGTGTTACTTTTCTTTTATAAATGTAAACTCGACGGATTGTGAGTACACAATTCGGAGGCCGGAATGCTGTCAAATTTTCCCTTTAATCATTGATGTACCCTAGACCCATGTAAGGTCAAATTTTTCCTGATCGTTGTATCAAATACTAATATCAATGAGAATGACACACATTTATTATTTCCTTGAGTATACCATTAAGTTCTTAAGATACTAAGAAAATCATACACTTATTATTGAAAGTTTCCATTTACTTACAAATTTCGGTAATGTTCGGAACGCAAAGCATATGATACTAAGACTTTCCATAATCATTTCTGAAGACTTATCAAGAATTCGTATCTTAACTTATGGCAGAATCATGCCACCAAGAAGAAATCCTCGACGCTTCAATAATACAGGAGCACCAACACCACCTCCACCACCACCTCCATCGATGGATGCTGCTACCTTTCAGGCTGCTGTAACAGCTGCCGTAACTGCAACAATGGCACAAATGAGTAACAACGGATTGGGAGGAGGAATAAATAGCTCTACTAATGGCCAAAACCATGGACGCTCCGGGGAATGTACTTATAAGGACTTCTCCAACAGCAAACCCATCCCCTTTAATGGAACTGGGTGAGTGATGGCTCTATCCCAATGGATAGAGAAAACGGAAGCTGTGTTCGAGATATGCTCATGCCCCGAAGAAAGCAAAGTAAAATTTGTCGCCTGTACTTTCTCCGAACGAGCCCTAACGTGGTGGAATGGCCACGTCAAGTCACTAACTCTGGTGGTGGCAAACTCCAAGGGTTGGGAGAACCTGAAGCAAATCCTAGTGCGAGAGTACTGCCCAAGGGGCGAGATCCAGAAACTTGGACATGAACTTTGGGAATTGACTATGGTGGGCTCAGACATCACAACCTATACGAATAGGTTCAGTGATTTGACAATGCTTTGCCCAGGGATGATGGCCCTAGAAAGCATCAAGGCGGAAAGGTATATCTGGGGGCTGTCGCCCCAGCTTCGAGGAAGTGTGCTAGCTTCCAAACCCACGACGTTCGACAGTGCCAAACAACTGGCACAGTCCCTCGTCGATCATGGGGTCTGCCAAGATGTCACGACCATCGTCCCGGAACCAACCAAAGGAAGCAACAACAATAACAGCAATGCCAACAACAACAACAAGAAGAAGTTTTGGAACAAAAGGAAAGGTCAAACTTTGCAAGAACCTTCAAAGAAACAAATAGTGGCGGTCCATGCTGCTACTGCCCCCACTGCTGTCCCTGTTACCCCTACGTCGGTAAAACAATATGCTGGGAACCTACCAAAGTGCAACAAATGCAATTACCATCACAACGGGAATTGCCGGGAGATGCACTGTAAAAACTGCGACAGGAAATGGCACACTGCCCGTTTCTATAAGGCACCGGCGCTACCAATCACCCAAGTTCCTGGTGCTGGAGTGAGCCAGACATGTTATGCGTGTGGGGAAACTGGGCACTACAAGAGGGATTGCCATAAGGCAAAGAATGTTGGCGGTGTAGGAAGAGTGCTGGCAATAGGGCAGAGCGAGGCAATAGCCGATCCCACAGTGGTTACGGGTACGTTTCTCCTCAACGATATTTATGCATGCATACTCTTTGACTTTGGTGTGGAGAGAAGTTTCGTGAGTCATAAATTCAAACACTTACTTAATCAAAAACCCCAAGCACTCAATAAAATATTCACAGTAGAAATGGCAAACGGTAAAACGGAAAGCGCAAATGATATGTACATAGGCTGTACGTTAAATTTAAATGAACACTCGTTCCAAATCGATCTTATGCCGATTACTATAAGAAGTTTTGATGTCATCATCGGTATGGACTGGTTAAGCCTTCACCATGCCGATATACTTTGTCACGAAAGGGTCGTTCGCCTCAATCTGCCAAGCGGCAAAACTCTTATCATTTATGGGGACAAACCCAGTACCAATTTACAAATCATCTCTTGCATCAAAGCCCGAAAATACCTTCGCAAAGAATATCATGCCTTTCTAGCCCACGTGGTAGACAAGAAACGAGAAGTGAAAGACATTAAAGACATTCTGGAGGTCTGCAATTTCCCCGACATTTTCCCCGAAGATCTTCCAGGAGTCCCACCAGAACGTCAAGTCGAGTTCAGGATCGACTTGATTCCCGGAGCTATCCCAGTAGCAAAATCGTCGTACCGTCTAGCACCGGCGGAAATACAGGAATTATCCAGCCAGCTGAACGAGCTTCTAAGCAAAGGATTCATTAGACCGAGCTGCTCACCATGGGGAGCACCGGTCCTGTTCGTAAAGAAGAAGGACAGATCTTTTCGCATGTGCATCGATTACCGGGAACTGAACAAACTCACGATCAAGAACCGATATCCCTTACCGCGCATAGACGATCTGTTCGACCAGCTACAAGGAGCGAGCTACTTCTCAAAGATCAATTTAAGATCGGGGTATCACCAGCTGCGAGTCCAGGAAGGAGACATTCCCAAAACGGCATTCTGAACTCGCTATGGTCACTACGAGTTTGTAGTGATGCCCTTTGGATTGACAAATGCACCGGCGGTGTTCATGGACTTGATGAACCGAGTATGTCGTCCTTTCCTGGACAAATTTGTGATCGTGTTCATAGATGATATACTCATCTATTCAAGGAGCAAAGAGGAACATAGCCAACACCTCCGACAGGTCTTGGAAACATTAAGGACAAAGAAGCTTTACGCAAAATTCTCGAAGTGCGAATTTTGGATTCGGAAAGTAGATTTCCTAGGTCACGTGGTCAGCAAAGAGGGGATACACGTGGACCCTTCCAAAATCAAGGCAATCGAGAACTGGACAACTCCAAGGACTCCAACGGAAATCCGTCAATTCTTGGGCCTTGTCGGGTATTACCGGAGGTTCATACAAAACTTCTCAAAGATTGCTAAGCCACTTACCACCCTGACTCAGAAGGGTGTAAGCTTCAGCTGGGGAGAAAAACAAGACGTTGCATTCCAAACACTAAAGTGAGCCCTATGCAGCGCACCTATATTATCTTTGCCAGAAGGAACAGAAGACTTCGTGGTCTACTATGATGTGTCAAACTAGGGACATGGATGTGTCCTGATGCAACGAGGGAAGGTCATCGCATACGCCTCGAGACAACTCAAGACGCACGAGGTCAACTATACCACACACGATCTCGAGCTAGGAGCAGTCGTTTTCACTCTAAAGATCTGGAGGCACTATCTCTACGGCACGAAATGTACAATCTTCACCGATCATATATACCTTCAACACATCCTCAGTCAAAAGGAACTCAACATGAGACAAAGGCGGTGAGTAGAACTACTAAACGATTACGAATGCGAAATTCGTTACCATCCCGAGAAAGCTAATGTGGTAGCTGATGCCCTCAGCCGAAAGGAATACTCGGGCCGCCGAGTGAAATCTTTAAATATGACGATCCATTCACACCTGTCCACACAAATCAAGGAAGCTCAAATAGAAGCTTTGAAATCCAAAAATGTGGCAGGGGAGGCCTTAAGTGGAATGGATAAAAATCTTGAAGTCAAGAATGACGGAGTTCGTTACTTCATGAATCGGATCTGGACGCCGAAGTTTGGTGGGTTCAGAGATGTTGTCATGGATGAAGCCCATAAGACTCGATACTCCATACACCCCGGTTCAGATAAGATGTATCTGGACCTCAAGAAACTGTATTGGTGGCCAAACATGAAAGCCGAAATCGCTACCTGTGTAGGTAAATGTCTGACTTGCGCCAAAGTCAAGGTAGAGTACCAAAAGCCCTCGGGATTAGTGCAACAATCGGAAATACCCGAGTGGAAGTGGGAGCGGATAACCATGGATTTCATAACCAAGTTACCCAAGACGACAAGCGGGTTTGACACCATCTGGGTGATAGTCGATAGGCTAACCAAATCCGCACATTTCCTACCAATAAGGGAAACGGATAAGCTAGAGAAATTAACTAGAACATACATCAGGGAGATTGTACGACTGCATGGTGTACCAATATCCATTATCTCGGATCGAGATAGTAGATTCACCTCGAGGTTCTGGCAGTCACTACAAAAATATCTAGGGACGAGGCTAGACATGAGTACCGCCTACCACCCACAGACCGACGGTCAGAGTGAGAGAACCATTCAAACCTTGGAAGATATGCTAAGAGCTTGTGTGATCAATTTTGGTAAAGCGTGGGATACCCATTTACCATTGATTGAGTTCTCGTACAACAATAGCTATCACACTAGCATCAAGGTTGCTCCATTTGAAGCCCTCTACGGCCGTAAGTGCAGATCACCTCTATGCTGGGCTGAAGTGGGTGACACGCAACTAGCAAGAGGTCAGGTACCCGACAACACTCTCACTGGACCAGAAATCATAAGGGAAACTACAGAGAAGATTGTTCGAATCCGAGAACGACTGAAGGCTTCGAGAGACAGACAAAAGAGTTATGCGGATAAAAGACGGAAACCCTTGGAATTCCAGGTTGGGGACCGGGTACTACTAAAAGTCTCACCCTGGAAGGGATTAATACGTTTCGGAAAGCGTGGGAAACTAAACCCAAGATATATCGGACCATTAGAGATCCTTGCCAGGATCGGCCCTGTGGCGTACAAACTTCGATTACCGCAGGAACTCAATAACATACATCCTACATTTCACGTGTCGAACCTAAAGAAGTGCTTGTCCGATGAGACCCTCGTCATCCCTCTGGACGAAATTGAAATCAACGAGAGTCTCCACTTCATAGAAGAGCCAGTAGAGATCATGGATCGGGAAATTAAAAGAACAAAACAAAGTCGCATACCCATTGTAAAAGTCTGTTGGAATGCCAAGCGCGGACCTGAATACACCTGGGAACGCGAGGATGAGATGAAACAAAAGTACCCACATCTTTTTCCTAGTCCATAAACTCTGTTTTGGATTAAATTTCGGGACGAAATTCCCTCTAACGGGGGGATGATGTGACAACCCGATATTTCGAGTCAATGTAATGTTCAAAAAGTCAAATAATATTAAACTATGGGATAATGACTTAAAAGGGTAACATATTATTCGATTTGTACATATTTGGTCACTGGTTTTTTTTTTTCGTCCACATTTACCCCTTAAACTTGTTAAACTGTACACATTCATTCCTTATGACCTGTTACTCCAGGTTAACCGAGAAAAATGACTTGATAGGGTAATATATTTTTCATTTTGTACACATTTAGTCCTTAATATTTTTGTACATATTTAGTCCTTAACATTTTTTTTGTTTCAAAATAAGTCCTTTTTTTGTACTCATTCAGTACTTATGAATGATTTCTTTAGGTTTTTTTGACGACATCTTACGTGATACAATCATTGATGAGGTGCTTGGGGTTGTTGATGGTTATGTCCAATGCGATCTTGACTGCTTTGGTTGTGTAAGTCTTGTGGTTTGGCTTAGGTATTGTATTTTGAACATCGTAACTTCTTCATACGATATCAGATTTTAAGGATCTTTATCAACGTGTTCATTTTTTGAGTCTACTACAACTTTCATTAAGATTACTCCCGTTAAAATGTAATATATTTTTACTAACGATTTTATAAAAAAAAATACATACATGCATTGATAAAAAACGTATGCACAGGGGAAGACGCAGTAATACATAGTTGGTGTTGCAGAGATGAAATAGGTGTTGCCGATACATGAAAAATAGGTATAAACGTAAAAAGAAAAAAAAAGCGAAAATTTTTCCACTACGAACAGAAAAAACAGGTGTTGTCGGTGCAACACCGGGACCATACTAAATCCGCCACGCGTATGGATATAAAAATCGTAAGTAAAAATATATTATTTTTTAATGGGAGTAATCTAAATGAAAGTTGTAGTAGACTAAAATACGAACGCATGGATATAAAGATCGTTAAAATCCGAGATCATATGAAGAAGTTATGACGTTCAGAACACATGACCTAAGCAACCAAGTAGTCGAGATCGCGATGGACATAAGCATCAAAAGCCCCATACATCTCATTAATGAATGTCCCACATAAGATTTCGTGAGAAAAAACTAAAAAATCATTCATAAGTACTGAATGAGTACAAAAAAAATGACTTATTTTGCAAAAAAAAAAAAAAAAAAAAAAAAGGAGTAAATGTGTACAAAAATATTAAGGACTAAATGTGTACAAAGTGAGAAATATATTACCCTATTAAGTCATTTTTACCGGGTAACCTGGGGTAGCCGGTCATAAGGACTGAATGTATACAGTTTAACAAGTTGAAGGGGTAAATGTGGACGAAAAAAAACTCAGTGACCAAATGTGTACAAATCGAAAAATATATTACCCTTTTAAGTCATTATCCCTAAACTATTTTTGATGTAATAAAATGGCGTTAAAAATGAATTGTTCAAAAGTCTCAATTGGGTTGCATAAAACGTTAGATATAGTGTCAAGGTTTTCAAAAATATAAAGAACACTCAAATCCGAGTTATAACGAAGAAGTTATGACCAATCGAAAATCCGCGACGCAACCGGTAAAACACTGTTAAGCGTAAAAAGTGAAACTTTAATAAAATACTTTTTAGCCTTAGGTATCTAAAAAAAAGTCGTAGATTATGTTAAACCGTAAGCATGCATAAAAAGAACGCCCAAATCTGACTTCGTATGAGGAAGTTATAATTTTTCTAAGTTTCGGAACAACGGTAGACAGGTAAAAACTCGAAATAAAGATCGAGCGATTTTTAGCCGACGCAACCTAAACGCGAATTGAAGGTCTCGACAATAGTAGTACAACGGTAAAAAGACAGACGAAAACGGACATCGGATGAAAAAGTTATGGATTTTAACGGAATTATCATGTCCCGGCCTATTTAAAATATAATATTAAAAATTAAATCAAAATTAGCCGACGGAGTCTAAATGAAAGTTGTAGAGTATATTCTCACCTACGTGTGGATATAAAGAACGTCAAAAACGGAGCTCGTATGCTAAGGTTACGCATTTTTGAAGTTTTTGGCACACACATCGAGGCTTATCTGAAGGGAGCGCCCTGCGTTCCGAGGGAACGCGCCGCGTTTGTAAGCGATGATGTAACGAGGCTTCGGAACGCGTTGCGTTCAGGGGAACGCCCTGCGTAGGGGGAACGCCATGCGTACCCAGCAGGAACGCCCCGCGTTCGCACAATGACCAGCCCCTATATAAAGAGTGCGAGGGTTCCGACTTTCTTTGCTCATTTCCCTTTGCTCTCTCACTCTTACTCCACGTTTAGCATCCCGAGATGACCCTAACACCCCGGTTACATATCCGAGTTCCGAAGAAGGTCCGAAGCTCCGAAATTCCCGAAGAATTCACTGTTTCCCGATCGAAGTGTCGCCCGAGAAAATCTCGTTTTCTTCAAATCATCACACTTTCCAGGTGAGTTCATACCCCTACATTTTCACGTATTTTTCATATTTTAGGGGGGGGGGGAATACTAGTGAAATACGAGAAAAACTATTGTTTTAAGATAAGCATCGGTTTATATGGATTCAAATACTTTACCTACATTTTTATAAATGTTAAATAGCATTGATACCAACGTTACCCTTTACATGCAAAGTTGGTATTACATCTAGTTTTTATCACCAAACGGAACACACTTTCGAGAAACTATAATGGGTATAGTTTACGAGTTATTCATTACATCTTTACATAAACACTGTAAAATGAAATACTTTCATCTACAAGAAATATAGACTTTTCTTTTCGTAAATCTATTAATACTAAGGGTTGTGAGACATTCAGCTTCAACGTACTCTCAAGTACGCATTTCAAGTCCTGTATTATAAACCATAATCTCTTGGAGGGAGAGTGTGATACTTGTGTATCTATCTATACGGGATTGACAATCCCGCACCTAAACTGTTAGCTACAGTTTGACCGGCAGGTCTGGGGTGACAAACGTCATAACACTACAATGCCTGAAGAACGTTGTTACAGGCATTCTGGGTCAATAGCATGGTTATAAAACTCACACGGAGTATTAAAATAAGTTTGATTTACGAGACTCTTGAATGCATTCAGTAAATACATTATTTTAGTATAAATACGCTTTCACCATTTGAGCACCAAAAGATACTATTGCATTCCAGCCTTTGGAACTTTTTCAAACTATATGTAGAAAATATTGGATTTTCTAGAAAACACGTTCAGTTATTTTTACTAAAGGACATACAAATTTCAGTACAAAAACGTTTATGAACTCACAAACTTAATTGTTGACACTTTTTTCAAAACTACTTGTATTTCTCAGGGAATCAGTAATACATGTAACCATCAGCTTTTGGAGAAGGAACGCTAAGGCGTCTGTTATCAAAACATTTTAAATCATCATATTTGTAATATTCTTTTGAAACATGTATTACACGCAACAATGTAATTTTTTTTATTATATTTATGATGGTTGGGTTGCTTTCTTTACAAATATTCACTTGTTATGATACTACGTGAAGTCATCCACCCCCGAATGTTTCCGCCATTTTGGTTTGGGGGTGTGACATAGTATTTTGATAAATTTGGATAAACCTAATAACTACAAGGAAGCCATGGTAGGCCCGGAGTCTGCAAAGTGGAAAGAGGCAATGGATATCAGATTCAGTCCATGTATGACAATCAAGTTTGGAACTTTGTTGACAATGTCCCAGGTCGCAAGACAGTCGGGTGCAAGTGGATCTTGAAGAAAAAGACCGACATGGATGGGAAAGTACACACATATAAGGCGCGATTGGTTGCGAACGGCTTTACTCAAACTCCTGGAGTTGACTATGACGAGACCTTCTCACCAGTAGCGAAGATCCAATCTATAAGGGTTATGCTAGCCATAGTTGCGTTTCATGATTATGAAATACGGCAGATGGATGTCAAAACCGCTTTCCTTAATGGAAAGTTGGCTTAGGATGTTTACATGAGTCGGACAGAGGGTTTTGTAGATGCGAAGTACCCTAATAGAGTGTGTAAGCTTGAGAAATCCATTTATGGATTAAAGCAAGCATCTCGTAGATGGAATCTTTGTTTAGATGAGAAAGTCAAAGAGTTCGGATTTTCGAGAAGCGAGGATAAGTCCTGCGTATATGTCAAGGCTAGTGGTAGTATAGTTAGCTTTATAGTATTGTATGTGGATGACATACTACTCATAGGAAATGACGTTCCGACCTTGCAGGAAGTTAAGTCCTGGCTTGAGAAGTGTTTCACTATGAAGGACCTCGGGGAAGGTGTTTACATTCTAGGGATAAGGATATTGAGAAATAGGAGTAAAAGACTAATAGGACTTAGTCAAAGTACCTACTTGGACAAGGTGTTGAAACGTTTCAGCATGGAGAATTCCAAGAAAGGAGAATTGCCTATCCAGAGCAATACCAAACTGAGTAAGACTCAGAGTTCGAGTACCGATGCCGAAATAGCAGAAATGATTCGAGTACCATATGCTTTCGCCGTTGGCTCGATCATGTATGCTATGATATGTACTCGCCCTGATGTGGCTTTTGATTTGAGCATGGTTAGTCGATATCAAGGGAATCCTGGTAGAGCACACTGGATTGCAGTAAAGAACATTCTTAAGTACTTGTGGAGGACTAAGGACTGGATCCTTACCCTCAGTGGTAGTGATGACTTGAGAGTGACAGGGTATAGTGACGCCAGCTTTCAGACCAGCAGAGATAATTTTCACTCTCAGTCGGGTTGGGTATATACCCTAAATGGAGGAGCAGTAACATGGAAAAGTTCCAAACAGGAGATTGTAGCTGATTCAACGTGCGAATCAGAGTACATAGCAGCAAGCGAAGCGTCGAAGGAGGCAATATGGCTGAAGAACTTCATCGGACACCTTGGAGTTGTACCAGCTATAAAGGAGCCTATGGAGATTTTCTGTGACAACGAGGTTGTGGTCGCCTTAACCAAGGAACCGAGGGATCATGGAATATCCAGGCACATCGATAGAAAATATCACTTCATAAGACATCGAGTAGAAGAGGGACTCCTCGTAGTAAAGAGGGTATCGTCAGAGGATAACCCAGCAGATCCCCTTACGAAGGGACTGAGTAGGGTTAAGCATTTTCAGCATGCTAAGAGCATTGGCCTAAGGGACGATATTAGTTTTAGTGATTAGATAGGCAGTTAAAAACTTGTAATAAATAAATGTAATTGACATTTGATGATTAAATAATAAGGGTTTTATTTATAAGTAAAGTTTACTGTCTTTTGTCAATTGTTTATTTTGAGTTTCACTTTTTGCATGTTTTAACTCCCAGAATAATATGATTATTCGAACTATCCACAGTCAATAATATTTTAGAAGTAGGTTATGAAGCTAGACTGTCATGAATTGGCTTGTAGATTGTATAAGGTGTTTTAGACATAACAAAAGTTTGCTACAATGTTCATGAGTGCTCCTAAAATAAAATTTGAGTATTGGATTAAACCCACGCTCACATGAATCACTTCATGGAATTCATCACGAGTGATTGTGAGATGATAATATCGTATAGTCTTCAAAACCAAAATATATGAGTTGTTGATTACGAATTGGTTATGCATTGATCGTACGAAAACGCATCAGTAGCTTGATGTTATAAAACGTGATATTTGTGTATAATTTAACAAGTAATTAGTACAAGCATATAAGTCGAAGTTTATCTGTTCCTTTTATCCTAGGAGGATTAAAAGCGATATCTTGGGCCCCTCGATGATTTTGTTTTGACTTATGTGTCGGGCCCGGTCAGGACTAAATTGATGTGTTCAATTTAGTTCTATGTCAAACAAATCAGAAATCGGGAAACAAACTGCTGAACAATAAGTATGACTATGTTCCATGTATTTGTCCACACGATATCTTGAAGAACAGAGGATTATATGATCTCTTCTCTAAAGGACGCGTCAAAGTTTGACAACGGCTTTTGAGAGCTACGATTGCTAATCGGTTTTGAAGTTGCATAGACAGTTATAGTTATTAGACTTATCTAAGTGGGTGACTGTTGGATTAGGTGTCTAAGCCCATAACTATAATTGGTATGCACTTGACTCGATAGTAGCATGGTCCATTTGGGTTGCCTTTACCGGAGCAATTTGATAGGATGGATATTTGAGGAAGAGGTTATTTGTGATTTATTAATATATTATAAGTATAATACATTAATTGAGAAATCATATTATTTTAATATGTATTGATCAAGAACTAATTTGGAACTAATTTAGTGATCAAAAGAGACTAATTAAATTAACGGGAACTGATTATGTAAATCAGTGATACATATAGTTTGGGCTGATGATCCAGGATTGATTAGTAATGGACTAAGCTTATGTGAGAGTCCATGAAGTGTTAGTCCAAATGAGTTATTGGATTAAAAGCCTAAGTGAATGAATTAGGGTTTACAAGTGACCCTTGAAATTCTACACTATAAATGTAACCCCTAATCCCTAAAATCGGCAACAAGTGCATTCTAAGAAGAAGCTAGCCGTTTTTGGTGCCTCCAAGCTCTCTCTCATTGTCCTCCATTGTTCTTGGTGTTTGTGAGTTATTTGAGGCATCACATTTGAGGTGCTAAGCTCTTGTAAGGCCAAGTTCTACAAGCTACAACAAAGAGGTAATCAACTTATTTGTTTTTATGTTTCAATTATCAAAGTTGTATGCTAGTTAGGCTCCATGCTTTGGAAAAATGAAATTGCATGTATAACTTGAGAAAACATAGATCCAAAGCATCTAGGGTTGTATGTGCACCATAGGATTGTTATAGTGCTCAAAACCCATCACTTTTAATGTTGTTGTAGAAGCTCCCACTTGAGTAAACACCCATTGCTTGCAAAAGATTGGAAAATCTTCTTTAAAGGAAAAATTCAGCCACATGCAACACTTTTCAGAAAAAGGTTGCAGAAAGTGTTGCATTAGGTCAACAACCCTTTGAAAAAAAGGCTACTGTTGACAACATTCGTGACACTTTTCAGAAAGTGTCATCTTTCTGCTCGGCACTTATGTAGTCACGAAATTTGCCCTTTTGTCTTCAAAAAATGGTTCCAACTTCATTTCTTGTTACATCTTTGTACAAAAAAATTATTTCTAAAAACTAATATTACTTTACACAAATAACCAAGAAAACTAATCTATTTAACTATTAAATACCATATGAATAAATAAATTATTACAACCATTTTGATAACAAAAACGACAAACACAAAAACACAACAATCATAATGGTCATTGGCTAGTTTATGCACATTATACATATCAACATACACATAAAACAACCTTTGTTTTTCTAAGACAACCTTAAATGACAAAAGATGCATGAAACTTTTGTCACATAAAAAAATAACAATTATAAAGTTTTCATAGAAAATATGTATGAACTTATTTTTATACAAAAACAAGTTATCCATATTCTCCAAAAACTAAGATTTCCAAAAATCAAAAAATCTAACCAAACTTGGAAGGTAGTTCTTGATATTAATTGTTGGGTTTTAGTTCAAAAATAGTTTCAAAAACTCATATCATGGCAAGCGGAAGACTTTAAATTTTGAACATAACATAAAAATTTTATACCCACCAAGGATGATCTTGCAAGTTATAGAAAGATTAAAACACCAACCAAATAAAGGATGAAGAAATAACAAACTTTGTTGTTCTTTGGGTCCTCTTGGGAGGCTTGGAAGTTAATGAAGAATTTGAAACCTTTGAGACACCAAAAATGACTCAAATTGATGTATATGCTAGTCCATAAACTCTTAAACCCTTAAGCTTTAAGTTCATAACCAATATGAACTTAAAGAGGGCATGTGAAGGCAAGCAATCTTCAAGAAAAGAGAGAAAGAGAGAGAGAAAGAGAGAGAGAGAGAGAGAGAGAGAGAGAGAGAGAGAGAGAGAGAACCCTTGCACTATGCAAGTTACGGTTTTGGCTTAAGGAAGCAAAGAATGAGTGCAAGCCTCATCTATATGTGCATAAAGTGAATCCTTGGACCATAAGTCCTTAACACTTTAAGCACATTATGTCTTCTAAAGCCTACTTGTCTCCCATAACTTTAAAGCATGGTTTCTTTCCCTTTAAATAATAAAAAACCCATCACTTGCATGCTTGCAAGCATGCTCTCGGTTTTTATATATAAAAGAGAAGTCAAACTTGGAAATTTTATAAACTCTTTTATAAGATATAAGCCTTAACCTTTTGGTAAAAGATAAAAAGTCCTTATGGTCCAAAATGTTGTACATGACTTATTAATTCATACCATATGAATTATGTAATGTTACTTGCTAATGAAAATTATTATTTCTATGAAATAAATAATTTCCAATTTAATTATAAGAGTTTATTGAATATTTATGAAAATCAATTTCTAATAAATAATCAATTATATCAAGTTGTTGTTAGTGTGACCCTTAAGATCATATGTTAAATAGCAATATCACTTTAATATGATTCTTAAGCATACTAGATCTTTCAAGGTTCTCATTAGAGAGACACTTCTTAACATTAAACACGTGGAAGGTATTGTAAAATTTGTTGAGTTCTTGAGGTAAATTGAGTTTGTAAGCCACCGGACCAACCCTTGCTAGGATTTCGAAAGGTCCGATATAACAGGGGTTTAGCTTACCTCATTTTAAAAATCTGATGACCCCCTTCCATACAGCGACCTTTAGTAGGGCACGGTCTCCTGCTTTGAGGTCTAATGGTTTGCGTCTTATGTCAGCGTAGCTTTTCTGACGGCTACGTGCGACATTTAATCGTTCCTTTATCTGGGCGATCTTCTCTACTGTTTCAGAAACGATCTCAGGGCTAGTGAGTAGAGTATCTCCAACATGCCTGTTATCCATTCGAGTATCTCCAACTTCTTCCCAACATATCGGATAACGACATCTATGTCCGTACAAGGCCTCAAATGGAGTGGCCTTTATGTTAGTGTGATAACTATTATTATATGAAAACATAACTAACGGAAAGTGAGTATCCCATGCTTTACTGAAGTCTATCACACAAGCATGGAGCATGTCCTCCAGGGTTTGTATCATCCTTTCATTCCGTCTATCCGCTTGAGGATGATAGGTTGTACTCATATTGAGTTTCTTTCCTAGGAACCCTTGTAATGATTTCCAAAATCCAGAAGTGAATCTACTATCCCGGTCCAATATAATAGATATTAGCACACCATGCAGTATGACTATTTCCCTGAGATAGGTCCTGGTGAGTTTCTCCATCTTGTTGGTCTCTTTAATGGTTCGGAAATGGGCAGACTTGGTTAAACAGTCAACCACTACCTTAATAGTGTCGCAACCGCTTAAAGTTCTTGACAACTGTGTTATGAAATCCATGGTTATTTGTTCCTATTTCTATTCCGGGATTGACGGTTGTTGTAGTAGACTTGATGGCTTCTGGTACTCTACTTTTACTTTGGCGTAAGTCAAGCATTTACTGACATGGATGGAAATCTCTACCCTCATGTTGGGCCACCAAATAAGCTTCTTGAGATCGAGATACATCTTATCTGATCCGGGACGTATCAAATATTTCGATTTATGAGCTTCATTTAAGACTAGACTCATGGCTTCACCAAACTTTGGGGTCCAAATTCAATTAATGAAATATTGTGTTCCGTCTTCCTTGAGGTCGAACTGTTTTTCCATACCTCGTAGGTTTTCTTCTACAATATTATCGGGTTTGAGTGCTTCTTCCGGATCATCATGAATTTGGGTGGTAAGGTCTGGTTGGATGGTTAGGGTTAGAGCCTTTACACGAAGAGGCTTTTCTTACTCTTTCGTGCTTAAAGCATCTGCCATGACATTTGCTTTACCAGGATGATAACGAATTTCGCATTCGTAATTATTTAGAAATTCGACAAACTTTCGTTGTCTCGTGTTGAGCTTCTTCGAGTCGAAGATGTGTTGAAGGCTTTTATGGTCGGTGACCATGACACACTTCGCGCCGTAGTGCCTCTAAACCTTTAAAGAGAATGCTACAACTCTCAGCTGTAAGTCATGGGTAATGTAGTTGGTCTTTTTTGGATTAAGTTGTCTGGATATGTATGCAATGACTTTATTCTTTTGCATCAGCATGCATCCCAATCCTTGGTGTGAGGCGTCATAGAATACTACAAAGTCTTATGTTCCCTTTAGAAGAGACATAATTGGTGCACTGCACAACAATTGTTTCATTTTCTGGAAGGTAGACTCTTGTCTGTCTCCCCAATCGAACTTCTTGTCCTCCTAGGTTAGAGCGGTGAGAGGCTTGGCTAAGTTCTCGATGAAACTATGGTGGTAGTCTGCAAGCCCTATGAGTTGGTGTACTTCGTTTGGCATTGTCTTTCAGTCCGAATAACATAACTAGAAACTCGTAGTGAGCTTACCAAGTCCTGGAAGTCATCCGTGGAATGTCTCCTTCTTGGACTCTGAGTTGATGATAGTCGGATATTAGATCGATCTTTAAGTAGTAGCAGGATCCTTATAGCAGGTCGAACAGGTCATCGATCCTCGGGAGTGGATATCGGTTTTTGATGGCGAGTTTGTTTAAATCTCGATAGTCGATTCATATCATGAACGATCCATCCTTCTTTTTGACAAAAATACCAGGTCTCCCCATGGAGAGAAGCTTGGTCGGATAAAGCCTTTGTCAAGAAGTTCTTGAGGTTGACTGGATAGATCTTGCATTTCCGATGGAGCCAAACGATAATGAGATCTTCCCACCAGTGCTATACCCGAGATTAGGTCGATTTAAAATTCGACCTGTCTGACTGGAGGTATTCCCGGCAAATCCTCTAGAAATACGCCCGGGTAATCGCATACTTGCGGAATGTCTTTGATTTCCTTACCCTTGTCTTGCATATCCACCACGTGGGCCAAGAAAGCGAGGCATCTCTTCTGCAAACACCTTTTTGCCTTCAGGCCATAGATGATTCTTAGGTTCTTCCCAGACTTATGTATGTAAATCACATGAGTTTTGTTGTTGGGTAAAGGTAGTCGGATGGCTTTTCCATAACATAAAATCTCTGCTCGATGAAGTGATAACCATTCCATTCCGATGATCACATTGAAACTTCCAATGGTCCTAGGTATTAGGATGGCGTGATAAACGTGGTTATTCAGGGTGAGAAGACAATTAGTCAGTATTTCTAAGGTTCTTTCTAACAGGATGTTTGCTACTTCTACCATGTAAGCTTTGTTAAGTTTGCATGACTTTATGGTTAATCATGCTTCTAAAGTTATGGGAAAATAAAGCTTTTATCGGTACTAGTGTCAGATAATACGGAAGCATAAATATTATTGATAAGAAATGTACTAGTGACCAAAGTTGGTTCCTGGCGAGCATCTCCAGCACCTATCACAAATGCTTTTCCTTGGCCACCCTGATTCTTCAGTTTTTGGGAAGTCTTTCTTAAAATGCCATGGTTGATTGCATTTCAAGAAATTTTGGCTTCCTCCTGCAACAATGGTTGAGGTTGAGTTGTGCACCGGCCTGACCATAAGTACGTTCTAGGTTTATTTATCGTATGTCTTATGTACGGTACTAACCTTAGTTGAGGCGTTTGACCTAAAGGGTTGAGTTGGTAGTTTTAGTTGGAGGTACGTTACAACTTTATTAAGTCTTCTCATCGCGAGTCAGAGTATATATAACTCTTATATATTATTGTTGGTGGGGTTTGCAGTATTACTAAATTTTGTTTTCTACTCCAAGACTACCAAGTACATATGAGGGCCAGAAAGGAAACACCAGAGGATAAGACAATTTTAGCAATTAAGTCGTTCAGAAATCCAACAACCCTATGCGACCCTTCAAACCAGATTCCCATACCTTAAGTAGCCAAGAAGTAGTGTAATTAATAATAATAATACTTTTATTAGAAGCTAGTTGCTATAGTTTTATTCCTCTTTCGAGGATACGGGTTCTCTTTACCAAATTTAGCTATGATACCAATCTGTCACACCCCTGGTCGAGGCGGCAGAACACGCAGGGCTGTATGACTAAGTTCATGGATCACAGGTAAACTAAATATATATCACAAGTACAACAATAAACAAGATATCATATACATTCTATCTTGATGTTTGAATACATGGTTCTTACAAATAATAATAGTACATGAATTGCCTTATCAGATAGGTAGATCATACATCAGCTAGTAACTATGTCACCTGCAATCCAATATGTCTTGAATGTCTGTTTAGTGATTTCCTGAGAATACATGTAGTTTTGAGGGTCAACACAAGGTTGGTGAGAGTTACAGTGTTTGCATTGAGTCTTTAAAAGCCAAAATGTATGTATAACAATAGTTAAAACAATGTTTGCATTGAGTCTAAAAAGTCTAAAAAGTATTTTCTTTGTATAAGTAAATCCATAGTTAAAAACCGTAATACTTTTAAAAGTCTAAAAAGTATTTTCTTTGTATGTATAACAATAGTTAAAACAGTGTTTGCATTGAGTCTTTAAAAGCCAAAATGTATCTTTGTATAAGTAAATCCATACTTAAAAACCGTGTTTGTAAAGAATCTTTGAATATCCTAGAAAACCAAACTATACTGTTACATAAGTAATTATGTACTTAAAATAGTTTTGAAAGCAACCAAGCCCGTGGTTTGTAGTGAGAGAGAGATATTCTAGTTAATGTTTATAGTGAGTCTTATAACCGAGCTATGTGACTGAATGTACCCCCTTGCAACGCTTCATTGGACGTTGCAGTAACGATCATAGACACTTATCACCCGCTTCGATTGATCGGTCGAGGTTGTAGCTAGCAACCGCAGGTGGGGATGTCAACCCCATATAGATCTATATATATATATATATATATATATATATATATATATATATATATATATGTATCTCGCTCCGAAGATTAGCGGTTATAGTAGTGTGGGTATGCTAAGTGTTTAGACTCAGCTAATGAATATTGTCTCACTAAAAATCCCTTAACTAAAAAGTTTGTGAATAGCTCTTAGCCCTAACTTAATTATGAAGCCTTATGCAGCTGGTCTCTTGATGGTATTTCCTGGTAAACGTATAAATGATATGCTGATCGAGACCCTAGGCATAATGAATTTCATTGTATAAAGTTAATAAAAGTCGAATATGCATGTATGTATGTAAAAGTGTAATGTACTCGTTTTTATAAAGATGTATGTTTCAAAGTAATGAACATATGTACATGTATAAACTTTATGTATTTAAATATATAAATATACATGAATAGTAATAACTTGAATTCTTGAAATACTACAAAGTTTTATAATGTGCTTGTTATAATATACAATGTCAAATAAAAATCCTATATTTGATGTATCATGTAGCATTTTTTGTGTGAACTAGTTATTTCACGATAAAATAACCATAATACGTATACGAAAAGTTTATACTAGTTTATTTGTAACAATATGTTAAATTGTTAAAACAACGTTTTTATAAACTAGATTTGTTGTATTTTCGCATGAAAGATGATATATTTGTATAAACAAGGTATGTAGGCAATGTATCCCCCCCCCCCCCCCGGGATATAATTAAAATATTAAAAAAGGGTCGTAAGCACTCATCATTGAAGCGTGAGTTTCCATTTGTTCGAATGAGTTTCTTTTGAGAAACTCGTTGTGTAAAACCGCAAATCCATAATTCTTGAACTTTGAAATACCATCGGGACCGTTTCGTAACAAATTTAAACTATTGGGGGCTGTTTGGTAATTTAATCAACCAAATAGGACTGCTTTGGTTAAAATAAACGAAGGGAGGGACTGATTTTGTAACTGAAACAAAATATCGAGGTTGGTATGTAACTTCTTGAATAAATGGGACTGTTTTGGTTGATAATTACCAAAGGATGGTTGTTTTTGAATAAATGGGATCATTATTTGGGGATTGAGAGTCATTTTGTCCAGACATACCAAGGGAGGGGCTGATATGGTCATCCAAAGCAAATGGAGGGGTAAATCTATCAAAACTCATTAAAGGAGAAAAGGGAGTGGGGCCCTTTGATTCCCGTATACAAAATCATTTAGGGCTTTTTGCCCCGTCATTTGTTGAAGGGTGAAAGGAACGAACAAAAGTAGATAGTACAAAGACAACAATTAGGTGGATCGATGTCATTTATTGAAGCTCGAAGGTTATTTCAAATCTTAGATATGTGATAACTAGCACTTTTTTTATCGGAGATGAGCAAGATAAGGAATGTGTATGTGGGAAGGAGAATGAGAAGGGAATTTCAGGGAAAATAGGGTTTTAGTCTCCATACAACGTTTTTTTAAGTGAACTGAATAAGACATTGGGGACGGAATAACATGAAAAATATAAGGGTATCAAACACACTGATTCATAGAGTTTACATCTTACGGGACCCAATAAGATTCAAAACAAATAACCATTAGGTTTTATTAAGTTTAATACATCATGGGTCAATCTAGTAACCATCCCACCTTATCCAAAATGTTACATCAAGATAAAAGACGTATAAAGAATAACTTTTATTACAATTTTTCAAAAATTAATGGGAAGAGAAGAGAAAAAAATTGGGACAAAATATAATAAATATGAATAAATAAAGACTTTTATAACATTAACCTCAACATTGTTATTTGTTAAAGTTTAGGCCTAAGCCCCTTAGGGTTTAGCCATAAGGGTTTATCTATTCTTTATATATTCCTATGCAATTGTCTTTTGAATAATCAAACAATCCATTATGTATCATGGTATCAGAGATCTAGATTTAAACCATATTGCTACCTACAATCTGCAGTCACCGCCCTCCACCTCTAACGACCTTCTTTAATAGCCTTCGGATGTGCCTTCTTTATGCTCAATATTTTTCCTTTTATTTTTTCTCATCCTAAATAATAATACAACCACTGAAACCAGACCATAGCTCCTTCCTCAGCTTCACTTTCTTCCTTGTTAACTTCTACCTCATCATCAGATGGCCCCTACCCCCGATCCTTCTATCTCCTCATCGTATGGCCCTTCTCCTCGGCTGACATCTCCTTCTTCGAATCTCTTTTCCGAGTCAGCCTCTTTCGATCTTTTTGTTGCTTCCCTCTGATGGTACCTTCTCCGTCAATCAAACTCTAGTATGTAGTTCTTTCTCTCTCTCTCTCTCTCTCTCTCTCTCTCACACACACACACACATACAACATTACATTCGCCGATCTCGTCGGAATTTGCTCTATCCGGCGCAACTTGATCGATATTTCTCTCTCGTTGACTTTCTTCGGAGTCATTTGTCACTAACTTTATTATCTTCATCGTCACCGCCGACTCCATGATCTTCATTGCTATCCATTTTCTTCTTCTACAATGGAACTGCCTCTGTCCACCGTTTCTTCTCACTTTTTCTATGAAGAGCATGCATTGTTAGTCTCCATTTTCAGAGCTCTGCCACCATCGTTGTCTTTGTCTTCATTTATGTTTTTTTTCACTTTTGTTTATTTTCGCAGTTTTATCATCTTCTCCCAATCAAACTATATAGGATGTTAGTGATTAGGGTTTAGCCATTAGGGTTTAAATATTCTTTATATATTTCTATGTAATTATCTTTTGAATAATCAAGGAACTTGTTATCTATCAAATATATCATATCAAAATGGCATAACTTTCTAATAACCCTCTAATAGTTAAAACTAAAAAGTTTGTCAAAAGATAATAACAAATAAGTAATGAAAATAAAAATTAAAGTTAAAAAATAATAATAACATATTATTAATGAATTTTATGAAATTAACTCTTATTTCAAATTCTAGGGCCGACCTTATGTGCAAATAAACAAAGTTAGGGTTTAGGGTCCCCACTTCTAGGAGGCCCCATTTAACCCAAATTTTGAGTCCATATTCCACAGAAATTTGATGAATCACTACACCCTTAAACATATATGATCCAAGTAGATGGAATAATATTAACCAACAAAATAATATTGAAAATGATAATGAACAAACTAATATTAAAAAATATATCATTCATTTAAACATATATGATCCTAGTAGATGAAATAATATTAATACTAGTATAAGAGATTTAATCGTAGAAAAAGATCCCATTACGATTTATGATTTTAAATTTCCAAAATATCAAAATTTAAGAAACCTTAGTACATCTCTTTATATGCAAAAAATACCAAATGGAGAAAAATACGAACGTACATGGTTGGTTTATTCCATAGATGCAGATAGAGTTTTTTTTTTTGGTAGATTATTTAATGTGAATATATCTACATGTTCATTAGCACATAAATGTAACAATGATTGTAACAATATTTCTAGTATACTAAAAATACATGAAGCAAGTAACAGACACATTCTTAGTATGAGGTCATAGATTGACTTACAAATTAGATTAACAATCAATAAAACAATTGGCAAGCAAACCCAAGAACAAATAAATAAAGAAAAAGAATATTGGAAAAATATGTTAATAAGAATCATCTTTGTAATAAAAACTTTAGGAAAAAATTATTTAGCATTTCGTGGAACAAATGAAAAGATTTATGAAGAATATAATGGTAGTTTTTTTAACTATAATTGAAATGATTGCGAAATTTGATCTTATAATGCAAGAACATATTAGGCGAATTAAAGACAAATAAATTCATAATCATTATCTTGGACACAATATTCAAAATGAACTTATTAGTTTATTAGCAGAAGAAGTGAAAAGGAAAATTATTAAAAAATTAAAAGAAGCTAAATACTTTTCAATAATATTTGATTTTACTCATGACACAAGTCATAAGGAACAAATGTCAATCACTTTACGATGTTTAGATCTTCAGCAACTCCTATAAAAGTTAAAGAATACTTTCTAGAATTTTTAGTTGTAGATAATACAGCCGGTAAAGGCTTATATAATGCTATAGTTGATGAAACTAAAAATATAGGACTAGATATAAATGATTTTAGGGATCAAAGTTATGACAATATATCAAATTTGAAATAAAAACATCAAGGCATACATAAAACGATTGTTAGACATTAACCCTAGAGCATTATACACTCCTTGTGGTTGTCATAGTTTAAATTTAGTAATTTGCGATATGGCTAATTCGTGTGATAAGGCTAGTGAATATTTTTGGTGTAACCCTAGACCTAAGATCAGGGTACCATCAGTTGCGGGTTCATGAGAATGATGTGCCCAAAACAGCATTCCGAACTCGCTATGGACACTACGAGTTTGTAGTAATGCCCTTTGGTCTAACCAACGCACCGACAGTATTCATGGACCTGATGAATCGGGTGTGCCGCCCTTTCTTGGGCAAGTTCGTGATAGTGTTCATCGACGATATACTTGTCTATTCGCGGAGTGAGGATGATCATAAACAGCACTTAAGGCAGGTGTTGGAAACATTAAGGGCAGAAAAGCATGACGCGGAATTTTCGAAGTGCGAATTCTGGATCAGGAAGGTAAATTTCCTTGGACACGTGATTAGCAAGGAAGGAATACACGTGGACCCTTCCAAGATCAAAGCGATTGAGAATTGGTCTGCACCAAAGACACCCACATAAATCCGGCAATTCTTGGGTCTCGCGAGCTATTATCGCAGGTTCATCCAGAACTTCTCCAGAATCGCTAAGCCTTTAACTACCCTGACACAGAAAGGTGTAACCTTCAGTTGGGGAGCCAAGCAAGACACTGCATTTCAAACATTGAAGCAGGCCCTGTGCAGTGCACCTATCTTGTCCTTTCCCGAAGGGACGGAGGACTTCGTTGTCTACTGTGATGCATCCAATCAGGGCCTAGGCTGTGTGCTTATGCAACGAGGAAAGGTTATCGCCTATGCCTCAAGGCAGTTGAAAACACACGAAGTCAATTACACAACTCACGATTTAGAGTTGGGAGCAGTGGTCTTTGCGTTAAAGATCTGGAGACATTATCTCTACGGAACTAAGTGCACTATCTTCACCGAACATAAGAGCTTGCAGCATATCTTTGATCAGAAGGAGTTAAACATGAGACAACGGCGATGGGTAGAGCTACTCAGTGACTACGAGTGCGAAATTCGTTACCATCCCGGCAAGGCCAATGTGGTAGCAGATGCTCTCAGCCGAAAGGAGTATTCAGGGCGTAGGGTGAAGGCACTAACAATGACCATCCATTCCCACCTGTCCGCGCAGATCAGAGAGGCTCAGCTGGAAGCCTTAAAACCCGAGAGCATGGCAGATGAAGCCTTGCGGGGAATGGAAAAGAACTTAGAGGTCAAGGGAGACGGAGTGTACTATTTTACGAACCGGATCTGGACCCCGAAGTATGGCGGGTACAGAGAGGTTGTTATGAATGAGGCTCACAAGACTAAATACTCCGTTCACCCAGGTTCGGATAAGATGTATCTGGATCTCAAACAACTCTATTGGTGGCCAAACATGAAAGCGGAAATTGCTACTTTCGTGGGCAAGTGCCTGACTTGTGCCAATGTAAAAGTAGAATATCAAAAGCCCTCAGGTTTACTTCAGCAGCCGGAAATACCTGAGTGGAAGTGGGAAAGGATAACCATGGATTTTATCACCAAGTTACCCACATCTCCGAGTGGGCACGACGCCATTTGGGTAATTGTCGATCGGTTGACAAAATCCGCCTACTTCCTACCAATCAAAGAAAACTTCAAGATGGAGAGACTCACCCGAATATACCTTCGAGAAATAGTTCGCCTTCATGGCGTACCTGCATCCATTATCTCCGATCGAGATAGCAGGTTTACATCGAGGTTCTGGCAGTCTCTACAGAAGGCTCTTGGAACTAAGTTGGATATGAGCACAGCTTATCATCCGCAGACTGATGGACAGAGTGAGAGAACAATTCAGACATTGGAAGACATGTTGAGAGCCTGCGTCATCGATTTCGGCGCGTCATGGGACACTCATCTTCCTTTGGTTGAATTTTCCTACAACAACAGCTACCATACCAGCATCAAGGTTGCGCCGTTTGAAGCCCTCTATGGCCGTAAGTGCAGATCCCCTATGTGCTAGGCTGAGGTGGGTGAGACGCAGCTAGCCATGGGTCAAGTCCCTGACAGTACTCTCACTGGTCCTGAGATCATCCGAGAGACAACTGAGAAGATTGTACAAATCCGAGAACGACTGAAAGCCTCACGAGATAGACAAAAGAGCTACGCCGATAAGAGACGAAAACCCTTGGAGTTCCAGGTTGGTGACCGCGTCCTTCTGAAGGTCTCACCCTGGAAAGGCATGATACGCTTTGGAAAGCGTGGAAAGCTAAACCCAAGGTACATTGGACCGATTGAGATCCTTGCTAGGATTGGTCCCGTAGCATACAAACTCCAGTTACCACGGGAGCTCAGCAACATCCACCCTGTCTTCCACGTATCGAACCTAAAGAAGTGTCTGTCCGATGAGACACTTGTGATTCCTCTCGACGAGATTGAAATCAACGAGAACCTCAACTTCGTGGAAGAACCGGCCGAAGTCATGGACAGAGAGATCAAACGAACGAAACAAAGTCGCATCCCGATAGTGAAGGTTCGCTGGAATGCCAAGTGGGGACCTGAATTCACTTGGGAGCGCGAAGATCAGATGAAACAGAAGTATCTGCATCTCTTTCCTAATCCATGATTTGTATTCTATGTTCGAATTTCGGGACGAAATTCCCTCTAACGGGGGGATGATGTGACAACCCGAAATCTCTTTCGTTCAAATCGTTAAAAATAAATCAATTTGGAATTTATTTCTGCTCTTGCCGTCATTATTTGAGCTTAATTAACTATTCTAGGCTCGGTCCAATTAAGTTTTGGGTTCAAAATCGAGGTTCCTAAGTCAAAGCATAGCATCCGGGCCAAACACCCCTTTCGAGAAGAGTTTACGACCGCAAACTCAGTTTACGGCCGCAAACTCAGTTTACGACCGTAAACCCTGTTCACGGCCGTAAACCCCCACCAACCCCTTGGCCGTAAACTCACCCCTATATAAGGGATGAGTGGCCTTCATTTCTCACTTTACACATCACAGGAGCTTTCTCTCTCTACTCTCTCTCTTCCTTCATCGAAAATTCTTCAAGATCTTCAAGTTGTAAGTGTTTTCACCTCTAATTGTTGCTTCATTCCTCTATCTAGTGGTAAATCCATGTTCCTATCTCATTAAATCTATTCTTTGTCTAGATTTTCTCTTTTACCAAGAACACCAAGAACACACACTAGTTCTTGGTGGCTAAAAACCTCATTCCAAGCCTCTTACAGTAAGTAACTACTCCCTATGCTTGGCATCTGCTAGAAACTTTGGGTTTTCACCTAAAAATCGACCCAAAAAGACATGAACACGAAGGGTTTACGGCCGTAAACCTTGTGTACGGCCGTACGCCCCTCATTAGCCGTAAACCCTAGTGAATGGTCAAGAATCGACCTTAAACTCCCCTTTTAACTATGCACGAGGCTTAGAACATTTCCATGAGGCTAGAAATGACCTTGAATCATCGAAAAATCGTATCCCTCATCAAGTGTTTACTGCCGTAAACACATGGGCCGTAAACCCATTGGCCGTAAACCCATGGACCGTAAACACATGGGCCGTAAACAATAGTTTGGCCTTATTCTCCTTAGATTCAATCCTTTGTGGTCATAACACTTCTATATGAGTGTTTCCTAGCCCTAAGATGCTTCACTCACTTGATTAGTGGGGTAAACACTAATTATATCCATTTGTATCCTTGTATGCTTATTAGGATCTGTGTGTGTACTCAAGTATCCACTTGGCATCTAGCATCCTATACCGCTCTTTCATCCAAACTACTCACTGCAGGTGAGTTCATACCCCTACATTTTCCGTATTTTTAATGTTTTCAGAGGGGGAATAGAAGCTAAACATAAATGTTTTCAAAACTTATGCAAATCTCATACTTTAACCCTTTTGTACTGTGTTGAGCATAAGGGACGTTTTCACCAAAATTGCATAGTTTTCCGGACACGCTATTCACTATACATGCAAACTATAATCGGTATAGTTTGGGATTTTTCTAAACATATCAAGTATAGAAACTTTCACTACTAAACATATGCACTAAGGCAGAAACAGTTTACAGTTTACATCACTACTTTATCATGGTATTCATAAATGTAATTATCACTACATACGATATACATACGGATTTTCACTATGGTAGAACGCTACTACACTACATGTAAACTAGATTGTACGATACTGTGAGGCGCTACTTCACTACTGTACCCTTAGGTGTACAGGGATAAATCCTATCATAGTATAACCAGAGTCTCATGCAGGGAGAGCGTGAGATTTGTGAATAGATCTATTCGGGACTGACAATCCCACACCCGAACTGCTAGCTACAGTTGGGCAGGCATGCCTAGGGTGACAAATGTCATTTAACTCGACGCCTGAAGAACGTTGGAAAGGTCTCTAGTCATATCAAGCATGGTTATACGACTCACAATATGTATAAATCACTCTTGGTTTACAAACTATCTTTCTTCATCAGTTTTTTTTAATAGAACTAATACACACTACAACTGGAGGATTTCCAGGGTTTTCAAACAGGACCGAACATACAATGGTTTCACGTACGAAATACTTATACATCATGACTGACATTAGTTAGTCACATGAAGTATTATTTTCGTGCATCACTACAGTTTTCAGTAATAAACACTCACGAATTTATATAGAATTGAGAACACTACATTTTCATTAAAGAAAATATCGGATTTTCTTGAAATTATACAAACACTTTTACAAGCTCAACAACAAGTTTTAATTACAAACTACCGCTTATGAACTCACCAGCTTTATGCTGCTATTCTTTCAAACTGCTTGTATTCTCAGGAAAACAGTAGACAGGTACTTGCTGGATTTTTGAGGAACTGGACCAATAAGAGTTTTATGTTTATACTATACAAAACTATTTGATGTAATTCAAACAAGTTTCAGACAAAGTTTCAAACTGATGTAAACATTTTTTTTATTTAAGTATTCACTGTAATGGTTGTGTTGTTATGATTGCTATTATTCATTGGTTGTGATGCTACACATGACGTCCTCCACCCCAGAACGTTTCCGCCATTCTGGTTTTGGGGTATGACAACCGTTCTCCTTTGACACCCAATATAATACCTTTACAGGAACCTCCATAAACCACCCTTATACCGCTACCAACAGCCACCTACATCATGTACGACCACCTACCAATCCACCACCGTCATCAGACCACCTCCACCGCCAGCTGCCACACCACTACCGTCATTAAACCACCACCACCTTTTAAATCACCATCGAAATCGTTACTAACCAAAACCACCTACGTCGCCGCAGGAAAAACGAGATTTGCAATGGAAAGTCAGAAAAAGGGGATCTGCGCCATGTTAGAGGATGGCGGAGCTCGATGGAGCTTTTGGGTTTTCAGTCCTCGTCCTTCGTCTTTCAGTGATGAGGGTTTTTAAGCGCCACCACCACTCTATTAAGCGTTTTTTGATCTCCTAGCGCCGCCAGCACCATCATTCTGTTTCGTTCAAGATCTGAGGGCAGCGACGTCGGGGAAAAAGGGAAAATCGGCAAAGAAAGAGAGATGATAGATCCTCGAGCCATAGATATGAATAGATCTAAAAATCGAGCTACATATATGAACAAATATGAAGCCGACGAGCATGGTGACGACTCTTGGCTGCATCCGACGTTGGATTTTGCAATGAACATTGTGATTCCAGTTCTGTAAGTGAAGCCTTAAGAGAACATTAATCAGTGATCGGGGGTGAGAGGTGTAGCAGTGGTCGAAGGTGAGGCGGGTGAGGGGTGTAGCAGTGGTCGGATGTGAGGCGTTGATCTTGGGGACGTTGACAGATGCATCCTTTTCTTGAGCTTATTTGTTTTAATTTCCTCCCATTAATCTCCTTTCTACCAACGAGAACATTGATCAATTCACACACATGAGAGAGAGAGAGAGAGAGAGAGAGAGAGAGTGTGTGTGTGTGTGTGTGTGTGTATGTGTGTGTGTGTGTTTTTGTATTTTCAATTAGTTAAAAACATTAATATAAATAATAAATGGAAAAACAAAGTATAAGGGCATAATGGTATTTTTAAGTAGATAGAGACCAAAAACGATAGAAAGATCCAATTTTAGACCAGTGGTGCACCAATGTTTCGTTTTGGACCAAAAGTACATAAATTTGCTAACCACATGGACCATTTTGGCAATTTTGTCTATTGTATTTGAATGGTGAACTTAGATGTGCATATTTTTCTAGGATTGGATTGTAAATTGTAATACAAGTTAAATGTGTGTCTAATCATAGGGATAAAAACCTTACCAGACATGTCAAATTTACGACGAATTCCGTCATTAATTTAATAAAATAGCAACAAAATTAGCAAATAGTTCTAGTCGTGTTTAACAAACACCATAGTCATATATGAAAGAAAAAAATATGCGATAATTACTTAATTTATCTAGTGACTTAAAAAGAATTAATTATAGAAATAAGAATAATAATGTTATTTAAAAATTATTGTTTTAGAAGAAAATATGTAATATGATTAAAGGTGGGAGTGTGACAGTAGGTTATAGCTGGATAGATAGTGAGTACCACAAATCTAGCTGTATAAGATGTCCCGCACAAATCAAGGAACACAAAGTCTATCAGGCGTCAAACAAGGGATGATACTTCTTTAGACTTTCGTCGGTTTTATCCAAAATGGTGGAGTTAGAAACAAACCTTACATATGTATATGATTATATGAGTAGTTTTATATACTTAGTCCGAATAGGAGTTTTAGATGTGATGTGAAAAAAAATAATAATAAACTTATCCCCAAGTATGTAGATTTGGCTTTCAAGGATATTAACTCGTATAATCAACAAAAAATTTGAGTGTCTTTATCACCAAATAACTAACTACATTTCAAATAACTATTAAATTGGTTGAATGGGCGGCTAGGCGGTAACAAAATAAGATAAGAAGCAGAAAATGTATGAGGTATCGGTGTCCAAAATAAGAAAAACAAAAGTCCTGTGTGAATTTATGAAAGAGAAAAAAGGTAATGCTTCCCAACTTTTTAACAATTAATAGTATATATAATTATTTAGACAAAGTTATAATGTTTGGTCAATATAGTTTGCCAAAATAGATGTATGGGTGCTACTATAGTTACATCCCTATTCTAATAATAATAATAATTTCTAATAAAAAAATAGTTTTATTCTCCTTTTGACATGTGTCGCTATATTAGACTTCATAATTAATGCATATTTTATTTTTCTTGTGTCATGTGTCATTTTATTAGGTATCTTAATTAATGCATGTAACTTGTCAACCTATTGATTCTTCATTTTAAATTTTAAATTTTAAATTTTAAATTTTAAATTTCTCACTTTAATTACATTAAATTAATAACATTAGACCAAAAATTAAAATAATATTAATACAAATTATAAAGTGGTTTAATTTTACATATTTATTTAAATCAATGATTATAATTTTATATAACTAAAAAAAATCTCTTAATTAATAATTTATTTAAAATAAGTGATTAATAATTTTGAGTTTTTACTATTAAAGTTTAATTAATTTTGTAACCGTAGTTCCTACGGATTATAAACTAATTATGAGATATACAAGCATTATTACATTCAGATAGAGTGGTACACAAAACAATTCGAGGGTACATATAGAATTTTCTTTCAAAAATTGCGACTCTAGTCTTTTTGCAATATAAGAAAAATGTTTTCGGTTTTTTTATTTCGTTTTATATTTTTCTTAAATAATTTTTAATTTTAATTGATTTAAAAAAAAACTAAAAAAGTAAAGTAAACATCTCTCTCTCTCTCTCTCTCTCTCTCTCTCTCTCGGTGATTTTGGGTATTTTGGGTTGGAGGTACGGGTGTTGAGTGGGTTCGAAGACTTCTACTCCTACCACCCTAATAAACCCTAACTTTTCCATCTCATATCCATTATTTTCCATTATTTCTTTATTCAAAGAACCACCATAAATTTTTTTAATTGCAGCACAAGAACAACCATGTTTTCCATCAAATGTGATCATCTTGAACCTTCAAAACATCATCCTTAGTTTTTGATTTTCGAGTTCAAGCATCATGACTTTTCACGTCTCTCTCAGTGTGTGTATGTCGATTTCTATAGGCATGTGTCGATTTGCTAACGAGTTTCGTTTTCCAGATCTGATGTTAGGGAGGAGGGAGTCATTCCCTTCCAACCCACTGAACTCACTGTCACATCAGTTTTTGTCACTCTTTTTTCTTCATCTTTCCCAACCCACAACACACGGAAATCCTATCTTTCTCAACCCACTCAACACACTCAATTAAAAAAAATACAAAACAACTAATGTACAAGTCTTAAAAACATGGTACAAGAGAAAATGAGAGATAAAAAGTAGAGATAGAGGATGAAGTGAGTTAGTTAAAGCAATTAAACCACCCGCTGAAAAGGGAGTGATACCGGCAATAACTCTATTGTTAATTAAGATTTTACCTTTATTGTTTTGTATATTTTTTTAATTGAATGGGTTGAAAAAGATAAGGTTTCCATGTGTTGTGGGTTAAGAAAGATAAAGAAAAATGAAAAAGAAAAATTAATGTGGCAGTTGGTTAAGTGGTTGGGACTTGGGAGGGAATGACTCACTCCTCCTTTAGTGGTAGATTATTAAACTGAATTACTATAGTTTTGTTTATATTATTTATAACACCCGAATTGATTTATTTTGCAAAAAAATTGTAAGCTATTTTGTTTGGATTTTTTTGGGATGATATTTTAGAAAACGCAACATAATATCATATAATATTATAATAAACCGTAGTATTTCAATATATAAAAAGTCATTTGATATGTACTAACCCGTTATTCTGCACTCATAGGGTCTTCATATACATTAACCCCATTAAGGTGCACATAAAGTGTCTCCATATACACTAACTCATTATAGTGCATCCAAAGGGTATTCATGTGCACTAACCCGTTATAGTGCGTCCAAAACATAACGCCCTAATAAAAAATAAGTTTAAAGTACAATGTAATGATCAGAAGAAATGAAAGTATAATATTGTAATAATAAGTGAAAATATAATTACTGTTAATTGCACGAAATAACTATTTTTGTTATGGTTCCAAATATCATCTAGCCAGGTGGCAAATATACAAGTAATCCAGTTCTAATTAATGTATGTAATACGGGCGTGTTCGTCAAAACTAGCTGGTAGCGGGTAGCTTGTAGCGTTTTGTTAAACGCTACATGAAGTAACATTTGCATTTGAAGCGATTTGTTTAAACTACACGCTAGAAGCTCGTAGTGCCAAACGAGACTTTCTGTTCAAAACAGAGCGTTTTGTTAAACGCTAGAAGCTAGAAGCTCTCAAACGCTCCAAAACACTCAGTGCTGAACACACCCTACATCTTTCCTACCCGCTTATTGCTAGTTTTTATAATATTTTATGTTGTTAATTAAACATGTCATACTTTGACAAATATAAACCAAAAAACATAAGGAAACATTATAAAACCTAAAACAATATCATTATGTTATAATTAAAAAACAAAACCCTAACAACCATTTACGTAGATTAGAAAAAGGAAGCAAATAAGTTGTCATCCACTACCATGGGACCCTTATTATCTAGCATGTTGACAATATTTGGAACTAAATTTTAATGATTGTGCTTTGCAATAATTAGGTGTTAATGCTCATTATTTGACACTAAACTATTTCTTTTAAAAGTTTAAAACCATTTTATAGATCTTGTTAATAATATTTGGATAAGTTTAAATTTTGAGCCAAACAATATATTTTATTTTGGGTTAGAATATCAACAATAACTTGAATAAATTCAAAAATCGTTTAAAGATGATTTATATATGAATATGATTTCGGGTCGGGACACTGCTCCACACACCGCAACGTCTACTCTTAGACAATTGGACCTTGTGAGGAACAATACTTATTGGCCCCACTAGGAGCCGAAGCATTTTTCACTTCCATACTTGTATCATGTCTAAAGTTAAACTCATATTGTCTTAGTTAAACCCGATTACAATAAATCACTTGATGGCATTGAAATCATCAAGAATATGTTTTTATATAAAAAATATAACTTTCAAACTTCGGTAGGTTTTTATATTCTTAAAACCGTTTGGCTTTTTTTTTCTTAAGTCTTACGACTTATAAATGGATCTTCCCAATCAATGAAAATGGATTTGCAACTTTTATTCTCGGCTTAAACAAATCGATCCACAGTTAAACCTCATATTATTACATAATAAGAACGATAAATCGGAAATATAATTAAACAAAACAGAATGAAAAAATAAATAATATACGGATGGAATAACTTGAAAACGGACATATTTAGAAAACTAAATAAAAACAAAGAAAGTTGGAGAGATTGAAGGGTTTAAAATTTATGTAAAAGGTGTATAGAAGAATCTTGGCACATGGTGGGGCGATGAGAGTTGTTCTTAAGCCTTTTACACTTTGTTTATTTGAGATTTTGTGTAGTTGATGCCTAACCACCTTTTCCCACAAATCAACAACCACCATGCAAATTACCACTTTCTTTTACGTCATTTCTAAAATTAACTGGTAAACAGCTAGAAAGAATATAATCGATTAGAATGAGTTCATAGCTACCGTTGGATTCTAAAATCAGTAGACATGTGGATAATGTTATTATATGAGAATGACTTGGTAAACAGCTAGAAAGAATATAATCGATTAGAATGAGTTCATAGCTACCGTTGGATTCTAAAATCAGTAGACATGTGGATAATGTTATTATATGAGAATGACTGTAAAAGAATACGTTGTTTGGTAATCGGAATACGTTGAACCTCACATAACTATTGTCATTATTATACATTCTATTGTAGGGATGTGTGGACAATCCTATTATGTAAGAATGACTAACAGAATATGTTGTTTGGTAATTGAAATACGTTATGCCTCACATATATATTGTCGTTATCATTTATTCTCACTAATTTTCATTCGTTTTTGTTCACCCACATCATTATACAGTTGTTCTCATTCTTAGAGAATACAATTATCAAAAACACATTATGACAACATTATGACAGAATGAGAATCATAAAAACAGTTCATGCTACCCTTATAGTCGAGTTATTTTGTGAGAATGTGTGATAATGACAATAATATTTGAGGTTGAAAGTATTCACTTTATCTAACAACATATTCTCTTAGTCATTCTCACATAATAATATTTTCATCATACGTCTGCAAAATAGATGTTCATCCACATAAAAACCTAACTCTCTCTCTCTCTCTCTCTATATATATATATATATATATATATATATATATATATATATATATATATATATATATATATATATATATATATATATAAGCAAGATCAAATAGGAAAACATTGGTATTAAGGTAAGAAATTTTTTATATACATATTTTTAGCATACAAACAATATGAATCATTAGATGATTCATAAGAAAAAATTCCCAAAAAACCACATTCATGATTCATTTTAAGTAAAGGGTTTTTGTCATAAAAGCCCCCGAATTTACATAAAAAAAACCGGTTATGCCCAAAATCGATTTTTTTTGCCACAGATGCCTAACATTTGCCCCTCATGTTTCATTTTAATGTTTTTCACCGGTTCCCCTTTACCAACCGGTTACTTCCCCCTTTTTAATCCCCAAACATCATCGTCTTCTGTTAACATCGATCCAAAGTCTTTCCCCCGTCTTCTATTCTCTCCCCCGTCTTCTACCCTAAGTATCTGTAAAATGTCGACTTCGTCTGCCAAATCAAGCTTCCAAGATGGTCCAACATCGAGAAAGAAAAGAATAGTTAGATATGTGTAAGGTATCTGTTGCTTGAAATGCTGAGAACTATGGAAAAAAGTTTTACGGGTGCCCTAATTACAAGGTAAACAATTTGCCCTAATTTGTAAATTTCTTAAGAAACCTTGAAAAAAGGTATGTAATTCATACAAATTATTGTTTTTTCTAGGTGGAAGAAGATGGTTGTGGTTTTTTCAAATGGTACAATGAAGAAGATGGCCACATTATCGACCCAACTCATACAAAGCAGGGGCAGGGACAGGGGCATGGACAGTTGAAGACTTTGGTAGAAATAATTGTAGGTCTCTTAGTTCTTATTTTTGTAATGGTGACAATAGTTGTTTTGAAGATGTAAATCATTTTCAATTTATTCACTGAAAAGTAGTCACTAATATATCCATGTAGAGTTTGATGGATATAATTAATGGCTGCTATGGAATGGACACAAGGGATTCCAGAAAAATCCCATAATCTGTAAGAACAAAACCTACCATCCAAATCTACCTTGTAACTAGCACATGCTCTTCTCACTTCAAATACACGTCACACCCCGAAACCGATGGCGGAAACGTGCCGGGGCGGAGGACGTCATGTATAGTATCACAACAGTTGTATCATAGTAAGCGAAGTAAACACAACCATTACATTATAATAAGAATATTTACATTGTTCGAAAACATGGTTTATACATAACAGTATATAACAAAAGTAAAAGACGTGACTCCAAAATGCTCTGTCTTCTCTAAAAGTTGGCAAGAGTACCTGTCTAATGTTGCCCTGAGAATACAAGCAGTTTTAAAATATCAGCATAAAGCTGGTGAGTTCATAAGCGTTTAGTTCTGGTGAAAGAAATGTTTCTTTGATCCTTTGAAAAGTGTTTTCCAAGAAAATCCTATATTTTCTTATGAAAGATGTTTGATTTTTCCATTCGTTAATTGTTTAACAGCCTGTTCTTGGTAAGGTTGAGTTATCCCAGGAAAATCCTATATTTTCCTTAAAAGTTGATAGTTGGTTATCTGTTCTGGTATGAGGTGTACAAGTATCTACCATACTTGTATCGTTAGATGTAGTTTCCTTGAAAAACCCTGTTTGTTCTGGGTGAGATGTATTAGCCTTATTACATAAAACTAATAAATAAGTAGTGAACTAGATCCTAAGGGTATTACTAATGCCCTCTAGTAATCAAATCGGTTATTACTTTGAGGTTAGTTCACTTGTTTCATTATTACAAAAGTAAATCTCTGTTATCTAGGTTGCGAGTTTTATAACCATACATTAAACTGGATATGGCACGTAACGGGGGCCAGTATCTTTTTATGACTTTGTCACCCCAGGCATGGCTGCCTAACTATAGCTAGTAGTTTAGGTGCGGGATAGTCAGTCTCGTATAGATCTATACACAATACCGAAAATCCTGTTTAGGTTTTGTATAAATCCTTTACAAAATATCACATTTTATGACAAGATTTACAAGTTCCTTGCTTTAGTTTTGAAAACTATTTCTACGAGTTGATTTCTTAATCGTTTGGTAAAACGGTTTTCTGTGTTAAAAGCATACTGAACATATAATTATTTTAAACAAAACAATATACTTGAGCACAAGTTTCCTTGTACTTTTGCTTGTATCCCCCCCTGAAAACATGAAAACTCGGAAAAGCGTAGGGGTATGAACTCACTGTTTGACGTGGGATTCGAGTGTAAGTTGTTAGGAATTGCTGAGTGTCAAATAAAGCCTCGGACACAAACGGATCCTATCTAGCATGTAAAAGTACATATATACATTAGGTGAGGGCATAACACTATTTGTTATGGAAGGAAACCATCTTAGGGACTAGGAAACACTTAAAACTAAGTGTTAGAATCACATGAGTTTGAAGAGGGGAGTTTGCGGCCGTAATCAGGAGTTTACGGCCCATATGTTTACAGTCCATGGGTTTACGGTCCATGGGTTTACGGCCGTAAACACTTGACGAAAAGATGTGATTTTCAGTGTTTCAAGGTCCTTTCTAGTCTTCTGGAAGTGTTCTAAGCCTCGTTTCTAGGCTTAGGAGGGTGTTGTGGTAACTTTGCACCACTAAAATAGAGTTTACGGTCAAGGGAGATTGCCTTGACCGTAAACACCCTTCTGGTCACGATTTCTAGATGTTTAACAAGTGATTCTTGTATTCAACAAGCTAGGGGTAGTGTACTTGTGACAACCGTCAAATTTCGGTCAATTCAAAGTCAACAAGTCAAACCGGTCAACTCCAATAACCCTTGTATGCTAGGGTTTACGTTATGTAATCACTATACAATTCGCTATTTTAATGAGAAATCATCATTTGGAAAGTTCATGTGTTTGATTTTCCTTAGCCTTAACAAGTGCTAAACAACGAACCAAAGCGATAAAACACTATTACACAATCATCGGGATTGTGTAAGACACTAAAACACGGTTTAATGGGGTTTACGAACCTTGCGTTGTGAAGCCGGACACTCAAATTAAGCACAAACGAAACCTCTCTAAATCGTTTTCACTCTATCTCTTTCTATTTGAAATCTCTCCCAAATCTCTCCCAAATCTCTCCCAAATCTCTCCCAAATCTCTCCCAAATCTCACTCAAAAGTTACTTTAACTTTTTGTAATCATTTGGGTCATCTCGACCCTTGACCGGGTCAAAAATCGCTTGAAACGGAGTAAAAACGAGTAAAATAGCTTTAAGGATCCGAAACCTAAGCTTCTGGACCGAAGCCTCGCATCCGAAGCCTCGCATCCGAAGCCTCGCATCCGAGGCCTCTGATCCGAAGCGAGGGTCCGAAGGTCTGAAGCGAGGGTCCGAAGGTCCGAAGGTCCGAAGGTCCGAAGCCTCGCAGACAGCTCCTTTTTACCGGTTTTTCGACTACGACTTCGTTTTAACTCCGTTTTTCATTATTTTAACGTGGGATTTTCACCCAAAACTTTATTTTATAAACTAAGGCCCCAAAATATATAAATCTCCAGGGTTTTTATAAAATATATTAAAAGAATTGGTGATTGAACTAATTATTGAGGGAATATTTGCTTTTCCTTAATTTATGGCAAAAGCAAACCACCACCACCTCACTCTATGATTAGCCTTTCTTTCCCACTACCCCTTGTCTCCTTAGTGGACCTTTACAGCCAATCTCCAGCTCTTCCCACGTTCTAAGAGCTGGAGGATTGATCCTCTCTCCTCATTCTCCATAAAACTCTTTCATTCTACACTTAGCAACCAAGAACACTCTCCAAAATTCTCTCATCGTTTCTCTCAACTTCAAGAACTTCAAGGCTTTCTCCAGGGATTTCTTTCTTCAATTAGTAAGTATCTTCATCATTCACATAATTATTAAACTCCATTCTACTCAAATCATTGATATCTTACACAAGTTCCATCTTATTCGGTGTTAGATTCTCGAGTCGTCAAGACATCTTCTTAGTGTTCTTGGGTTGAACACTTCCTCTCTCTCACTTTCATCTACTGAAACCACATAAGGTGAGTTCATACCCATACATTTACATGTTTTCTTAAGTTTTAAGGGGGGGAATACAAGTAAAATCATCAAGAACACAATTAAACTTTTCCTAACAGATTACATCAGAAAAGATGGACGTTAATCACGGACTGTTTTGGTCAAATTAAATATTTTAGTTTTCAAAACTGTTTCAGGTGCAAGTAGTTCAAACTCTTAGCTTTAAAATGGCTACTTGCACATCTCCATATGATTTTTCTACAATTTATGGTGATTTGTACAAAACTGCCTGTCATTTCAGAGGCAAACCCGGACCAGTCTGTGATTATGAACATTTTCACCTCTGTTAGAGATCACTAAAAATCATGATAAAATTTACGAACAAACTAGACTCATATTCCAAACTCTCAAAATTTGCGGATTTGGATTTAGAGCTTTGATGATTTTTCTATAAATTTTCTAAGAACGGTAACAGAAACTGTTTTTAACGAAAAGTTGCTGTTAATTTCATTTCACCTTGTAACATGTTGAGCAAGGTGTATATCTTTATGTGATTATATGTTACTGCAATATATGACATTTTATCTTAATATTTAGACACACATCAGTTTACAACTGGATTTGGTCATATAAAATATAAAGAATAACAAGTGATTATAATCAAAGTACAATCGATACATTCAAACATTAAATAAACTATTTTGAATATAGTTTGCATACATTACCACGTACTACCCTTGGTTGATAAACTATAATAGGTATAGTTTATGATACATTACATAACACATACATTTAAAAAGGGTACATTTATACAAAGGATATTTTCATTAAGCAAGGTACGGCCATACGGTACCAAGTTTTCATAACACGTAATTCCGTTAATGACTTTGTGAGACATTTACTTCAAATTACCATTAAGTCCTGTATTGTAACCAGAGTCTCCTTGAGGGAGAGCGTGATACTTGTGTATAGATCTATATTGGGTTTGACAAACCCACACCTAAATTGCATGCAACAGTTAGACCGATAGGTCTGGGGTGACAAATGTCATAACATTTCCGACGCCTGAAGAACGTCGTTTTAGGCAACCTTGGTCATAGTATGGTTATAATAAACTCACATAAAGTATTAACAAACATTGGAAATTACGGGAACTTCATTAAAATTTAACGAGTTTATGTCGATTTAAACTTGCATTGTTTTACTATAAATATGACAAATTACTTGTACATTTCGGTCTTTGGGTTTTAAGACTACATTTACACATTAAGGAAAATATTGGATTTTTCTAACACAAATACTACTTTTACAAACGAAAAGCTTATGAACTCACCAACCTTTGTGTTGACACTTTTTCAAACAACTTGTATTCTCAGGAAATCATTAAACAGGTAATCAAGTGCTTTTGAGGATGGGACGCTAAGGCGTCTACTATTTCATATTTTATCAACATATTGTAATTGATTCGTAAACATGTAATTCATACAATGATGTAATTTTTTTTTCAATTATATATATGTTGGTTGTGTTTGCTTGAATTACTATTACAATTGCTGTTATGATACTATACATGAAGTCCTCCACCCCCGGACGTTTCCGCCATCCTTGGTTTGGGGGTGTGACAGATTGGTATCAGAGCGCAGTTTATAGTGAATTAAGTATATCAAACCACATAAGATATACAAACTATAAACACAATTGGGACTAATAGTCTCTGATTTGTGCATTTTCAAATAAATATACTTTTAGAAAATAAATGATTTTTTTTTATTAAAAGTATAAATACATGCATACATGCTCATATAGTGTCATAACTAGAAGAACATAAAATAAAAGAAGAGGAGTTGTACATTATGGGTATGCCTTGGTATATGTAAATCAAGTCTGGGAAGGATATAGCCTGATCAACTATATCTGTCCGGGAATTGACTTGCATATACCGGGGGATGGTCAGGATGGACAACAAATCTAACAAACCTAATAACAGACTACAAAGGATACTTTAAGGACTCAAAACTAAACATTTACAAATACTATAGGAGTATTTTGTGTTACTATAATAAATTATCTGATAATTAAATAGGTCTTTATTTATAAATTAATAGCTGCTAAGTGGATGCGCTAAGGTCATATGTAACTAAGATGCTATAGACTTAGAATTTATGTATCTTTGTTTCACTTCCTGTCCTTGTTTGGTTGTGGTCTTGGAGTTAGGGTCATCTATTCGAAGGACTATTATATCTTAATCACATATGACTGGTATGCACTTTGCAACTAATTAAGTAACCGATAAAGATCATTTTAAAATATAATATATTAATTATGTCCCGACTAAATTAGTATGCACTTTGCAACTTATGACAGAACCATGCCGCCAAGAAGAAGACCAAGACCTTCCAGCAACACAGCAACACCTCCTCCGCCGCCGCCTCCACAGTTTGATCCCGCGATGTTCCAGGCTGCAGTAACAGCAGCCGTAGCGGCCGCAATGTCGCAGATAGGGACCAACGGAGCTGGTGGTTCGGGATCGGGAGCTACACACTCTAACCACGGAGACAGTACGTAGCGTGCAAAAGAGTGTTCATACAAAGACTTCACAAATGGCAAACCCGACAACTTCAATGGAAGCGGGGGAGTCATCGCGTTGATGCAATGGTTTGAAAAGACCGAAGTAGTCTTTCAGGTGTGCTCTTGCCCCGAAGCGAGCAAAGTTAAGTTCGCAGCCTTCACCTTCACCGGCCGGGCCCTTACTTGGTGGAACTGCCGGATTAAGTCACTTACTCTCGAAGTGGCTAGCTCCATAACCTGGGCAGAACTAAAAACGTTGATGATGAAGGAGTACTGCCCGAGAGGTGAAATTCAAAAGCTGGAACAAGAACTTTGGAACCTCAGGATGACGGGCTCTGACCTTGAAACCTACACCACCCGATTCAATGAATTGGCTCTCCTCTGCCCAACAATGGTTACTCCGGAGGAGAAAAAGGTGGAGCGATACCTTTGGGGACTGTCTCTCCACGTGCAAAGTAGTGTCCTGGCTTCAAGGCCAACTACTTTTGACAGTGCCAGGGAGCTGGCACAACAACTTGTTGACCACCGAGCCGGTCATAATACTACAACCACCACCACTGATAAATCAAAAGGAGGAAACAACAAAAGGAAGTTCTGGAACGAAAAGAAGAGCCAACCAGCACAGGACCCCGCTAAGAAGCAACAAATTGTTGCTGTCCATGCTGCCACTAATACTGCCACTACTGCTACCACTCCAGCACCACCGAAGCCATATGCGGGAAAACTACCTAAGTGCAACAAGTGCAACTTTCACCACAATGGTGCTTGTAGGGAGATGCACTGTAACAACTGCGACAGGAAGGGGCACACTGCTCGTTTCTGTAAAGCGCCGGCTCAACCAATCAACCAAGTCGCCAGTACGGGGGCAACCCGGACCTGCTACAACTGTGGAGATGCAGGTCACTTCAAAAGAGACTGCCCCAAAGCACAAGCCCCTAATGCTGGTGGAGTAGGAAGAGTCCTGGCAATAGGACATGGGGAAGTAGTCGAGGATCCCACGGTGGTTACCGGTACGTTTCTCCTAAATAACTCTTATGCATGCGTACTATTCGATAGTGGAGCGGAGAGGAGTTTCGTGAGCCACCAATATAAACAGTTACTTGAACAAAATCCCCAATCACTAAAGGATACTTATGTAGTAGAAATGGCAAATGGGAAAGTAGAACGCACTAGCGATATATACTCAGAATGTACTCTCACTCTAGGCAACCATACATTTAAAATTGACCTGATGCCGGTCACCATAAAAAGCTTCGACGTAATCATCGGGATGGATTGGTTAGTTCCTCACCGTGCCGACATTCTATGTTACGAAAGGGCCGTTCGCCTCAATCTACCAAATGACGAAACCCTTCTCATCTATGGTAACAAACCTAGTGCGAATTTACAAATCATCTCATGCATCAAAGCCCAAAAGTATCTCCGGAAGGAGTACCACGCCTTCTTAGCCCATGTAGTAGACAAGAAACAAGACGTGAAAGACATCAAAGACATCCCCGAAGTGTGTAACTTCCCGGATGTGTTCCCAGAAGATCTTCCTGGTGTACCACTCGCACGACAAGTCGATTTCAGAATTGACTTAATATCCGGAGCTACCCCCGTAGCCAGAGCTCCATACCGCCTCGCACCATCAGAAATGCAAGAGTTGTCCAGTCAGTTGAACGAGCTTTTGAGCAAAGGGTTCATCAGACCAAGCTTCTCACCTTGGGGAGCACCAGTCCTTTTTGTAAAGAAGAAGGACGGATCCTTTCGCATGTGCATCGACTATCGGAAACTAAACAAGCTCACCATCAAGAACCGATATCCTCTACCCCGAATCGATGACCTTTTCGACCAACTCCAAGGAGCAAATTTCTTCTCAAATATCGACCTAAGGTCAGGCTACCATCAGCTACGAGTTCAAGAAGAAGATATTCCCAAAACTGCATTCAGAACTCGCTATGGGCACTACGAGTTTGTGGTGATGTCCTTCGGTTTAACAAACGCACCTGCGGTATTCATGGACCTAATGAATAGAGTGTGTCGACCCTACCTAGACAAGTTTGTAATCGTATTCATAGACGATATCTTGATCTACTCGCGAAGCGAAGAAGAGCATCGCCTACATCTACGCCAAGTGCTAGAGACACTAAGAGCGGAGAAGCTTTATGCTAAGTTCTCTAAGTGTGAATTCTGGATTAGAGAAGTGGATTTCCTTGGACATGTGGTAAGTGAGAAAGGCATACATGTGGATCCCTCCAAGATCAAGGCAATCGAGAATTGGTCAGCACCCAAGACGCCAACCGAAATTCGACAGTTCCTTGGGCTTGCTGGCTACTACCGAAGATTTATACAAAACTTCTCCAAGATTGCGAAACCACTCACCACCTTGACGCAGAAAGGTGTGATATTCAAGTGGGAAAATAAACAAGAAACTGCTTTCCAAACGTTAAAACAAGCCCTATGCAGCGCACCGATCTTGTCTCTCCCAGAGGGAACCGAGGACTTCGTAGTGTACTGTGATGCTTCGAATCAAGGCCTCGGATGTGTGCTTATGCAGAGAGGGAAGGTTATCGCGTATGCATCAAGACAGCTTAAGACGCACGAGGTTAATTATACTACGCACGACCTGGAATTAGGATCAGTGGTATTCGCTTTGAAGATCTGGAGACACTACCTCTACGGCACGAAATGCACTATCTTCACTGATCACAAAAGTCTTCAGCATATCCTCAATCAGAAAGAGCTCAACATGCGACAGAGGAGATGGGTGGAGTTGCTGAATGACTACGAGTGCGAAATTCGTTATCATCCGGGCAAGGCCAATGTAGTGGCCGATGCTCTAAGCAGGAAGGAGTACTCGGGCCGCCGAGTAAAATCCTTAACAATGACAATCCATTCCCACCTGACCATACAAATCAAGGAAGCTCAACTGGAAGCTTTGAAACCAGAAAAGGTGGCAGGAGAGACATTAAGGGGAATGGATAAAAACTTAGAAGTCAAGGATAATGGAGCACGTTATATCATGAACCGGATTTGGACACCGAAGTTCGGTGGACTCCGAGATGTCGTCATGAATGAAGCACACAAGACTCGATACTCCATCCATCCCGGGTCGGATAAGATGTATCTGGACCTCAAGAAATTATACTGGTGGCCGAACATGAAAGCTGAGATTGCTACCTATGTGAGCAAGTGCTTGACTTGCGCTAAGGTCAAAACCGAATACCAGAAACCATCCGGGCTATTACAACAGCCGGATATACCTGAGTGGAAGTGGGAACGAATAACCATGGACTTCATAACGAAGCTGCCTAAGACATCGGGCGGGCTTGACACAATATGGGTAATTGTAGACAGATTGACCAAATCAGCACACTTCCTACCAATGAAAGAAACCGACAAGATGGAGAAGCTGACTAGAACGTACATCAGAGAGATTGTACGACTCCATGGTGTGCCGATATCCATTATCTCCGATAGAGATAGTAGATTTACCTCACGGTTTTGGCAGTCTCTACAAAAATCATTGGGAACTAGGCTTGACATGAGTACGGCCTACCACCCACAAACCGACGGACAGAGCGAGCGAACCATTCAAACGTTGGAAGACATGTTAAGAGCTTGTGTGATAGACTTCGGTAAAGCATGGGATACCCATCTACCGCTTATCGAATTCTCCTACAATAACAGCTATCATACTAGCATCAAAGTCGCTCCATTCGAAGCTCTTTACGGTCGCAAATGCAGATCACCCCTGTGTTGGGCTGAGGTGGGGGATACACAGCTAGCTAGAGGGCAAGTCTCTAATAGCACCCTCACTGGCCCTGAAATCATAAGGGAAACCACAGAAAAGATCGTTCAAATTCGAGAGAGACTGAAAGCGTCTCGCGATCGGCAAAAGAGTTACGTAGACAAACGACGCAAACCCTTGGAATTCCAGGTGGGTGATAGAGTACTACTAAAAGTTTCCCCTTGGAAAGGAATGATACGATTCGGCAAACGCGGGAAACTAAATCCAAGGTACATCGGGCCATTCGAAATCCTTGCTAGGATTGGGCCAGTAGCATACAAACTTCGATTACCTCAGGAACTCGACAAAGTACATCCCACATTTCACGTGTCGAACCTAAAGAAGTGTTTGTCTGATGAGACACTCGTAATACCACTCGACGAAATCAAAGTTAACGAAAATCTCCACTTCGTGGAGGAACCAGTCGAAATCATGGATCGGGAAATCAAACGAACGAAACAAAGTCGTATTCCCATCGTGAAGGTACGTTGGAACGCTAAACGAGGACCCGAATTCACCTGGGAACGCGAGGATCAGATGAAACAAAAGTATCCACATCTCTTCCCAAACTCTTGAAATCCCAGTCAAAATGAAAATTTCGGGACGAAATTCCTTCTAACGGGGGGATGATGTGACAACCGTCAAATTTCGGTCAATTCAAAGTCAACAAGTCAAACCGGTCAACTCCAATAACCCTTGTATGCTAGGGTTTACGTTATGTAATCACTATACAATTCGCTATTTTAATGAGAAATCATCATTTGGAAAGTTCATGTGTTTGATTTTCCTTAGCCTTAACAAGTGCTAAACAACGAACCAAAGCGATAAAACACTATTACACAATCATCGGGATTGTGTAAGACACTAAAACACGGTTTAATGGGGTTTACGAACCTTGCGTTGTGAAGCCGGACACTCAAATTAAGCACAAACGAAACCTCTCTAAATCGTTTTCACTCTATCTTTTTCTATTTGAAATCTCTCCCAAATCTCTCCCAAATCTCTCCCAAATCTCTCCCAAATCTCACTCAAAAGTTACTTTAACTTTTTGTAATCATTTGGGTCATCTCGACCCTTGACCGGGTCAAAAATCGCTTGAAACGGAGTAAAAACGAGTAAAATAGCTTTAAGGATCCGAAACCTAAGCTTCTGGACCGAAGCCTCGCATCCGAAGCCTCGCATCCGAGGCCTTTGATCCGAAGCGAGGGTCCGAAGGTCCGAAGGTCCGAAGCCTCGCAGACAGCTCCTTTTTACCGGTTTTTCGACTACGACTTCGTTTTAACTCCGTTTTTCATTATTTTAACGTGGGATTTTCACCCAAAACTTTATTTTATAAACTAAGGCCCCAAAATATATAAATCTCCAGGGTTTTTATAAAATATATTAAAAGAATTGGTGATTGAACTAATTATTGAGGGAATATTTGCTTTTCCTTAATTTATGGCAAAAGCAAACCACCACCACCTCACTCTATGATTAGCCATTCTTTCCCACTACCCCTTGTCTCCTTAGTGGACATTTACAGCCAATCTCCAGCTCTTCCCACGTTCTAAGAGCTGGAGGATTGATCCTCTCTCCTCATTCTCCATAAAACTCTTTCATTCTACACTTAGCAACCAAGAACACTATCCAAAATTCTCTCATCTTTTCTCTCAACTTCAAGAACTTCAAGGCTTTCTCCAGGGATTTATTTCTTCAATTAGTAAGTATCTTCATCATTCACATAATTATTAAACTCCATTCTACTCAAATCATTGATATCTTACACAAGTTCCATCTTATTCGATGTTAGATTCTCGAGTCGTCAAGACATCTTCTTAGTGTTCTTGGGTTGAACACTTCCTCTCTCTCACTTTCATCTACTGAAACCACATAAGGTGAGTTCATACCCATACATTTACATGTTTTCTTAAGTTTTAAGGGGGGGGAATACAAGTAAAATCATCAAGAACACAATTAAACTTTTCCTAACAGATTACATCAGAAAAGATGGACGTTAATCACGGACTGTTTTGGTCAAATTAAATATTTTAGTTTTCAAAACTGTTTCAGGTGCATGTAGTTCAAACTCTTAGCTTTAAAATGGCTACTTGCACATCTCCATATGATTTTTCTACAATTTATGGTGATTTTTACAAAACTGCCTGTCATTTCAGAGGCAAACCCGGACCAGTCTGTGATTATGAACATTTTCACCTCTGTTAGAGATCACTAAAAATCATGATAAAATTTAAGAACAAACTAGACTCATATTCCAAACTCTCAAAATTTGCGGATTTGGATTTAGAGCTTTGATGATTTTTCTATAAATTTTCTAAGAACGGTAACAGAAACTGTTTTTAACGAAAAGTTGCTGTTAATTTCATTTCACCTTGTAACATGTTGAGCAAGGTGTATATCTTTATGTGATTATATGTTACTGCAATATATGACATTTTATCTTAATATTTAGACACACATCAGTTTACAACTGGATTTGGTCATATAAAATATAAAGAATAACAAGTGATTATAATCAAAGTACAATCGATACATTCAAACATTAAATAAACTATTTTGAATATAGTTTGCATACATTACCACGTACTACCCTTGGTTGATAAACTATAATAGGTATAGTTTATGATACATTACATAACACATACATTTAAAAAGGGTACATTTATACAAAGGATATTTTCATTAAGCAAGGTACGGCCATACGGTACCAAGTTTTCATAACACGTAATTCCGTTAATGACTTTGTGAGACATTTACTTCAAATTACCATTAAGTCCTGTATTGTAACCAGAGTCTCCTTGAGGGAGAGCGTGATACTTGTGTATAGATCTATATTGGGTTTGACAAACCCACACCTAAATTGCATGCAACAGTTAGACCGATAGGTCTGGGGTGACAAATGTCATAACATTTCCGACGCCTGAAGAACGTCGTTTTAGGCAACCTTGGTCATAGTATGGTTATAATAAACTCACATAAAGTATTAACAAACATTGGAAATTACGGGAACTTCATTAAAATTTAACGAGTTTATGTCGATTTAAACTTGCATTGTTTTACTATAAATATGACAAATTACTTGTACATTTCGGTCTTTGGGTTTTAAGACTACATTTACACATTAAGGAAAATATTGGATTTTTCTAACACAAATACTACTTTTACAAACGAAAAGCTTATGAACTCACCAACCTTTGTGTTGACACTTTTTCAAACAACTTGTATTCTCAGGAAATCATTAAACAGGTAATCAAGTGCTTTTGAGGATGGGACGCTAAGGCGTCTACTATTTCATATTTTATCAACATATTGTAATTGATTCGTAAACATGTAATTCATACAATGATGTAATTTTTTTTTCAATTATATATATGTTGGTTGTGTTTGCTTGAATTACTATTACAATTGCTGTTATGATACTATACATGAAGTCCTCCACCCCCGGACGTTTCCGCCATCCTTGGTTTGGGGGTGTGATAGTACTTACGTAGTAGAAGCTTGAAATGAGGTTTTTTTAGCCACCAAGAACTAGTGTGTGTTCTTGGTGTTCTTGGTGTTCTTGGTGAGAGAGAAAATCTAGAAAAAGATGAGGTTTATGAGCTAGGAACATGGATTTGCCACTAGAAGTGAGATAGAAACACAATCAAGGTGAAGAATCACTTACATTCTTGAGGATCCTTGGGCAAATTCGAAGTTTGTAGAGAGAGAGAGAGAGTAGAGAGAGAAAGCTCCTGGAGTGTGTAAAGTGAGAAATGAAGGCCACTCATCCCTTATATAGGGGTGACTTTACGGTCAAGGGGTGGGGTGGAGGGTTTACGGCCGTGAACAGGGTTTATGGTCGTAAACAGGGTTTACGGCCGTAAACTGAGTTTGCGGCCGTGAACTCCTCTCGAGGGGTCGATTGACCCGGATGCTATGCTTTGACTTAGAAAACCTCGTTTTTTTAATACGAAACTCGATCGAACTAAGTTTAGAATATTCTGTTAGACCAAAAATAATACTAACGTGAACGGAAATAAATAAAAACCCAATTTTTATTAACGGAAACTGGGTAATGATAACGGGAAAAGTTTCGGGTTGTCACATACTACTAACCAAAGCCTGCATGAAGACAAAAGAGTATGTATTAGTCATTATATATCAATTGTAATGACAGTTAGAAAAAGAAAAGTTATTTTGTGTCTTACCTAAAGTTCTTTCCAAAAAGATTCATCTTCTTAATCACCTTTGGACATATATTACATTTCCATTTACTGCATTCATCATTCATAAAGGAAAACTTGTCCATGATGTATATCCTTATCTCTTCAAGCATTGTAATCAAAGTTTTTTTCCTAGCTTCTACAATTATGGAGTTGAAACACTCTGAAATACCATTCTCCACTGCCTCACAAGCAAACCCTACACTCATGTAAGCTTTGCACCATGTTTTGGGTTCTTTTGACATTAGATACTCATATGCACTAGGGCTTATAGTCTTTATTTTTTCCATGTTTTTCAAGAAGCCACCTTCAACACAACTCATTACACAAGCCCAGAACAACTTCTTCAACTCCAATCCAGAGAAAGCTTTATTAAAATTTGCATAAATGTGTCTAGCACATTGCTTGTGCTCCACATGTGGAAAAATAACCTTAACAAATTCAAGCAAACCCTGTGAACAAACATCTTATCTTAACATTTATAACCATACTGAAATAATCAAATTGAAATACACTATTATTATAAGGGAACTTACTTTATGTTGATCAGAAATAACAACTATCTACACCAGTACCAAGGTCAATATCATCCTTCAGAAGCTCCAGAAACCAGGTCCGATTATCCTTATTTTCCACATCAACAACAACCCAAGCTATTGGGAACACCTGGTTATTAGCATCTCTACCTATGACTGTGAGTAATTCACCTTTTACCTGACCCTTTAGGAAGCACCCATCCAACCCTATTACCTTCCTACACCCTATTTTCCAGCAAACACTTAAAGATTTGAAACAGATGTAAAACCTTTTAAAATAATTCTTCTCATCTGGATTGTTAGTAACACCAACTTTGCATCTAAACCTAGGGTTTGATCTCAACAACTCTCGGGCATAATCCTAAATTTTTGCATAGTGTTCATTTAATTTACCCTCAATCAGTTCTTTTGCCCACTGTTTTTCCCTTCTAACCTTTCCTATAGATACCACACATCTATACCTTTGTTTGATGTCACTGATCATCTCCCTAAGTTTAACTTTGGGCTTATTTGCTATCTCAGTAACATAGTTTCTTCCAATCCATTCTAGGGTAACAATAGACCCAAATTTAAACACTCTAGAACAAAGATGCTCAGAATTCATTGCCTTAACTTGGAAGGTTGTATCATTGTACATTTAAGCTGCATAAAGTCTAAAAGGGCATTTATTATCTTCATGTCTCTTACCACATCTTGCAACAATTCTTCTATTGTCACTCTTTTGAAAGTATATTTGGTACCCTCCATTTACTGCATAGTTTGTCACATAGAATTTTAGTTGTGTAGGTGATTCGAACATGTCCCCTAACTTAGGTTCCATCTTATCCCACCTAACATTTGGATCATGTATTCTGTAGTTGTTCATCACTTTTTCCTCTGCCTCCTCATCGTTTTGCAAATCATTACCATGGTCCACTCGATCTCTCACCTCATCAGTCATACTTGCATTTCTGATGTTCGCATCACAAAGTAGAATGTTAAGAAAATGATCCTTACATTTATCAAGCCTTGATACAAACTCCTGTCGTGGTTCATGATCCATGTAAATCCCGTGCAGCTCAAAATCCATCTCATTTAACCCAAAAAATGGCTCGTAAATTCCAGAAAATGGGTCGTCGTAACCATCATCTAAAGAACCCATTTCTAACCCCCGCACAATCGCAACCATTATAATGAAAAGTAAGCAATTAACGAAGATGATTTCTCGTAAAAACCATGATCATACCGTAATTTCTTACCTCTTGAAAAACCGTAGCTTCAGACAACGAGAATGCTTCACAAGATGGAGTTTAACGTTTGAGTTCCTATTACCTACGTCTGAAAAAGTAGTAGCACGAGAGGGTGGTAGGGTGTGTATCTCAATGTTGACATAGTGTTAACGGAGGAGAAGGGCTTAACAAGGTTACCAGTTGCAAAGGGGGATGTAACCAGTTGGTAAAGGCGAACCGGTGAAAAACATTAAAATGAAACATGAGGGGAAAATGTTAGGCCTCTTTGGAAAAAAAATTGATTTTGGGCATAACCGGTTTTTTTATGTAAATTCGGGGGCTTTTATGACAAAAACCTAACATTATAACATAACAATCACAACTTAAAAAAAGCATAAATTAATATTTTTTAGAACATAATTACACACATTCTAAACTCAATTCAAAATATAAAAACCATAAAACATAAGCTATAAATACCAATTTTAGGCAAATATTATAACAAATAAGAAAACAAACTTTAATTCACAACTTAACAACAGTGGATTCACAACTTAATATTTTATGCAAATATTATAACAAATAAAAAAAAACATCTTGTGTGAACTATAACACCCATAAAAATCAAGCCAATTTAAAAATTTTTAAAACATTTAAAACCAATAACTATTGCAAATTTGTTTTCAAAATAGTTTGAACATCAGAGTATCCCCAGAATCAAATCCTAAAAATATAAGGAGGTGCACGATCACGCATTCGCCTTCCCGCGATCATTAGAAGTACCTGAAACATAATCAACAACTATAAGCCTGAAGCTTAGTGAGTTCCCCCAAAATACCAACGCCATACAAATATAATCATATCATATAAACAATAGCATGCATAATGAGCCTTCAGCCTGACTGGACCGCCTTGCAAGGCCTTCAACCTATTTGGACCGCTCTCCAAGCCTTCGGCACATCTAGACCGCCTCGCAGGGCCTTTAGCCTATCCGCACCGCTCGTCGGGCCTTCCGCCTGACTAGTATACCGTCCCAGGCCTGTAGTCTATTCGGTCCGCCCTAGGTATGTTGGCCTTCAACACAAAGCAGGACCGCCTCAACCCCACCCCCAAATAAAACCATCATGTGCACATAAATATCATACGCTAGCATATATATATATATATAATATATATATATATATATATATATATATATATATATATATATATATATATATATATATATCTAACAGTCAAACCGATCTAACAGATCACTAATCATGACAACATCCTATAACCAGGATACAGACCTAACCGGTCACTAATATAACATTATCCTATATACCAGGATAACAACCTAACCAGTTCACTAAGCATATCACTATCCTAAATACCAGGATGTAAATCAATAAGCATATCATGCAATAAACCCGAATAAAAATCTGAAAAGGGCCGACATTGGTGCCTTCGACCCTGTTAGTATAGTGAGGACAACTCACCTCACGAGTAGCTTGGAATGATAATGTTAACTCCTCCAATTATAGCTCCAACTCAAACACCTACATCCACACATGATCCATTTCCATAAATTCCCAAATTACTAAAATACCCTCAAAAGTCTAACTGGTCAACCCTTGGTCAAAGTCAAAGTCAACAGTCAAGGTCAACAGTCCATGTTGACCCAAATCGTCGAGTGTGACAACCCGAAATTTCTTTTCTGTACAACCATTTACTTCAATAGAATTCAGAACTGTTTCTGCTAACTTTCAAGCTTTTAGGAATCAGTTTGAGTGTTTTAAAGTTAGTACTTCAAGAGATAACTGGAGAGAGGATGCCCTAGGATTTATTGTGCAACAATAAAGTCCCAAAACTTCAAGAGTTTGGAGTTTACGGCCCAAATGGTAGTAGGGCCGTAAACCCTAATGACTATATAAGTGGCACTTAGTTAATTTTAAGTTCTTTTCACACTTTCAAGTCTAGAACCATTTCTCTCTCAAGTATCATCCAAAGTTTCTTCCAAATCTTCAAGAAAGTAAGTGTTTTCTTCCTTGTTTAGTTGATCTCTTGCTTAATCTAGTGATCTTACATGATTTCATCCGTGCAATCATTCCATTTGTGTAGATCTTCAAGTGTTCTTAGTTTCACCGAGAACACACACTAGTGTTCTTGGACTTTTAACACCCTTTCAAGCTCCTTTATTGTAAGTACTCTTACCCTAGCGTGTTATAAGGCTTGTTACACTTCTTTATCATCTAGAAAACGCAAAGAACACAAGATCAAAGGGAGTTTACGGCCGTAAACTCCCAAGACCGTAAACCCCATTTTGGTGGCCATTAGGGCTATAAACCCTATAAGATGCAAGGCGAGTGACCCAGAACCCATCCTTGAAGTGCTTAGGACCTTAAACATCAAAAAGACCATGAACCATTAGAGTTTACGGCCGTAAACACATGGAGAAATGGTCCATGGGCCGTAAACTCCCTAAAGGGGTGAAATGATGCCACAATCACTTCCTAAGGCTTAGACTTGAAGAAGGAATGCTTCATTATGACTTTTAGGACTTCAAAACACAAAATGGTGGACTTACCATGAGTTTACGGCCGTAAACTCATGGGTTTACGACCGTAAACTCCAAGGGTGATGGTCACAAAACCGTAAACTCCAAAAGAGTGTCCCCTTGAACCCTAAACTCAAATACAAGGTCCTACAACCCTTAGATGCAATCCTTAGTACTTATAACACTCGAATCAAGGTGTTTCCTAGTCCCGGAAGGTGTTTCCTTTCATATAGTTGTTTATAAACACTATATTCATGTCAATATGTGTCCTCATATGTCATTTAGGACATATTGTGTCTCAGGACTTCATTCGCGGAACTTCTAATCCTTACACGCATACCCGTTTGAATCACCCACATCAGGTGAGTTCATACCCCGTAATGAATCTTTTAACTGTTTTAACTGTTTTAAAGGGGGGGGGGGATACAAGTTGAACACAATGATAATTGTGTAAATGTTTGTTATAAACATCTTTCAAAATGTTACTTATGTCATTTATAAGTTGTCAAAACATTTCAAAACTCTTTTAAAGTTATGTTATTTGATAGTTAGACAAAACTCTGTATTTAAAGTACAAGCATAGCTTAGTATATAAATGAGTCTTTTCAATAACAGTCCAAATAGAACATTAGTAAGCTATAATAAGTATAGTTTAGGAGAATACTTTTCATTACTTCTAGTACAATGAAGTACAGAAACAAACAATACCATACAGAGAGAACACACAATTATGAGAAACAAACAGAACGTACAATATACAATACAAAACAAACAAGTTAGGTTGCTACAGCATGAGAACACATACAAGATCTAATTATACCAATGAATCACTAACTCATTGTTTTAAACAAAAGGTGATAGTTATATTGGGTATACATGATCATGTACTTTTAATGTGAATTACATGGCTTGCAAGAATTTGCAGAGGTCGTGTTTAGTTCCCCTAATCTCCTGACAGGGAGAGCGTATAGTAAGGGTTCTAGCCTTCATATTATAACCGTAATAAAACAAATACTTTTTTAGGTTATTAGTACATCCGCATGTCATTATAAACGACAACTGTGTACTTACATTTCCCATTTCTTTCATAAAGTGACAGTACCACTTGAAAGTCAAACTCAAACTATTTTCGAGTCAAGATAGTTATAAACTAGGGAAAATATACATGTTTACAATCGACTAACGGAACCGTCGAGTCTAGCACGTAACAGAAGATGCCTTGGTAGAAGGCTACGTTTAAAAGATAGGACCATAATGCTAGCCTTATGATTCCTTAGTGTATACACCATAGGATATATATATATATATATATATATATATATATATATATATATATATATATATATATACTAATAGGGTCCGACATGTAATAGGATGTGTGCTCTCCGTTTCATTTCCTGTTCCTTGTTTGGTTGTGGGCTTGGAACGAATTCACCCAATCTATTATCTATCCGATTCTATATATATGTATGCTTAGTATACATCAAGTCATCATAAGGGTACCAGGTATGGGTCAGGTTATAGGACACAGAGTCAAAGCACAGTTTTTCTAGTACAAAACATACTTTCCAAAATCAGTACTTTTGGTATACAAAACTAGAAACCTCACAGTAAAGGGTTTAATTCATTTTATTAAACCAGTACAATTTAAAGGACCTTAGGTGAGTAACTCTATAATACCTTAGTTTATACATCATGTTTATATATAAAACTAATACCCAATAGGTAGTTGGATGTGTGCTTTCCGCCTTACTTCCTGTTCCTTGTTTGGTTGTGGGCTTAGGGCAGATTCACTCAATTAACTTTCTATCCGATATTAGATTATATATATCAGTATAAACTAAGCTATTATAAAAGTAGTCATTGTGGTCACCATTTTATTTATAAGAAATAAGGGTTTTCTTAAAGAACTTTTCATTAGATACAAAGGAACCATCATGACTAACTCCATGAGTAACAAGTGAATACACCAGGGTTATATATTACGACGATCTAACAAACAATGGGATGTGTGCTATCCGCCTTAATTTCTGTTCCTCGTTTGGTTGTGAGCTTGAGGCAGATGCGCACAATCGATTGTGTGTTTACTCTGAGTCTTATATAACTTGTACCCACTTAGTACCCATAGAATGGGTTGTAGTGTCATTTTACTTAAACTTCCATCAAAGTAGGAAATATATGATTTTCTAGAGGAACAGGCGAACTTTTCAAAACAGAACTTACAACTTACACCATTTTTACATATACATTTTCAACAACACCTTACAACTTACTCACATCACTAAAATCTTATGAACTCACCAGCTTAATTGCTGATCAACTCTTTCAAATAACTTGTATTCTCAGGAGACTATTAGACAGGTGCTCGTGCTGGGGATTCAGAAGATGGAGCATTGTAGTTTCAAGTCTTGTTTTGTTATTTGTGTATGAATTCCATGTTTTGTGAACACACACATTGTAGAAAATTTCTTTCGAAATGAAATGGTTGTTCATTACTTGCTTACCATATACATATCTCATGATACTAAACATGACGTCCTCCACCCCCGAACGATTCCGCCGTTCCGGTTTTGGGGTGTGACAGATTGGTATCAGAGCATTGTTTATAGTGAACTAAGTATATCAACCGATAAAAGATATACAACTATAAATACAATGGGGCTTAAGTGCTCTGGATAATGATATATTTTTAGAGTATAACTACAAGTTATAAAAATATACCTACTTGCTTATACATGTGCATAATAGAACTAGTGTCACGAGGAGAACAGAACTAAAAGTATTTAAAGGTTGGGCACTATCGTCAACCTGAACACTTATGTAATCATAGCTAGGATCAATATAGCCTGATCAACTATATTCATTCGAGATGTGACCGACATGTGTTTGGGAATGATGTGGTGTTGCAACAATGTTAAAACTTACCTGAGCACCAGAACAAGTACATTACGTTAGAATACTATAGGAGTATTTTAGTCCATATAAATAACCATGTGATAACTTAAAAGACCCTTACAGATAGGTCTATAATCTTGCAAGGTATATTCCTAAAGTTATATATATATATATATATATATATATATATATATATATATATATATATATATATATATATATATATATATATATATATATATATATAATCAAGATCTTATAGACTTAGAATCTGTGGTCTACGCTTCGCTATCCATTCCTCTTAAGGGTGTAGTTTTGGAGTAGTATAACTTATTCGAAGGTCTATTTAATCTTCAATTATATACAAACTTGTGTACCTTATACAATTATAGGAAGACTCCGTAAGGATCACCCCATAAAAGTTACCTTAAAGCTCATAGATTCTTTAGTCACTTTCATTCTCGCACGACAAGCCCAGATAGATGTAACCACTTCCTCATAGTAGACAACAGAAGAGTCCAGGAGGAACAAGAACAATTACATGAGAAGTTTTCAAAGAGGGATCAACCGAAGTAACCAAAAACGTCTTACACGTCACACTAATAAATAATAATCTTGTTAAATGAGCGAGTGAAAACACTGCTCACATTATATGTTAAGGATTATTTTCTTACATGCAGCTAGTAACAGTTATTCAGGAAAACAGATATTCATTCGAGGATAGTTATTTCAAATTCATAGAGTTTATTAGGTATAGACTCTTTTATGAATTGTTTCTAGAACCCTGTGGAAGTCAGGACCCGATACATCCAGAACTAGGATAACCTTGTCTTTTCAGCTTTTGGCTTGTGTCCCTTGCTTTAGACTTATTTTGTCTCATCTTTGTATTATTTTAGCAAAGATGCCTCCTCGCAGATCTATCAGACGCACTACTTCGATAACTCCAATACCGCCTCCTTCGCAAATCGATATGGCAGCTATAAACGCTGCAGTGGCAATAGCCATGGCTCAATATCACCCCATCAGTACCAGCAGAGGTGAAACGCCTACTGATCTACTCGAGGTGAGGTCCTCATGCGCTCGAGAGAGTTCTCCTACAAGGACTTCACCAAATGCCAGCTATTGTCCTTTGATGGGACTGAAGGAGTCATTGCCCTCATGCAATGGTTCGAGAAAACAGAGTCGATATTCGAAATCTGTTTATGCCCAGAAGGAAGCCAGGTGAAGTTTGCTGCCTGCACCTTCTCTGGAAAGGCCCTAACATGGTGAAGCAACCATGTTAAGTCACTGACCCTATCAGTGGCTAATTCAATAGGCTGGGAAAACCTAAAAGAGTTAATGCGGGAGGAAAACTGCCCGTTAGGCGAAATTCAAAAACTGGAACAAGAACTGTGGGATCTCACTATGGTCGGCTCAGACATAGTGACCTACACTGACCGGTTCAGCGAACTAGCAGCTCTATGCCCCGGGATGATTACCTCGGAGAGCAAGAAGATAGAAAGATACATTTGGGGTCTGACTGCTCCGACCCAAGGAAATGTGTTGTCTTCTAGCCCAACCACGTTCGATAGTGCTAAACGCCTGGCTCAGCGACTCGTCGACCACAGAGTCCGCCATGGTGTAAAAGTCCCTATTCCCGAGCCGCCAAGGGAAGAGGACTATAATACGAAGTCGGGGAACAAGAGAAAGAAGAAGCAAACAACACAAGACACCCCACAAGAGTAACGAGCGAGTACTATGTACGTCGCTACGACGTCTACTGCTTCAGCCCCTGCCAGTCGATATGCTGGAAACCTTCCGAAGTGTGGAAAGTGCAACTTTCACCACACCGGAGTATGCCTGGAAATGCAGTGTCTGAACTGCCACGGAAAGGGACACACAGTCCGTTTCTGCAGGGCACCGGCTCAACCGATCTCCCAAGTCCTCGGAGCTGAAGAAAACCAAGTTTGCCATGGCTGTGGTGAGACTGGACACCGTCAGAGGGACTGCCCAATAATAAGGAACTCAGGAGCGGATGGACGCATTCTGATGATCACCGCAGGAGAATCTACCTCAGAGTCGTCGACGAGTAGCGGTACGTTTTTCGAAGTAGTAATTACTTTTAAAATTTTTATTTATATTCTTATAAGATTAAAATTTAGGGGGATAACACTTAAAAGTAACTATAACAACTCACAGGTCGAAATAGGTCACAGTATTCAAGAGAACTAAAAGATCCGTTTAGAGAAGCTATTATGGCTTACCATATACACCAAGGTTGTGCACAACTAAGATGCTGCAGACTAAGAGTGAGTGACTCCGCTCAGGTCCCCATCCTTTAATTGGTTGGGGGGATTTGAGGCAGAGTTACTCAGTCGACTTCCTGGTTCATCTTAAATATTCATAACTTGTATATGGCAGGCGATGGTAGTGGTACCAACGAGGATTATGTAATAAAGTATCCCCACCAGTAGAAAGGCACTTTTATTCGTATGTATGCGCACATAGCGGTACGATACGTAGGAGTGTTAAATTCAAAGAGAAAACAGGAAACACGGGAACATTACAAAGAGTACATTGTCGAACATACTAGGAGTACATTAGCGAACATACAAGGGATACATCGTCGTATATCAGACGTTTCTTCCGTTTCACCAAAACTTTGTTCGGTAAAGAGTCCGTTGCTTTCAGTCGTCATGAGTTGGCGTGGTCCTCACCATACTAAGTTCATATGTTTCTATCGCCTCGATCGCCAAGTTCTCGAAAATTTCGTCTTTCGTATCGAAAGTCCGACCTAAACCTAAATTTTATCTTTTGTATTCTAAAACCCGAAGTACTCGTGCGAAGAGTACTTTGCCCTCCGAAGCCTTATCGTCAGATATCCGCAGACCGTCATGAAATACCGCTCGTCCAGCAGACCAAGTTCGAGCACAGAGGCTAAGGACGAATACAGCCCACCTATTACTATTCAGTGTATACACGAGGGTGGTATATGATTATGATTATGCAGATTTAGTATGCGTGTTTCAGCCCTATCTCCTGTTCCGTGTTTGGTTGTGGACCTGGGGCAGAGTCGCACATCCGACCGTCTTACTAACCCTAATTATATACGACTTGTATACACGAGGTAATGATAGATGGACCAAGTATGAATCCTATCATGAACAGAAGGGTAAAGATGCCAAGTCTACGAATGGGTATTCTGCCAATCAGAAGAGAGCAAACCCAGAAGTAATGCTAAGAAAGCTAATTTCGGGACGAAATTCCTTCTAACGGGGGGATGATGTGACAACCCGAAATTTCTTTTCTGTACAACCATTCACTTCAATAGAAGTCAGAACTGTTTCTGCTAACTTTCAAGCTTTTAGGAATCAGTTTGAGTGTTTTAAAGTTAGTACTTCAAGAGATAACTGGAGAGAGGATGCCCTAGGATTTATTGTGCAACAATAAAGTCCCAAAACTTCAAGAGTTTGGAGTTTACGGCCCAAATGGTATTAGGGCCGTAAACCCTAATGACTATATAAGTGGCACTTAGTTAATTTTAAGTTCTTTTCACACTTTCAAGTCTAGAACCATTTCTCTCTCAAGTATCATCCAAAGTTTCTTCCAAATCTTCAAGAAAGTAAGTGTTTTCTTCCTTGTTTAGTTGATCTCTTGCTTAATCTAGTGATCTTACATGATTTCATCCGTGAAATCATTCCATTTGTGTAGATCTTCAAGTGTTCTTAGTTTCACCAAGAACACACACTAGTGTTCTTGGACTTTTAACACCCTTTCAAGCTCCTTTATTGTAAGTACTCTTACCCTAGCGTGTTATAAGGCTTGTTACACTTCTTTATCATCTAGAAAATGCAAAGAACACAAGATCAAAGGGAGTTTACGGCCATAAACTCCCAAGACCGTAAACCCCATTTTGGTGGCCATTAGGGCTATAAACCCTATAGGATGCAAGGCGAGTGACCCAGAACCCATCCTTGAAGTGCTTAGGACCTTAAACATGAAAAAGACCATGAACCATTAGAGTTTACGGCCGTAAACACATGGAGAAATGGTCCATGGGCCGTAAACTCCCTAAAGGGGTGAAATGATGCCACAATCACTTCGTAAGGCTTAGACTTGAAGAAGGAATGCTTCATTATGACTTTTAGGACTTCAAAACACAAAATGGTGGACTTACCATGAGTTTACGGCCGTAAACTCATGGGTTTACGACCGTAAACTCCAAGGGTGTGTTGGATTAATGTCTAAGTCCATAACTATATTTGGTATGTACTTGACCCGACCCGGCATGGTCCATTTGGGTTGCACTTCACCGGCACAATTTATATGGATAGTCTTTTGAGAATAGTATATTTATGATTTATATTAATATATTATAAGATCTAATATATTAATATGGAATCATATTATTTAATTAGTATTGATCAAGAATTAATTTAGAATTAATTAAGTGATCAAAAAGAACTAATTAAATATGGAATCTTATATATATGGAATGTGCCAAGTTCATTTAGGTTGGGCTAAGCTTTCATGGATGGTCCATGGAGCTTTTAACCCATGGATCCTATGTAAATGAAAGGTCATGGGTATTAGGGTTTACATGGATGTAACCCTAATCCTCCATAATATATAAAGGGGTCCTTGGCTCACAAAATTGGCACAAGTGTGTGAAAATAAGAGTGGGCCGATTTTAGTGTGCATACATATTCTCTCAAGTTCTTCCAAGGTGTTTTGGTGATTTGTGATTCCATTTGAGGCTTCCACACTATTGGGGCTAAGCTCTTAAAGCTTGAAGACATCAAGCTACATCAAAAGGTATGTCATCTAACTTGAACTTTGTAGTATAGGTGCTTCATAATATGCTAGTTAGGATGAAACCTTGGAATAGTTAATATTTGCATGTATAATAGAGAAAACATAGATCCAAGGTTTATAGGGTTGCATGTACACCATAGGAGTGTTAGAATGCTCAAAACCCAACAGTGGTATCAGAGCCATGGGTTGTTTTCTGTTATATTGATGCAAATGTTTTATTTTCAAGTTGAAAAAAAAGGAAAAAAAAACATGACGTTTGTCAAATTTTAATATAATTACTTGTTTTGTGAAAAACGAATTATTTGTAAAATTTGAATCATTTGTTATATGAGTTGAATTAGGTCAAATTTAGTAAAAGATAAAATGATATGATTATTTTATTAGTTTTAAAAGTTTGATCTAAATGTTTTAAGGAGTTACATATTTTGTCATAAAATTTTGGAGCTCAAAAGTTTTTTTTTAAAGTTGTGATCTTAAGGGTTTTTGAAACTTCCATAAGTTATGGATATGAAAGTTTTTTTTTTTAAAAAAAAAATTTTGATTCAAAGTTTTTATGGAGTTACAAAATTTGGTGTTAATGTTTTAAAGAATTCCATAACTTGTTCTTAAGTTATGGAACATGGAAAGTTTCATCATAAAACACCATTAATTCCATAAGTTATAGAATCCAAAGGTTTTCAAGAATTACAAAACTTGCCCTCAAGTTTTGGAATTTGAGAAAAGTTTTTTATGAAAAAAAGAATTGAATTCTAAAACTCTTGGGTTCATAAGTTAAACAATTAATTAAATGGTTTTAATTTTGAGTTTAATAATTGGAATTATGATGTTTTGTTGAATAGTTCAAATTAACTCTTATGGACTTTATTAATAGTTAATTAAAGCGTTTAATTAAAAGAGTATTATTAATCCATAAATATATGGTTTGAGTTTAATTAAATTAAAAGTCTAGTTTAATTAATAGATTAAACCACCAAGTATTTTAAATGTCTAAAATACACCCTTATACTATTATAATATTAAAAGTTTAATATATTATATGTATAAGAGCAAGTCGTCTTACCATTAGTAGGCCTCATTCAGGAAGCCGGTCTATAAGGGGGGTATAAGGTTACTGCCTATAAAATGGCAGTTTAATGGGTGTCCACTCTCACTCACTGCTTCCTTGACCGGTGGAGGGTCGTTAGCCGAACAGGTAGGACAAGGACTATAATTCTCCCTTCATTATAAGTATAATGATAAATAATAAGTAACTAAACACTTATAAATTCCCAATCTTAGTTACTTAGGAAAATGTGAATAAGGTGCTAATCCATGAAATTACACTTTGCACTTTGTTTAAGCTGTTAGTGGAGCGTGTGTGGTTAACCGGCACACTAACCTGGACTTAACAAGGTAGGCAAAGGGTAACTTAATGTTTATCATAGTATCGTTGGAGCGTGTGTGGTTAACCAGCACATCGATTGAGGGGTAAATATTAAGGGTACCAAGTATATTTGCATGGTTACTTCACACCTTGTTTTGTGATCCTCGGCATCCCAGTCACAAAACCTGAAGGGCACACTCGAGATTGAAACATGCCATTGAAAAGTTCAATGAATCTCAAAAGAATCTAGGAGTTTCAAAACCAATTAAAACCTAATAATACATTTTGTTTATCTTGGTGGAAATTGGTGAATCGTCATTCACCTACCTTCAAATATTTTATAGCTTGGATTACGGCATCCCTCTTCCAAGTTATAAAATAGTTTGTTGGGTCCTAGCCTTAATATATCATATTGGGTGTTATATTAAGGACTTAAATCAACTTTACGTGAATTTCTCCCATTGTTGATGTCTGGTTTAGACAACAATGATCTTCCCAAACCAAGCTTTCCTAATGAATATGACTTCCCGAGTTTGGCTCATGGAAGTCATACTTCTCTTCCTCCACCTCCTCCAATTATTCTCCCTAACCCACAAGTTCAAGGTCACTCAAGCCCTAATGGCAAGCAAGGTCTATGTGTGATCACATCTTAGAGATGAAGTCACATATTGACAAGCCGGGAGAGTTGGGTGTCAAAGTCTTGAGAAATTTGGATGTTCAATCACTTTCTAAGTCACATAGTGAGTTCCTTTGGGACTACTATGAAACAGACTATGACATGAACCTTAATGATCATATCTATTTGCTTGGTGCTGCTGAATCAGCAATGATTTGGAACGATAGTAAAGCAAATTTGATTAGAAGATCAACTTCCCAAAAACTTTATGGACAGTGATAATGGTGACACTGGAAACCAGAAAAAGCATTCTCTTCCCAATGGAAAGGGATTGGCCATAGTCAACCCGGTTGACCAAATGGTAAAGAGAAAGGCTAAGTCTGAGATAGTCCCATTACCAAAGGGTCCATATGTTTATTTTGCCAAAGGAAGGGGCGTTGATTGCAAAGCTGCCAAATTTACCTAAGGATGTTAAAGTCAATAAGTTTGACTCTACATCAGGTAGAGCCCATTATCTAACTCTGTTAAGTTCTATTCTGAGATCCTCATTACATGATGTGACTGGGTCACATGTTGATGTTTTAAGAATCAAAGAATAGAGAGAAATCTGAAAGGAAGTATATGCTGATTCTGATCGCGAAGGTGGATTTCGATCGCATCAGAATTTTGAGCAGTTGCTTAAGAAGTTATGATATATTGCTAAGGAATAGATAACAATAATTTTCCATGTGGATTGTAAGGATAAGTTTTTCCGCAAAGTTTTAAAATAAAAGAAAATTGTTTAATTTTATTTATTTGAAGTATCCTTACAATGGCATTTGTGGAAAATTGTTGCTTATATGATTCCACTGACAGCAATATTGGAAAATGGATTTGATTCTTTCATTTGTGGTAGTGTCTAAATTTACCAAATCAGGAAAGTTCCTCATCACCCAAGTTTCAATTGGACCGAAACTTGGAATCATGCAAGTTGAATAGTATGATGAATGAGAACTTTCAAGCATTGGAAAATCAAGACTAATTACTTGTTCACATGGATATGTGAGTCAAGTGAAGGACTAAAGGGATCGAGTACACATTCTTGTGCACTGGTCATGTCCACCACAAAGCTCGTTAAGACTATTTGATTTACTAAAGTTTAGTAAATATGGTTATACTTACAAGTTCAAGTATAATTCTGAAACATTGGAAAAGTCTCAATGTATGACAGAACGAATGGGAAGAATCAAATTAGGCAGAAAGATAAAAGTTTCTCAAATCTGAAAAGATGGGAGAGTACTTTAGTATCATGTTTGTGATCATCTTAATGATTTAGAAATCATATCACAATTAGTCCTCTAAAGGTCATCTTAGTGCATTCTTATGACTAAGAAGAGGAGTCATGAATTGTTGAAATGGTTAGATCAGGAAGATGAGTCATACTTCGTTCCAAAACAATTCTTGGAGTCATACTCCAAGATTGTAACTTGAGTGACATATCTTAAAGAAAGGTTTAAAACACTTGTCAAATGTAAGAGTAAAAGTGTCCTACTCTTGTACATTTGAAATTGGTAAGTTGTGATGTTTTGGATAAAACAAAGACCAACTAAGGCCAATTGTGTGAAGTGTTTGTCTTGATAAAGAATCCGCACTATCTCTTGAATATTTGGCAAGATAGTCTTATATGTCAAGAGGATAGTGGGAGTCTTAAAGATCCTAAAAAGAATTTCAAGAACTAATCAAGAATAAAACTTGAGGTTCTTCACTAGCACACGACTTGAGGTTTATAACCTATCGTGTTGACATATTCTGTGCCCATTCCAGTTAAAGTTGGCTTTGCATAGGAGTTCTGAAAGTTCTCAATTGGTTGCATAACAACTTGGAAGCAATGGCAGGCCCTATACTGCCAGGTGGCAAGAAGTTAAGATTGCATAAGTTCAGTCCATATGAGTTTGGATTTGTCATTATCCTTGTCTTGTGACTATGGTTTTGACGATTCACATGGATAAGAACACATACGCCATAAAATCTAAGGGTCATAAGGTTTCTCTCCGATTCATGAAAATGATGGTGAGGAAACACTTCCACCAAGTATATTTGAAGCAGATGGCAAAAGGTCTAAACAATTGAGACTATGATTACGGCATCCCTTTTCATAGTTCTGAAATTGTTTAGACACACATGCATGCTATCTAAGGAAAGGTGTATGATTTTGATAAAGTTTTATCAAAGCATCTCGTATCAGAAATCTGAACTTTGGTAAGAAAGTGAATAAAGTATTGATTTCTAGAAGTCCAACTGATTTCTGAGTACATGTCAAAGCTAGTGGGAGCATAAGTGTTATGCTAATAATCATCATGTTAGTGGGAGCATGATAATTATTGTTAGTGTTGCAAGTTAGCAATGTTAATTATAGAAAACAAAAGTTTCACTTCGTGAGGCTGCAGGGATTGAAAAAGTTGTTTTGCTATAATTAAGGGAGAGGATATACTTCATTTCAGTTCTAAAGGCTTAGATTGAGACCTTAATCATCTTTAGTCAAGAATATATATATGAATTTCATGTTGGATTGGTTCAACTTAAGGAAATTCTATATATTGCGTTCTCAAAATTCGATTATGATTACATCATCCCTCTTCATAGTCAAATTTTGAAAACATGGCAAATAAAAATATTGTAGCAAAAGACTGGTCTAGAATCATGTCTTTATGTGAGACATCATGAATCGTGTACCATTTTCTTTGGGTATAGGATCGATTGCATGTGCTATAATATTTGTCATTTCTAAATTTTTCCAAATGCCCAGAGGCATTAAGAAGGGAAAAGGTCTAGAATTGGATATGACTAAAATGATTAAGCAATTGTCGACGACAATCTGAGGTTTACCAAAGATTGGTTGCTCAAGGACAGTTGGAAGTATAGTGCTAATTTTGGAAGAACCATATTGACATATTCTGAAAAGAGGCATCTCTTATTCAGAAGTGATAGTCAAAATGAGAATATGGAGTTGTCTCCATAGGTGGAAGTTATCTGTGTAAGATTAGAAAACTTAATGCAAGAAGCATGTCCAAAGCAATGTACTTTGAATATGAGACTTAGTTTCCATGGAGTTGATCTCCATTGGAATACATTATAATGACTGTTGACAAGTCTTTGTGACTTTGTACATATTGATTACAGGAGGGTCACTGCATATAAGTTTAAAATCTAAACAGATTTCGATAAATGATAGGAATTTGAAATTCTCACATTTTTCGATAAGGATTTGGGAGTGTGAAATTAGAATCATTGAAATTATGTTCAATTAGTTTATTTCACAAAGTAAAGATCATAGACAAACATAGTATGCATACTTGGTGTATGGCATGACTAGTGTTTAGAAAACATAGTGTACATGCTTGGAGCATGGGACAACTATTGTTTTAAATTCAAGTATAAAGTTGATAAAACCGAAACAATGAATAATGAGTAATCAGTATGGTGATAAATAAAATTGTTTATTTATATTCATAGGGTTTGATACCATATTTGATTCATTTATTCTTGTGTTTCACTTTGCATGTTTTGACTTCCAGAATAACTAAGTCGCTCTTCCTGAATGATTAAGTTATTCAAACCATCCACAGTCGGTCATATGTTGGAAGTAGATATGAATCAAGACTGTCATGGGTTGGTTTGTAGAGGTCCAAGTTGGTGGACAAAGTGGTGCTACAACACTCATGAGTGCTCATAAGTTCTGAGTATTGGATTCAACCCGCGCTCATTTGAATCACTTCATGGATTTTATCACGAGTGATCATGAGACGATAATATCTTATATTATTCAAACCTAGAGATATGAGTTGTTACTATGAGTTGGTTATACATTGATTGCACGAAAACGCATTTGGTAAGTCGATGTTATAAAACGTGCCTTTGTGTATGATTCAACAAGTAGTAGAACAAGCCATATGAGCCGAAGTTTATCCATTCCTTTTACCTTCGGGATAAAAGCGATATCTGTGGGCCCCTCAATGATTTAGCGATGACACATGTGAGTGCTTGGCCAAGCCAGGACTGATTTGATTTGTTCAATCACTCAGTCATCATAAATCGAAAATCGGGAAACAACAAATGGACAGAGAGAATGATTATAATCCATGTCTCAGTCCATATGATATCTAGAATGGAGGAATATATGATCCCTTATCTAATGGACAAGTCATTGACAAGGTCAGAGTTCGACAGCGGCTTTAAGAGCTATGATTGCCAGTTATGTTTTGAAGTCATACTCAATAATAGTTTTAGACTTATCCAAGTGGGAGACTGTTGGATTAATGTCTAAGTCCATAACTATATTTGGTATGTACTTGACCCGACCCGGCATGGTCCATTTGGGTTGCACTTCACCGGCACAATTTATATGGATAGTCTTTTGAGAATAGTATATTTATGATTTATATTAATATATTATAAGTTCTAATATATTAATATGGAATCATATTATTTAATTAGTATTGATCAAGAATTAATTTAGAATTAATTAAGTGATCAAAAAGAACTAATTAAATATGGACTCTTATATATATGGAATGGGCCAAGTTCATTTAGGTTGGGCTAAGCTTTCATGGATGGTCCATGGAGCTTTTAACCCATGGATCCTATATAAATGAAAGGTCATGGGTATTAGGATTTACATGGATGTAACCCTAATCCTCCATAATATATAAAGGGGTCCTTGGCTCACAAAATTGGCACAAGTGTGTGAAAATAAGAGTGGGCCGATTTTAGTGTGCATACATATTCTCTCAAGTTCTTCCAAGGTGTTTTGGTGATTTATGATTCCATTTGAGGCTTCCACACTATTGGGGCTAAGCTCTTAAAGCTTGAAGACATCAAGCTACATCAAAAGGTATGTCATCTAACTAGAACTTTGTAGTATAGGTGCTTCATAATATGCTAGTTAGGATGAAACCTTGGAATAGTTAATATTTGCATGTATAATAGAGAAAACATAGATCCAAGGTTTATAGGGTTGCATGTACACCATAGGAGTGTTAGAATGCTCAAAACCCAACAGGGTGATGGTCACAAAACCGTAAACTCCAAAAGAGTGTCCCCTTGAACCCTAAACTCAAATACAAGGTCCTACAACCCTTAGATGCAATCCTTAGTACTTATAACACTTGAATCAAGGTGTTTCCTAGTCCCGGAAGGTGTTTCCTTTCATATAGTTGTTTATAAACACTATATTCATGTCAATATGTGTCCTCATATGTCATTTAGGACCTATTGTGTCTCGGGACTTCATTCGTGGAACTTCTAATCCTTACACGCATACCCGTTTGAATCACCCACATCAGGTGAGTTCATACCCCGTAATGAATCTTTTAACTGTTTTAACTGTTTTAAAGGGGGGGGGGATACAAGTTGAACACAATGATAATTGTGTAAATGTTTGTTATAAACATCTTTCAAAATGTTACTTATGTCATTTATAAGTTGTCAAAACATTTGAAAACTATTTTAAAGTTATGTTATTTGATAGTTAGACAAAACTCTGTATTTAAAGTACAAGCATAACTTAGTATATAAATGAGTCTTTTCAATAACAGTCCAAATAGAACATTAGTAAGCTATAATAAGTATAGTTTAGGAGAATACTTTTCATTACTTCTAGTACAATGAAGTACAGAAACAAACAATACCATACAGAGAGAACACACAATTATGAGAAACAAACAGAACGTACAATATACAATACAAAACAAACAAGTTAGGTTGCTATAGCATGAGAACACATACAGGATCTAATTATACCAATGAATCACTAACTCATTGTTTTAAACAAAAGGTGATAGTTATATTGGGTATACATGATCATATACTTTTAATGTGAATTACATGGCTTGCAAGAATTTGCAGAGGTCGTGTTTAGTTCCCCTAATCTCCTGACAGGGAGAGCGTATAGTAAGGGTTCTAGCCTTCACATTATAACCGTAATAAAACAAATACCTTTTTAGGTTATTAGTACATCCGCATGTCATTATAAACGACAACTGTGTACTTACATTTCCCATTTCTTTCATAAAGTGACAGTACCACTTGAAAGTCAAACTCAAACTATTTTCAAGTCAAGATAGTTATAAACTAGGGAAAATATACATGTTTACAATCGACTAACAGAACAGTCGAGTCTAGCATGTAACAGAAGATGCCTTGGTAGAAGGCTACGTTTAAAAGATAGGACCATAATGCTAGCCTTATGATTCCTAAATGTATACACCACAGGATATATATATATATATATATATATATATATACTAATAGGGTCCGACAGGTAATAGGATGTGTGCACTCCGTTTCATTTCCTGTTCCTTGTTTGGTTGTGGGCTTGGAACGAATTCACCCAATCTATTATCTACCCGATTCTATATATATGTATGCTTAGTATACATCAAGTCATCATAAGGGTACCAGGTATGGGTCAGGTTATAGGACACAGAGTCAAAGCACAGTTTTTCTAGTATAAAACATACTTTCCAAAATCAGTACTTTTGGTATACAAAACTAGAAACCTCACAGTAAAGGGTTTAATTCATTTTATTAAACCAGTAGAATTTAAAGGACCTTAGGTGAGTAACTCTATAATACCTTAGTTTATACATCATGTTTATATATAAAACTAATACCCAATAGGTAGTTGGATGTGTGCTTTCCGCCTTACTTCCTGTTCCTTGTTTGGTTGTGGGCTTAGGGCAGATTCACTCAATTAACTTTCTATCCGATATTAGATTATATATATCAGTATAAACTAAGCTATTATAAAAGTAGTCATTGTGGTCACCATTTTATTTATAAGAAATAAGGGTTTTCTTAAAGAACTTTTCATTAGATACAAAGGAACCATCATGACTAACTCCATGAGTAACAAGTGAATACACCAGGGTTATATATGACGACGATCTAACAAACAATGGGATGTGTGCTATCCGCCTTAATTTCTGTTCCTCGTTTGGTTGTGAGCTTGAGGCAGATGCGCACAATCGATTGTTTGTTTACTCTGAGTCTTATATAACTTGTACCCACTTAGTACCCATAGAATGGGTTGTAGTGTCATTTTACTTAAGCTTCCATCAAAGTAGGAAATATATGATTTTCTAGAGGAACTGGCGAACTTTTCAAAATAGAACTTACAACTTACACCATTTTTACATATACATTTTTAACAACACCTTACAACTTACTCACATCACTAAAATCTTATGAACTCACCAGCTTAATTTCTGATCAACTCTTTCAAATAACTTGTATTCTTAGGAGACTATTAGACAGGTGCTCATGCTGGGGATTCAGAAGATGGAGTATTGTAGCTTTAAGTCTTGTTTTGTTATTTGTGTATGAATTCCATGTTTTGTGAACACACACATTGTAAACAATTTCTTTCGAAATGAAATGGTTGTTCATTACTTGCTTACCATATACATATCTCGTGATACTAAACATGACGTCCTCCACCCCCGAACGATTCTGCCATTCCGGTTTTGGGGTGTGACATCGAGTGCAGCTCACTGACTCGTCGAGTCCCTCCAGAACTCGAGAAATCGTGAAAACCCTAGTTGACTCGCCGAGTTTCCAGCCAGCTCGTCGAGTCCATGCGGTGTCTAAATGTTGGGTAAAACCCTAACTAACTCGTCAAGTCATCTCCTTGACTCGCCGAGTCCATGCAGAAACCAATATAGGCAATCTTCATCCGACTCGTCGAGTTGGCCATGCAACTCCTCGAGTCCCTTCAGTCCTTTTCACATTCAGACATTTTTAAGTTACCCCAAAGCTCCAAATTGTAGTTCTAACCTCCTAGGGCATGGTTTCCACGTAATGTTCCAAACTTTACGTACATGCATGGTCGTAAATGCCAAAACCAAGCTAAGGGAAAGTTTTAACCCAAAGGGAAGGGCCAATGCTGGCTAAATCTGATAACGTTATGACTATAGAGACCTAAAGGACTCCAGATCTGAAGTTACAACTTCAGATAATGACAAATACCCGAAATGACTCACAAATATGCTAAAAATGGCCTTAAACCCATGAGTAAGAAGATCTAACACTAAAATGATCAAGGTAACAACTTGTTACCTTCAAATGGAAGCCAAAATGGAGTAGGTATTGGATCTGCAAGCATCTCCTTGATCCAAGCTCTTGAGTCTTCAAGCTTCTTGCATAAATGCACCAAAACACTCTTTTAGCCTCACAAAACACTAGAACAAGGTTCAAAATGATTAGGGTTTCTTCTGGTCGTCAAAAGGTGGTAAGGGGCTGGAGGAAAGGACTTAAGGTCCTTTAAATAGGGTGCAAACCCTAAAAATTAGGGTTTCCATGAACAGACTCTACTCGTTGAGTCAGGGTCCTCCGACTCATCGAGTAGAAGTCATAAATCACGCGGGCTGACTAGGTTCGACACGACGAGTTGGGGCCACCAACTCGTTGAGTTCCCTCAGTAAAATGAATATAAAGCTTTTGAAAATTATACCTGGGAGTCGGGGTGTTACAATTCTCCCCCACTTGAATTAGACTTCGTCCTCGAAGTCTGCTGCGGTGAATTACTCTGGATAATGCTCCTGCATCTCTGCCTTCGGCTCCCAAGTCCACTCGGATCCCCTCCGATGGTCCCATTGTACCTTTACCAAAGGTACTTCCTTGTTCTGTAGAACCTTCACCTTCCTCTCTAAAACGACCACTGGTATCTCCACGTAATTCAGATGCTCGTCGACCTGAATATCATCTAATGACACTACTGCCTCCTCATCCAAAATGCACTTCCGCAACTATGACACATGGAAAGTGATGTGGGTCTGAATAAGCTCCTCAGGGAGATCTAGTCTATATGCCACCTTGTCAACCCTGGCAGTGATCCTGAATGACCCAATATATCAGGACCCAACTTCCCCCTCTTCCTGAAGCGAATCACACCCTTCCAGGGTGAGAACTTCAGGAGCACCATGTCACCGACCTGAAACTCCAACTCAAATCGGCGTCGGTCGGCGTAACTCTTTTTCCGACTCTATGTCGTCTGCAACCGCTATCTGATCTGCTGAATCTTATCGGTAGTTTGCAGGACTACCTCGGTCCGAACCATCACCCTGTGACCAACCTCTCCCCAACAGTCTGGGGTACGACATCTCCGTCCATACAGCAACTCATAAGGTGGAGCACCAATACTGGAATGAAAGTTGTTGTTATAGGAGAACTCTGCAAGGGGTAGGTAGGAGTCCCAGCTCCCACCGAAGTCAATAACGTAAGTTCTCAGCATATCCTCGAGAGTTTGTATGGTCTACTTACTCTGGCCGTCTGTCTACGGATGATAGGCTGTACTGAAGTGCAGCCGTGTGCCCAGCTCCTCGTGGAACTTCTTCCAGAAACAGGAGGTAAACCAAACATCACGGTATGAAACGATAGAGACCGGGACCCCATGGCGAGCGACAATCTTGCTTATATACACATCGTCCAGCTTCTCGGCCGATGAGCTCTCCTGAATGGGGAGAAAATGAGCACTCTTGGTCAATCGATCCACGATGACCCATATAGCGTCGAACCCCTTTGCCGTTCTTGGCAATTTGGTGATGAAGTCCATCGTGATCTGCTCCCATTTCCACATGGGATTCTCTAGAGGCTCCAGCTTGCCATGCGGCCTCTGGTGCTCGGCCTTGACCATCCTAAAGGTCAAGCACCTCTCCACGTACCAAGCGATTTCTCGCTTCATGCACGACCACCAGTAACTCAATCGCAAATCCCGGTACATCTTGGTGGCCACCGGGTAAATAGAGAAGCGAGACTTGTTAGCCTCCTCCAAAACAATCTGTCTGACACCACCAGACATCGGAACCCAGACCCGACCGCAACGGGTCAACAATCCCCGACTATCCTGCACAAAACGGGTGTTCTCACCCATAATCCTCTCAAACTTCCAATTCTCCTGTCGCATACCCTCAGCCTCAACTTCCCTGATCAAACTTCCAATTCTCCTGTCGGATACCCTCAACCTGAGCTTCCCTGATATCCTCATACACGTCACTGGAGTAGAAGATCCAGCAGACTTGCGGCTCAGAGCATCCGCAACCACGTTCGGTTTACCAGGATGGTAAAGGATCTCCCACTCATAATCCTTAACCACGTCAAGCCACCTGTGCTGTCTCATGTTCAGGTTCGGCTGATCCATGATGTGCCTAAGACTCTTGTGGTCCGTGTAAATGGTACAGCGGACCCCATAGAGGTAATGTCTCCAGATCTTCAGAGCGAATACAACCGCTCCCAACTCTAGATCGTGAGTAGGGTATCTCGTCTGATGTGGTTTCAACTGCCGCGATGCGTAGGCTATCACCCGTCCTCTCTGCATGAGGACTGCTCCCAGTCCCGTGATGGATGCATCACAGAACACTAAAAAATCATCAACTCCCTCTGGGAGAGTCAATATTGGAGCCTCACAAAGTCGCTGTCTGAGGGTCTCAAACGCCCTCTCCTGCTCGGGGCCTCACCGAAAATCCACCCCCTTCCTCGTCAGAGGAGTGAGGGGTACTGCAATCTTGGAGAAATCCTGTATGAATCTCCGGTAGTACCCTGCCAATCCCAAGAAGCTCCTGATATCCGAAGGAGACTTCGGAACTTCCCACTGCATAACCGCCTCGATTTTGGTCGGATCGACCAAAATCCCCTCCTGGTTAACGAGATGTCCAAGGAACTGAACCTCTCGTAACCAAAACTCGCACTTTGAGAACTTGGCATACAGCCGTTCTCGCCTCAAGACTCCCAATAGCTCCCGAAGATGCTCCTCATGCTGCTCTCGGGTCTTGGAGTACACCAAGATATCGTTTATGAACACGATGACCGAGCGATCGAGCATCGGTCTGCAGACCCGATTCATCAGGTCCATAAACACCGCCGGCGCGTTGGTGAGCCCAAACGGAATCACCACGAACTCGTAATGTCCATAATGAGTTCGGAACGCGGTCTTCTCCACGTCCTCCTCCCTAACCCTGACCTGATGGTACCTAGACCTCAGGTCTATGTTGTAGAACCAAGATGCTCCCTGCAACTGATCTAAATATCATCTATCCTCAGGAGTGGATAAGGGTTCTTCACCGTCAATTTGTTCAAGTCCCGGTAGTCAATGCACATCCTGTGTGAACCATCCTTCTTCCTGACGAAGAGAATCGGCGCTCCGTAGAGAGAACTGCTAAGACGAATGAACTGCTTGCCCAGCAGTTCCTGCAGCTCTGATGATAGCTCCTGCATCTCTGGTGGTGCCAATCGGTTCGGCGCCTTGGCGATAGGGGCCGCACCTGGCACTAGGTCGATCTTAAACTCAATCTGCCTCTCCGGAGGCACTGTGGGTAACTCGTCCGGAAACATGTCAACGAACTCCCTGACTACTAGAACCTCTGAAACCGTGGTCTGATCCCCGACCAGCGTAGCCACCACATACGCTAAATAACCCGCACACCCGTGCTGAATGTACTGTCGAGCCCTGGAAGCTGAAAAAAACCCTTATCCTAATCTGGTGCCCTCGTCGAAGATAACCAGTTCGAAGTACCACTCGCTGAACCTCGTAGTCGATCATGACACTGAAGCGGCTAATCCAGTACATGTCCACGATCACACACACATCCCCCATGGGAATCGGAATCAAGTCTATCGGGAAATTTACCCCGAAGATCTCCAACACGCAACCCCGATAGACTGAAGAAGCAAAAACCCCGTGTTCTTTGGCGATAGAGACTCGCAACGGACACTCTAGCTTTCCTACTCGCACACCGAACTCCCTACTAATTGTTTGAGAGAAAAACGACCAACTCGCCCCCGAGTCAAATAATACCAAAGAAGGTAAGGAGTTCACTAAAAACGTACCTAATCACAGGTATAAGCATATAAGCATAAAACGGGTATAATTAGTAAGATAAGGGATAGAAACATACCAGAAAAGATGTCTGGTGCTACCCTGGCCTCCTCTGCTGTAAGCTAGAAGGCGCGTCCCTGAGACCTTGGGGGCGCTGCTCTACCCTCACTCCCGTCAGTAATCCTCAGTGTAGCCGGCGCTGGAGCCTGTGCATGCCTGCCAGCGAGCTGTGGACAGTTGGTCTTCACGTGACCAATTTGATGGAAGTAGTAGCAGATCCTCATATCCTGAACCGAGGCTGTATGGCGACATCCTTCGCAAAATGCCCCTCCTTGCCGCATTTGCGGCACACGCTGATCGATCTGCAGACCCCCGAGTGATCCTTCCTGCACTTGCCACAAGTGTGGCCCTGATGTCCTCCTGACCTGGAATCAGCGGTCTTAGACCGCTTTGGCACCGATTGTGACTGCGTTGGGGCCTGCCTCTGCTCTCTCAGCTGTAACTCAATCTCAAGCTCACGCCGCCTATCGACCTCCTGTAAATCCAGCAATGTATCGCATCGTTGGGTAACAACAAACTAACGTATGGCAGTCTTGAGCATGCTCATATATCGTGTCATCTGAGCTTGCTCAGAAGAAAACTCCGGGAAAAACATCGCCCTCTCAGTGAACATACAGGTGATCCCCGTCACTGACTTTGCATCCCGTCTCAAATCCAGAAACTCTTGAGCAAGCCGCTCTCGCTCAACCCGTGGAATGTAGCGAGCACGGAACATGTCCCTGAACTGCTCCCAAGTAACCGCAGCTCTCTGATCATCTGAATACGACCCCGTCATCAACCTCCACTAGTCCTTTTCCCCAGACCTCAGCAGGTTCAGGGCACATATGACCTTCTGGTCAGTAGGACATGAACATGTGAAGAAACATCCCTCCACATCGGACAACCACCTCATGGCTACAATCGGGTCCTGGGTCCCATCAAAAGTTGGGGGCTTCGTGTTATCGAAGTCCGGGTACTGAAATGCCCGACTAGCTCCTCCCCCCGCCGCCGTTACAGCTGCTGTAGCTGATGCGGTAGCCGTCTCAGCAAGGGTTGCATAGCGCTTGTCGAAATACTCAACCATGACGGTCTTAATAGAACCAAACATCTCCGGAATCTGTGCCCGGAATAGAGTAGCAACCTCATCATGCAGGCTCTCTCGAATCTTGGCGTCCAGCTCATCCGACCTCATCTGACCAACAACCTCGGGCACTGCCGGTCCCTCCTGATCCTGATCCGGATCCAGTACAAAGTGTCTCGTAACGACCATACTGGAAATACAGCAGTAAAATATCAGATAATCCACATATATAACGGGAAACCAACTCCTAACTAAACCCTAGGGGTTTTGACTTCCTTGCTATGCGTATGGGTCCTGTGCTTTCAGTAGTACAAGCCCATACTACCTTCCACACCTACCCATATTTGTCTCAAGTATCATCACAACGCCCTAACAATAGTCATAAACATGACGAACGCTCAATCCTCACTCCTAGAGGAATGCTAAATATCTCATACTGGCCTACCGACCTCGCACAAACCACCCATGAAACTTCCACCAACCCTACAACACTCGTGTATACTAGTCATACATAACGTTGGACCCTATAGACTTTCGAATAACTGATCCTAGCCTAAGCCTTTCATCAAACAAGAACAGGAAATTATTGGGTTATGAGCATTCTAACACTCCTAAGTGTACATGCAACCCTAAACACCTTGGATCTATGTTTTCTCTATTATACATACAATTATGAACATCCAAGGTATTATCCTAATCTAGCATACAAAATAATAAATATAACAAGATAGAATACGTACCTCTTTGATGTAGAATGTCTTCATGAAGCTTGAGTGCCTAGTGCCCCAAGTGTGACACCTCAAATGGTTCACACAACACCAAATACACTTGGAATAACTTGAGAGAAACTTGAACACTCCTTGAAATCGTCTAGCCCTCACACTCACACATTAGTGCACGATTTCTTGAGCCATGGGATTCTTTTATATGGTGGCTATTAGGGTTACACCATGTAACTCATAACTTTACCCATTCCTTATGCTCCATGGATTTTAACCTCCATGGAGTATCCATGGGTCACCCCATGGACTTAGTCCAACATAAGGAATCTTGGATCACAAGCCCACATATATAAGAATGAATGATTTACACAATCAACCCATATATTTAATTAGTCTCCTTTTGATCACTTAATTAATTCCAAATTAATTCTTGATCAATACTAATTAAATAACCTTATTAATATATTAGAACTTATAATATATTAACCAACCTTAAGTGTTATTTCTCTCATTATAGTGTATCCAAATGCATGATGCCATGCAACCCAAATGGACCATGCCGGGTCGGGTCAAGTCTTACCAATTATAGTTATGGACTTAGACATTAATCCAACAGAAATAAGGCCAAACCAAACATTCTCAGGCTATAACATCTTAGTTATATACGACCGTGATACATACACTAAGCAACTATAGTAAAGATGTCAATTTCATATAAGAAAAAACCCTTGGCTATCAGGCATCATATAATCAGGCAATTCTATCATGCAATTCCTGAAGATCCGTAGCCTAGTACTAGCATGCCGTTCTAACATATCACAAAATCAAATAATTCGTAAGGTATTTTGGAGTCTACTTACTGGCTATGGCTGATCGTACACTTGCATCCTCCTTTAGTATTTTGAAAATCTTGTCCTTAGTTTGAGATTGGATTCACACGAGTGTTCCTCCAATTCACTCAAACCAAGGCTCTGATACCAACTTGTAACACCCAAAAAAATCAAGCCAATTTAAAACTTTTTAAAACATTTAAAACCAATAATTATTACAAATTTGTTTTCAAAATAGTTTGAACATCAGAGTATCCCCAGAATCAAATCATAAAAATATAAGGAGGTGCACGATCACGCCTTTGCCTTCCCGCAATCATCAGAAGTACATGAAATATAATCAACAACTGTAAGCCTGAAGCTTAGTGAGTTCCCCCAAAATACCAACGCTATACAAATATAATCATATCATATAAACAACATCATGCATAATGAGCCTTCATCTAGATTGGACCTCCTCAAAGGGCCTTCAGCCTATCTAGACCGCTCTTCGATCCTTCGACACGTCTGGACTGTCTCGCAGGGCCTTCAGCCTATCCGGACCGCTCTTCGGGCCTTCGGCCTGACTGGTATATCCTCCCGGGCCTGTAGTCTATCCAGTCCGCCTTGGGTATGTTGGCCTTCAGCACAAAGCAGGACCACCTCAACCCAACTCCCAAATCAAACTATCATGTGCACATAAATATCATACACTAGCATATTTATAACAGTTAAACCGATCTAACAGATCACTAATCATGGCAACATCCTATAACCAGGATACAGACCTAACCGGTCACTAACATAACATTATCCTATATACCAGGATACCTACCTAACCAGGTCACTAAGCATATCACCATCCTAACTACCAGGATGTAAATCAATAAGCATATCATGCAATAAACCCAGATACAAATCCAAAAAGGGCTGGAATTGGTGCCTTCGACCCTGTTAGTATAGTGAGGACAACTCACCTCACGAGTAGCTTGGAATGATGGTTTCCATGTAAAGTTGCAAACTTTATGTACATGCATGGTCCTAAATCCCAAAACCAAGCTAAGGGAAAGCTTTAACTTAAAGGGAAGGGCCAATGCTTGCTAAATCCGATAACTTTATGACTATAGGGATCTAGAGGAGTCCAGATTTAAAGTTAGAACTTCAGATCATGACCAATACCCGAAATGACTCACAAATATTCTAAAAATGGCCTTAAACCCATGAGTAAGGAGATCTAACACTAGAATGATCAAGGTAACAACTTGTTACCTTCAAATGAAAGCCAAAATGGAGTAGGTACTAGATCTGCAAGCTTCTCCTTGATCCAAGCTCTTGAGTCTTCAAGCTTCTTGCATAAATCCACCAAAACACTCTTTTAGCCTCACAAAACACTCAAGAACAAGGTTCAAACTGATTAGGATTTCTTCTGGCCGTCAAAAGGTGGTAAGGGGCTGGGGGAAAGGACTTAAGGTCCTTTAAATAGGGTTTTGGTGTTGGGACTCGTAGTAGAATGTAGGTTATTCACAACATTTATACAACTAATTAATATTATTTATAAATACAAAAAATTATAGTAGAATTTAGGTTATTCATAGACTAATACACAAGTTTATACACTTATTCACAACTTAATGTACAAAATACACTATTCACAGTTAAAAATTTTCATTAAGGCAAATCATCAAACACGTTGTGTGCATCTTGAAATAGCTCTTGATTCTGATTTTTTTTATCAAACCTCTAACACAAAATCATTAGCAAAGATGGAGTAAGATGCAAAACACCATAAGTAACCATAAAAATAAGTGTATTGTAACACCTATTCCAGGTATTAATTTAATTTTCTAAATTTTAGGGTTTTGGTGCTGGGACTCGACGAGTTGGGAGCTCCGACTCGTCGAGTAGAGGCTATTACGAGGACGCGGGAGTTGGGTCCTACTCGACGAGTCTGAAGGCCCCGACTCCACGAGTAGGAGCTGTAAAGAGAAACCCTAATTTTTAGGGTTTTCACCCTATATAATCTCCTTAAGAACCTTGAGGCTAACCTTCCATCAGCCTCCAATACCTAAGAACGTCTGTGCTAAACCCTAATCCCCATTCTCTTTCATTTTATGAGCTAGAGTGACTTGTGGAGCTTAAGAAGAAGTAGATAGTGAGAAGAAGGAGGAGATCCAACAAACCAAGCCCTCACTCTTGAGTTTGACTATCTTGTGGACTGTTGTAAGTCTTCAAGACTTGATTTTTATCTTAGAATATGGCTAGATCTTGAGTTTACCCATCATTTCCTATCATTCTTGTTGATTGCATGCATGGGGTTCATAAATTTTGCAACTTTATGGATCTCCAGGGCAAAATAATCCCAAGGTGGGATAGATCTAGCTTTTGGTCAAGCAAGGATGCATGCAAGGGTTTTTAGAGTACATTTCCCCTTTTTGGCCATTTTGACTTAAAGACATGCATTGGACATGGATGTCCATAAAGCCTCCATCTTTGGAACGTTTTGAGGACTAGAAACTCTTCTGGAAAAGAGGGATTCAAGATCCCTAGTGTCTTGGACCACATGGCAAACCTTTTAAGCTTTCCAACCTTTGATAAGGGCCTTAGAGCATTCAAAGTGGTTCTAGAAGGTAAAGTTGGAAACTTTGTCCTTCTAGACACCTTAGGGTTTCAGATCTAAGCCATGGAGTGTGACAAACCAGAATTTCTATTCTGTACAACCATTCACTTCAATAGAAGTCAGTCTTGTTTTTGCTAACTTTTGAGCTGTTTAGAGTCCGTTTGAGTGTTCTACAGCTTAGACCTTCAAAAAGAAAACTATAAGACGTATACTCTAGGGTTTATTGTGCATCAATAAAGTCTCAAAACTCCAAGAGTTTGGAGTTTACAGCCCAAACATGGAGTTTACGGCCTTAAACTCTAAGGAGTATAAATATGACACTTAGTCATTTTATACACTTTTTACCATTTCAAGCCTAGAAACTCATTCTCTCTCAAGTAGCATCCGATTTTCCTTCTTGATCTTCAACTTTGTAAGTGTTTATTGCCTTAATTAGTTGATATCCTTCATCATCTAGTGATCTTACATGATTTCATCCATGAAATCTCTTCATTTTGATAGATCTTCAAGTGTTCTTCATTTCACCAAGAACACCAAGAACACACACTAGTGTTCTTGGACATTTAACACCCTTGCAAGCTTCTATATTGTAAGTACTCTTACCTTAGCTTGTTATAGGCTTGATACACTTGTTAAGCAACTAGAAAACAACAAGAAACATAAGATCATAAGTGTTTACGGCCAAGACAATCTCCTTGGGCCTTAAACTCTAATGAAAGGGCCATTGTGAGCCCTAGTCCCTTACTAAGCCTTGGATACAAGTCTAGATCACCTACTTATGGAGTATAGGACCTTAAAAAAACAAAATAACCAAGCACACATGAGTTTACGGCCGTAAACTCATGAGGAATGGTCCATGGGCCGTAAACTCTAAAAGGTGGTGCAATGGTGCCACAATTACTTCCCAAGGCTTGGACTTGATCATAGTATGCTTAACCTTGACTTGTAAGACCTTAAAACACCAAATGGTAGAAGTTACCATGGGTTTACGGCCGTAAACCCATTAGGATCGTAAACGCTAAACTGTAAACTCATGAAGAGTTTACCCTTGGACCATAAACTCAAAAGCAAAGCCCTACAACCCTTAGATGCAATCCTTGGTACTTATAGCACTTGAATGAAAGTGTTTTCCATGTTCTAGGGTGTCTTAACTTGGTAAATTAGTTGCTAAATGACTAATTGGATACATATATGTGTCATTATATGTTAAATAGGATCCGTGTGTGTGCTCTAGTCTTTACTTGACACTTAGCATCCTATACCATCCGTTTATCCAAACCACTCACTACAGGTGAGTTCATACCCCTTAATCAACCTTTTAAATGATTTTAAATGCTTTTATGGGGGGAATACAAGTTGAACTATTATAGTTATTATATCAATCACATGTGATTAATAACTACCAAACAAGTGGAATTCTTACTTTTCAAACTGTGTTATCAAACAAACTACTTCAAACTGTTTTACAAACTCTTTTACATGTCAAATACTTTTATTAAACTCTTTTAAACTTATATTTTGTTAAATGTGTATCTATATAGATATAGTTATATAAGTAGGATTGAAAGGACTTAGGACTGATAGCTCACCTTACCTCCTGTTCCTTGTTTGGTTGTGGACTTAGGGTATCAGTTGTTTGTCCGAAGGTCGTTTGAATCCTAGTTATATATTTATATGTATATAGATATAAAAGTTCCTTCTTTCTATTCAATACCTTTGGGTAGCAAAGGTATACAAACATGTTCATTCATACAAACAACATTGCTAGTAAAGGTATACAAACATGAGTCAACACATGAGTCAACACATACTATTATGAGAAACAGAGAGAACATACATACATACTAGACAGAGAGAGAACATACAATACAGCTAGTACATACTATACATTAGACAAGAGAACATACTATTATGAGAAACAGAGAGAACATACATACTAGACAGAGAGAGAACATACAATACAGCTAGTACATACTATACATTATACAAGAGAACATACTATTATGAGAAACAGAGAGAACATACATACATACTAGACAGAGAGAGAACATACAATACATCTAGTACACACAATACATATACAAGAACACTACTACAGTTGTGTGACCCATGTAACGGGGCATGGCATCACCTGTCATGGCTCGTTTTGTATCCAGAATCTCCTTAAGTGGAGAGCGTTGAGTTTGTGTATAGATCTATACTGGATTGACTATCCTACACCTTGCTGCTCGCTAAAGTGGGACTTGCAAGTCTACGGGTGCCAAACGTCATTCCTTCCGACGTCTTACATCGTCGTGTTTCTAGTCAGTAGTATGGTACAGGCATATCACATGGTACTTTAAATAACAATTGGTTTAAGGTAGTTAGTACAACAATAGTTACTTAATACAACACTACAGTACTATTTTATTTCCCCATTGGATTCACTTTGTGATCTTCACACAATGAACAGTAATGTAAAAACTATATTTTTGGTTAATGATAGTTAGATTTGGGAAAATACATACTCTTACAAGAGACATTCATACAAACATTTGATGCCTTGGTAGAAGGCTACTTTTAGTAGAAAACATAGGGTTTTCTAGGAGATTCAAACATTTTACAAACATTTACAAACATTTACAAACTTACAAATCACATACTTACAAACACTTTCTTACAAACAATGACACTAAAGTACATATGATCTCACCAGCTTTAAAGCTGATAAACTCTTTCAAAATAACTTATATTCTCAGGTCACCAGTAGACAGGTACCGGTGCCAGATTTTGAGAAGATGGAGCTCGTTCAAGACTCATCTTTTATTTTGATTTACATTTTAGTGTCTATTACACTTCATAGAACACACTTGTATTAAATTATATTATTAATGCAATGGATGATGTTGTTGCTTGTTTACTACTATTCATTGTTGTGATACTATACATGACGTCCTCCACCCCCGAACGATTCCGCCGTTCCGGTTTTGGGGTGTGACAGATTGGTATCAGAGCATTGTTTATAGTGAATCTAGTATATCAACCCATAAAAGATATACGAACTATAAACACAGTGGGATTTAAAAATACTCTGATAAAGAGTTTATACTTTTAAATAATAAAATATTTAACCAAGTATACATACCTGCATTCATACTAAAATCAGTGTCACTAGGACAGAACAAAAGTATTACGACTATTGGGCAGCACAAGTAGACTTAGAGACATATAGTCAAATATGGGAAGATATAGCCTGATCAACTATATTATCCGATGAGTGACTAACATGTGCCTAAGTGTGGTTGTGAGGTTACAACAAGTCTAAAAACTTACCAACAATACCACAACGAAAACCTTAGAACAAAACATAAACCTAAAATACTATAGGAGTATTTTGTGTTACTATAAACTACTTATGTGCTTAATTCTTATATCCCTTTTCTCGCATAGATAACATGGCTGGATTCCATCCCCACGGCGACTTGTGGATGATCACCAGGCTGAAGGCTTTGTAGATGGTTCTGACTCCGAGCCTGAAGTTGAGAACCTACCCCCGATGGCTCCTATCCCAAATCCTAACCCTCGTCCGGCCTTTCAAGGCCCGACGCCTCCGTGGGTGGAAAGCTTGGAAACATGGAGCCAAGAGCAGGATCAGCCCAGGCCATTCAATGGAGACCGAAGCTTTTATGACCTGTGCGAAGGAGGCTCAGCAGACAGAGTCTTGCCAATAATGGTCCGCAGAGTTGCCCGAAACGAGATTCAGGGCAGGACAGCTCTCCATCGAATCACGGAAGTTGACGCCAATGCGAGAATGCATACCATCCGCACCATTCGTCTGGAAGATGATCGTGAGAGATCTAGGGGAGACCATGAGGCCCTACTACAAGAGCTAGCTGAAACTCGAGCTGAAGTCATAGAGCTCCGAGTACGCCAAAGGGTGTACGAAAGGCACCTACTTGATATGGAGCGTCAGCTGGCTGAACTAAGGGTTCACCCAAGGGATAACCGTCACCAGTAGGAGATATTCTACCTTTCTTTCCTTGGTTGAAAGAATAGTCTTCCTATCTATGCTCTAAGTACCACTTTTCTAAGTAACTATCCCTGTACTTTAAGTACTTGTAGTTAGGCCTTTATGCTGTCAAAACTTTTCTACTTCGGATATGATGTAAGATCTACTCCAAGGTCATTTTTCCAAACGTATTACATCTTAAATATCAATGTTATTGACAGTCGGCTAATTTTTGTGCCAATCCTTATTCAAATACTTTTGATCTGCTATCGTTAGAATCTTATCTAAACCTCACTTTCGTCAAATCTATGAGCTGTGATAATGTAGCTCATAGAGCACTTCCAATTCTTGTTAAAGGGTGGATCCGGTTATCCACCAACCAATGATAGCCTAGTTCAAAATAGCAATTGTCTAGTGAACATTCTCCGAACTTACTTCAACTCTTTTCCAGTACTGCATCATAGGGATGTAGGTCAAACCATCGAGAACAGTTTAACAAAAAGAAAACTTTACATTTACATGAGTGAGTAGAATACAACTAGGGCCGACCATAATCACTCACAAACTCCTTTTCTTGTCAAATAACAGAATCATGTCGTCACCTAGAGGTAATCCGCCGAACGATACAACCCAGACCCTTCATATAGACGCTGCCACCTTCCAAGCAGCGGTAACAGCTGCCGTGACAGCTGTCCTTGCACACCTCAACACTAATAAAGAAAGCAAGGCTATAAAAGGTGTTGACAGTTCAAATTGTTGTAACCACCCGGGAAATCAACGAATGATAACTGTTACGAACACCCAAAGCCGCAAAGCAGAGGGTAAGAAACGAAGGCGTCAAGCCTACAAAGAGCGCAAGCAATCTCAAAAGATTGCTAAACAACAGCAACAAGTGGCGACCCCTACCACTCCCACACCGTTCAGACCATATGAGGGAAAACTCCCGAAGTGTATAAAGTGTACTTTTCATCATACAGGAGTTTGCAGTGATCCGCAATGCATAAATTGCAAACAAATAGGGCACACTATTGGTGTCTGTAGGGCGCCGGCAAGAACCGTCTTCCAAATCACTAACATCGGGGTCAGCCCGGCTTGCTATGGTTGTGGTGAGACCGGACACTATAAAAGGAATTGTCCAAAGGGGAATAGCAACGCAAGCACTCGTGTCCACATAACTCCGACCCGACACTTCACTTCCACCACCGATGCTGGGGCAAGCCCGATTTGTCATTTATGCGGTGAGATAGGACATCTCAAGAAGGATTGTCCAATAACAAAGAACTCTGGCGCAGACGGGAAGATTCTAAGGATCACTGCTAAGGGAGAGACTACTCCGGACCCACGTTAAAATTCTAGGGCGTTTTCGTTATATTAGACATATAAGCTGTTAAAAACTAGTGCAACCCGAGTCGTATCTTTTGCGAGATCCCGTCAGTTAAGGGACTCTCGTGCTGCGTGTACTTGCTTCTATAGTATACCTTGTTCGCAGCAGCAGTCTTGTAAGATAAGCTAAAGTACTGAAACTCTATCAAGTTGCACCATTATGTTTTTGTAACACCTTTATAATCTAATCTAACGCCTTTTATTTCGAGTAGTCCGACATTGTCATGTAACATGAGTCAATTCGATCCTCACAATGCCAGTCTCATGCGAAAATCTTTTTCCCCATAGTCTCCTTTCTAGCGAAACCATCATTCCAGAACTCCGAGATACTCATGCGAAGGGTATCTTATGTTTCGTATCCTTCCCGAAGAAACCTCCCCAGAATACCACTCGTGCAGTAAGTCAAGTTAAATCCGCAGACCCATACGGTTAATCTATCGTTGAGGAATGTATACGAAAGGGTATATAAAATCAAGGTTCTACAGTCTTATAATTGATGATTCCGCTTTAATTTCTTTTTCCTTGTTTGGATGTGAGCTTAGAGAAGAATCAGTTATTCGACGGTCTTTTCAATCTTATTTATATACGACTCGTGTACGCGAAGCCGTGGTTGAGGAAGCAAATATGACTTCCAGAAAAGAACTTCAGGACGAAGACTGTCCCAGAATACGAGTGATCGCACTGCCATGTGAATGAACTTAGGAGACAATCAGATGCCTTTCCCACCGATCGAGACAAGAGATTCAAATAGAACAGAAAAGTCCCAGGATTTCCTCCGCAACGTCAAGTCGAATTCAGAATCGACTTAGTTCCAGGGGCTACCCCAGTAGCTAAACCGCCCTATCGTTTAGCACCTGCAGAGATGCAAGAACTATCCAGTCAACTTAACGAACTGCTCAGCAAGGGCTTTATAAGACCAAGCTTCTCACCCTGGGGAGCTCCAGTCTTGTTCGTCAAGAAGAAAGACGGATCGTTTCGTATGTGCATCGACTACAGGGAGCTCAACAAACTAACCATCAAGAATCGTTATCCTCTGCCTCGTATTGACGATTTATTTGATCAATTGCAAGGGGAGAACTTCTTTTCAAAAATCGATCTAAGATCCGGATATCACCAACTATGAGTGCTAGGGGAGGATGTCCCGAAGACAGCCTTCCGAACTCGTTATGGGCACTACAAATTCGTAGTGATGCCGTTCGGATTAACAAATACGCCCGCAGTATTCATGGATTTAATGAATAGGGTGTGTCGTCCTTACTTGGATCAGTTCGTCATCGTCTTCATCGATGACATACTTATCTACTCACGTAGTAAGGAGGAGCATAGTCAACATCTGCGACAGGTCTTAGAAACACTGCGTTCAGAGAAGCTCTATGCGAAGTTCTCGAAATGCGAATTTTGGATCCGAAGAGTCGAATTCTTAGGGCACGTGGTTAGCGAAGAGGGAATACACGTGGACCCTTCCAAAATCAAAGCCATCGAGAGCTGGTCAGCACCGAAGACGCCTACCGAAATTCGTCAATTTCTAGGCCTCGCTGGCTACTATCGCAGGTTCATTTAGAACTTCTCCCGAATTGCGAAACCCCTTACAACACTGACCCAGAAGGGCGTAGCCTTTGACTGGGAAGAGAAGAAGGAGAGAGCGTTCCAAACGCTCAAGCTAGCCTTGTGTACCGCACCAATACTATCCCTCCCCGAAGGGATAAAAGACTTCGTTGTCTATTGTGATGCGTCAAATCAAGGGCTCGGCTGTGTTCTGATGCAACGAGGTAAGGTCATCGCCTATGCCTCGAGACAGCTGAAGACACATGAGGTCAACTACACCACTCACGATCTTGAGCTAGGAGCAGTTGTGTTTGCTCTGAAGATCTGGAGACACTACCTGTATGGTACAAAAAGCACTATCTTTACAGACCACAAAAGCCTACAACATATATTCGACCAGAAGGAGCTCAACATGAGACAATGACGGTGGGTCGAGCTACTCAGTGACTACGAATGCGAAATTCGTTATCATCTGGGTAAAGCCAACGTAGTAGCTGACGCCCTAAGTCGGAAAGAATACTCTGGTCGTAGAGTCAAATCATTGACTATGACTATCCATTCACACTTGTCCACGCAAATTAAGGAGGCTCAGCTCGACGCTTTGAAACCTGAAAATGTGGTGAGTGAATCCCTGAGAGGGATGGATAAGAACTTGGAAGTCAAAGGTGGCGGAGCCTTATATTTCATGGATCGGATCTGCACATCGAAACGCGGTGGTTTTAGAGACTTGGTCATGACAGAGGCGCACAACACTCGTTATTCTGTCCACCCAGGTTCAGATAAGATGTATCTGGATCTTAAAAAGATATACTGGTGGCCTAACATGAAAGCAGAGATTGCTACCTTCGTGAGTAAATGTCGTACTTGCGCTAAGGTCAAGGTTAAATACCAGAAACCCTCAGGTCTACTACAACAACCGGAGATACCGGAATGGAAGTGGGAGTGGATCACTATGGACTTCATAACCAAGTTGCCCAAGACAACGGGTGGACTTGATACCATATGGGTCATCGTCGACAGATTGACCAAGTCCGCACACTTCCTGCCTATCAAAGAAACAGACAAGATGGAGAAGCTTACACGAACCTACATTCGGGAGATTGTACAACTGCACGGTGTTCCCATATCCATTATCTCGGACAGAGATAGTAGATTCACTTCGAGGTTCTGGCAGTCGCTACAAAGTTCCCTAGGAACTAGGCTGGACATGAGTACAGCCTACCATCCACAGACCGACGGACAAAGTGAGAGGACTATCCAAACCTTGGAAGATGTGTTGCGAACCTGTGTGATCGACTTTGGGAAAGCATGGGATACTCATTTACCCCTTGTCGAATTTTCCTACAACAACAATTATCACACGAGCATAAAGGCTGCTCCATTCGAGGCCCTCTATGGCCGAAAGTGCAGATCCCCTCTGTGCTGGGCTGAGGTGGGTGATACCCAGTTAGCTAAAGGACGAGTTCCTGAAAGCAGTCTCATGGGTCCGGAGATCATTCGGGAAACGACAAAGAAGATCGTTCAGATTCGTGAATGATTGAAAGCCTCTAGAGATCGACAGAAAAGCTACGCAGATAAACGAGGAAACCGTTGGAATTCCAGGTGGGAGACCGTGTTCTATTGAAGGTCTCACCCTGGAAAGGCTTAATACGCTTTGGAAAGCGTGGAAAGCTAAATCCAAGATATATAGGGCCTTTCGAGATTCTCGCTAGAATCGGCCCTGTAGCTTACAAACTTAACTTACCCCGCGAACTTAGTAACATACATTCTACTTTCCACGTCTCGAACTTGAAAAAGTGTCTGTCCGACGAGACTCTTGTAATCCCACTCGACGAGATCGAGATCAACGAGAGCCTCAACTTCATGGAAGAACCTGTGGAGATCATGGATCGGGAGGTCAAGCAAACGAAACAAAGCCATATCCCAATAGTGAAGGTTCGCTGGAACGCCAAGCGAGGACCTGAATTCACTTGGGAGCGAGAGGATCAGATGAAACTGAAATATCCTCATCTTTTTACTTAGTTATTTGTAACTACTTATTTGCTTAAACTCTAATTTCGGGACGAAATTCCTACTAACGGGGGATGATGTGACAACCCGAAATTTCTATTCTGTACAACCATTCACTTCAATAGAAGTCGGTCTTGTTTTTGCAAACTTTTGAGCTGTTTAGAGTCCGTTTGAGTGTTCTACAGCTTAGACCTTCAAAAAGGAAACTATAAGACGTATACTCTAGGGTTTATTGTGCATCAATAAAGTCTCAAAACTCCAAGAGTTTGGAGTTTACGGCCCAAACATGGAGTTTACGGCCGTAAACTCTAAGGAGTATAAATATGACACTTAATCATTTTTTACACTTTTTACCATTTCAAGCCTAGAAACTCTTTCTCTCTCAAGTAGCATCCGATTTTCCTTCTTGATCTTCAACTTTGTAAGTGTTTCTTTCCTTAATTAGTTGATATCCTTCATCATCTAGTGATCTTACATGATTTCATCCATGAAATCTCTTCATTTTGATAGATCTTCAAGTGTTCTTCATTTCACCAAGAACACACACTAGTGTTCTTGGACATTTAACACCCTTACAAGCTTCTATATTGTAAGTACTCTTACCTTAGCTTGTTATAGGCTTGATACACTTGTTAAGAAACTAGAAAACAACAAGAAACATAAGATCATAAGTGTTTACGGCCAAGGCAATCTCCTTGGGCCGTAAACTCTAATGAAAGGGCCATTGTGAGCCCTAGTCCCTTACTAAGCCTTGGATACAAGTCTAGATCACCTACTTGTGGAGTATAGGACCTTAAACAAACAAAATAACCAAGCACACATGAGTTTACGGCCGTAAACTCATGAGGAATGGTCCATGGGCCGTAAACTCTAAAAGGTGGTGCAATGGTGCCACAATTACTTCCCAAGGCTTGGACTTGATCATAGTATGCTTAACCTTGACTTGTAAGACCTTAAAACACCAAATGGTAGAAGTGACCATGGGTTTACGGCCGTAAACCCATTAGGATCGTAAATCCTAAACCGTAAACTCATGAAGAGTTTACCCTTGGACCATAAACTCAAAAGCAAAGCCCTACAACCCTTAGATGCAATCCTTGGTACTTATAGCACTTGAATCAAAGTGTTTTCCATGTTCTAGGGTGTCTTAACTTGGTAAATTAGTTGCTAAATGACTAATTGGATACATATATGTGTCATTATATGTTAAATAGGATCCGTGTGTGTGCTCAAGTCTTCACTTGACACTTAGCATCCTATACCATCCGTTCATCCAAACCACTCACTACGGGTGAGTTCATACCCCTTAATCAAGCTTTTAAATGATTTTAAATGCTTTTATGGGGGGAATACAAGTTGAACTATTATAGTTATTATATCAATCACATGTGATTAATAACTACCAAAGAAGTGGAATTCTTACTTTTCAAACTGTGTTATCAAACAAACTACTTCAAACTGTTTTACAAACTCTTTTACATGTCAAATACTTTTATTAAACTCTTTTAAACTTATATTTTGTTAAATGTGTATCCATATAGATATAGTTATATAAGTAGGATTAAAAGGACTTAGGACAGATAGCTCACCTTACCTCCTGTTCCTTGTTTGGTTGTGGACTTAGGGTATCGGTTGTTTGTCCGAAGGTCGTTTGAATCCTAGTTATATATTATGTATATGGATATAGATATAAAAGTTCCTTCTTTCTATTCAATACCTTTGGGTAGGAAAGGTATAAAACATGTTCATTCATACAAACAACATTGCTAGTAAACTATAATAGGTATAGTTTAGGAAGTTACTAATACTATTACTAGAACAATGAAACATACAATGAGTCAGTTCATACATGAGTCAACACATACTATTATGAGAAAGAGAGAGAACATACATACATACTAGACAGAGAGAGAACATACAATACATGTAGTACATACTATACCTTATACAAGAGAACATACTATTATGAGAAACAGAGAGAACATACATACTAGACAGAGAGAGAACATAAAATACAGCTAGTACATACTATACATTATACAAGAGAACATACTTTTATGAGAAACAGAGAGAACATACATACATACTAGACAGAGAGAGAACATACAATACAGCTAGTACTCACAATACATATACAAGAACACTACTACAGTTATGTGAGCCACGTAACGGGGCATGACATCACCTGTCATGGCTCGTTTTGTATCCAGAATCTCCTTAAGTGGAGAGCGTTGAGTTTGTGTATAGATCTATACTGGATTGACTATCCTACACCTTGCTGCTCGCTACAGTGGGACTTGCAAGTCTACGGGTGCCAAACATCATTCCTTCCGACGTCTTACATCGTCGTGCTTCTAGTCAGTAGTATGGTACAGGCATATCACATGGTACTTTAAATAATAATTGGTTTAAGGTAGTTAGTTGCCCTGGCGACTCGACGAGTCAGATCGGGTTTCCCCGTCTACTGGATATCAAGTGAACTCGTCAAGTTGATGAAGCAACTCAGCGAGTTGGCTAGGGTTTGTTCAGTTTTGTGGACTCTGTAGGAACTCGACGAATTGCTGGATGCACTCGATGAGTTGAGGTCAACATGGACTGTTGACCATGAATTTGACCATGGTTGACTTTGAGGGAAATTATGGGATTACGACAAGTTAATCAGATAATGATTATAGGCAGTTGAGTTGGAACAGCATGTGGGACAGATCTGATTCTATCTTGTCAGTTCAGCATTCGAGAGGTGAGTCTTCTCACCATACCAATGGTCTACGACACCAAGGCCGGCCAATTTTATGATATGTGGTACACTAGCTATAATAGAGATATGTGGTATGATAGTTAGCTTTATGTTAAGTTGTATGCTAGTGATTATGTATGTTATTGCATGGAAGACCCCGGGGGGAGCCCGTGGCAGTTGGATATAAGACCATGTGGGGGAGCCCGTGGCATTCCTAGGTGAAGACCATGTGGGGGAGCCCGTGGCATGATGGTATAAGACCCTGGGGGAGCCCACGACATCCTTATATGTTTATGTATGTGTAGGTAGTATGATAGATACCTTTGTGATATATGATATGCTAGTTGATTATGTATGTTACTGCATGGAAGACCCCGGGGGAAGCCCGTGGCAGTTGGATATAAGACCATGTGGGGGAGCCCATGGAATTCCTAGGCAAAGACCATGGGGGGAGCCCATGACATGAAGGTATAAGACCCTGGGGGGAGCCCACAACATCCTTATATGTTGTATGCATGACTTATATGATATATGTAGCTTTTATAGCAAATATGATATGTTTTATGCAGATTGTGCGTGGGGTATGCTCTGGGGGACTCACTAAGCATTAGCTTACAGTTTGTGGATTTGTTTCAGGTACATCTGAGCCCAAGGGCAAGGGCAAGGCTTGATGTCACGGCGTGCACTCTCTCAGACACTTTTATGGGACACTCTGATGTTTTGAAATAAAATTGTAATTGATATGAGTTTTGAAAACAATTGTATGTGGATTTCATGGTTTATGGAACTGTGTTTTGGTTAATCAAAAATGAAAAATTTCCTTTGAAAAATTGGGTCGGTACAAGTTGGTATCAGAGCCTTGGTTTGAGGGTTTCGGGCACGCTCTCGAGTGTGTCAGGACTCAAACTAAGGAAATGGTAAAACTATTTAAAAAAATAAATAAAAGTTACACTACTAGAAAAACAACCTTTTACGACGCGCAATGCGTGTCGTAAAACGCTCAGACGACGCGCAAATGCATGTCAAGGAAGGCCCTGTCATAACGAGAGACGACACGCTTCTGCGCGTCGTCTATAGACGACGCGCATTTACGATTTGCATTTAGGACACACATTTACAACGCGCAATGCGTATCAAGGAAGCCCCTGTCATAAAGGAAGACGACACACATTTGCGCGTCGTAACGTTACGATGCATGTTTAGGACACGCATTGCGTATCATTAAAGCCCCTGTCATAAATGAAGATAACATGCATTTGTGTGTCATAAACTTCTGCAACCATTTACGATATACATTTACGACGCGTCTTTACGATACCATTTACGCATAATAGAAAAATATGGAAACAAATATATACCAAAACAATCAATTTCATCCATAACATCATGTCAAAAAATTGTAATACATTGGTATTAAGGGGATCCGATTGTACATTGTTATTAAGAGGTTTTCCCTGACTAAATTTAACCCAAAAAGATGAATTTAGGAGAGAAAAGTAATTGATAATTATAATATATCATTCCAATGTGGAAAACAAGAATAACTTTCAGATTACACTGTAATACTTCATTCCATTCCCTCTTTGATTAGTGCATACCAAACACACTACCTTAGTTAAAGTAACTATGACAGGAATTGTAGTTGTGTCAAATTGTAGAAACTCTTCATCACTAACATCAACTTCTGGTTGTTTGTCAAAAGGAGCAGTTGAAGCAACTATGACAAGAACTGCATACCAAAAGCAGCCTTTAATCGAATCGAATAAATAATAATAATAAAGTAAGATTAATTTTTTAAAAAAGAAAAAAGAAAAGTATATAATGTTACCTTGATAGCAGCACCTAAGGCATCGAGTATATTCCCATCTATATTTATCATAAGACCATCAATATATAAATCCCAACACACTCTCCCATCCACAATTAACAAAGATGAAAGATCTATTCCTGCTCTTGTCATACAAAAACATTCTTTGAAAGATTTTATGAGGGTAAAACGGTCATTTGATAGACAGGCTTTTCAACTACATTACATACCCGCTCCGGTTTTACAACCCCAAAAGAAATTGTCGCAAGGCTGCAGAGAGTTCCATTAAAAATTCTTCACCTCCTTTTCCCTAAAAAGGTAGAAAGTTCTGTAAGGGTAAATTGTGTGTATTCAATTAAAGTTGGAGGACCAAAGTAATCTATTTTGAACCTCGTATTGTGGTGCTGTTGTGGGACTGCAATCGATGTATATGGAAACTTTTCATTTGTCAGGGGCTGAACAACTTGGTCTTCCTAATTCAGCCTGCCATCAACAAAGTACAAACATACATGAATTTACATTTATATCCTTGAAGAACAAGAAGAAGAAGAGGGGCCAAAAAGAAAATGGAAGTATATTGTTATAATTAGAAAATAAATGAAAGTACAATGCGCTACGTTTGGTTCCTATCATATACAAAAGCAACCACAAATAGTCTATCTAAAAAATATGACGATTGGCCAAGTCCATGAATTTATAACTATCTTTTTCTGTCATCTAGTATGTTGGTGTATGGAAAGGCAACATATTGTTATTATATTAATAACATTTTCATCTGATAGCATGAAAGGGTAATGTACTTTTATTTCATTAACCATAAAACAGTAGGAGATAGGAAGACGATTCACACCATGACAAAACCTGGAAAAAACATTGGATCATAATGTTAGTATTTATCTTCCAAACATATGTTATACATTCCATAAATACTGCTAAAATTTATCATGGAAAACCGTTTAAAATCATTTTATTTGTCTATTTTTTTAAAAGAACTTCAATAAAGACAAAAGAGAGAGATCCAAGTAAAGTTCAATAGATTTATTTGTAACACTCACTAAGTCAAAATATCTTAGATAATCCTATCATCTTGCTCTTCAACTTGGTAGATTTTGGAAATTTGCATGGGAGTATAAGAGAGTTTCTTAGCCTTACACATTTCATTTATCGTCTTTCCAAATTGGTTAATTGAGACTTGTACCTGTTGGCATAGTTGTGGATGATGTCTCATGATTCCGATCAATAAAAAATAGACACATATTTTTCACAGAATTCAAAAAATCATAGAAAATAATACCACAATGTTGTAATTAATAAATTGATATTTACATAGTTACATAATATCTACTTAGATGGCTAACTCAAATAACACATAGGTCTGAGTATTACCTGGGATTTGAGCATAACAAATCCTTACAGTCTTGATTAAGTATCAAAAGGTGTCAAAATTCCTAGTCGTGTCTGAAGCTTCTTCACCTTATGTCTCTATGGAAAATACCCATCATTCTACATTAACAAGAACTAAACGTAAAAAAATAACCACGGGATGCAATAATCAAATATAACAGATGAATACATAAACAATGAAACCTATATAAAACATGAGAGTGATTGATAACATATATGAAAGACAAAATTTATTCAATTCATAAATTTCAAGTTCCAATCATAAAATTTAATCGATAAATACTGAAAGCAAGTCGTCTGAAAGAACACATTCAACCTGGCTGATGATGGGTTTTAAATTGAAAATCTTAATTACAAAAGGTGAAAAACCGATAATAAGGAGCGGTTTTAAATTAAAAACCTTATTGTTATTGTTATTGTTATTGTTATTGTTATTGTATTATTATTATTATTATTATTATTATTATTATTATTATTATTATTATTCCTACTCTTAAGATGTTTCTGCTTTCTCCTTTTCTTCTTAGTTGTTGCAAGAGTTCAAACATATATCCATACAGTTATACATAAATAGCAATAACCGTACAGACCTCGTTAGCTTTTTTTGAGTTCTGTTCTATGGATTTTGACCATTTTCAACTCGACCGACGAACACTTAATAACTTTGACTTGTGGAGAGAAAACCCATGCGTTGACCTTGTGTAGATCATCTCTCGCTTCCTTAAAACAAGCAGCTTGGGACTGGAACAACAATCAAATCACAATTTCTCAAACAAATAAAATATAGGGTTTAGAGCACATTTTAGAGCCAACTGATATGAAGGAAAACAAACCTCATGATACAGATATACCTAGACAAAGATGAGGAGCTATTATTGTGTATAGAAGCAGTTAAAGCATTTCCCCAAAATTTTGTTATTTTCCATGGAAACAGATGCGGCCTCAGCTTCTAACGTAATGAGACACCATCTTTTCCCATTGATTGAGCGACAAGTGTCAAGACTGAAGAGAATCTTGAATTTCTATACTTCATAAAAATACCTGCAAATGATACAGAAAGAAAAGGTTATAGTATACAAATCCAACAGAGAAATTAATTATCTTTGAGACAAAATCATACAAAGGAAATGGTCTAATACTGATTTTGAATTGCATGTTCATGTTACTTATTAATCATAATTAATTTAGACAATCCTTAACCTTGTTATATGTAAAAGAATCAAGAAATTGAAGAGAACCCAACCTTTACCAGACTGACGCTTGGCAGGCTTCCTCACATCTGGGACTGGGTCATCATCACCCACCAATGTTCTAATAAGTTGCTGTCACAACCGTATTATATACACCTTTATCACTTTCAGCCTTCAGCCTTGCAATCTTCTCATCTTCTTCATCCAGTATTTCCTGTCACATTCACACCAATATAATAATAAGTTCAAAATTGCCAACTCATTCTGCAAAAAGGAAACATGAGATAGATAGTGCAAATAAAAAGTTTTAACATATGATCAAACACAATATGTAGGGAGTGCAATTTTCTTCTCATTGTCAAGCTTCTTTTGCTCACTTTCGTTTAGAGCTTCACGTGCTCTCAGTTCCTTTTCATGTTCCTAAAGCGGCAATTTGCTCTGTTCATGATCAATGGAAATCTTTTTAAGCACCTTATTCACCTTCTCTTGCATCACCTCACGTGATAATCAAGAACAAAGTTAGGAATGAAGAAAAAGATTCATCATAGCTTTTTTATACAAACACTATAAATATGAATACCTTATGATTGCCTTTTTCTTTCAAACTAGCACTTGTTGATTCTGGAGTCTTGATTTTAGTATCAAAATCCCTCTCTAGAAACTCCACCAGTCCCATATGCTTGGCTTTGTCTTTGAAACAGTGCTTCTTGATTATCTTGCAATCCAAGATGCATGCCTACAGAGGTCATCCTTGTAAGTGTATTCTCTATTCTCACGACAATAAGGACATTTAAGAATCTTTTCTAAAAAACAGTTTAAACTTGCACAGGAGATAAGGAAAAATAGGGTACCAGCTGGGAACTGATCTGTAGATAAGAGGGGTATCAGATCTTCAACAAAATGGATATGAATGTGTAAAGCTTCTAGTTTTGACCAGCCTGCCCTTGTCCTGTGCACTATCCATAACAAAAAGAATCATTATTTATTTTACGCATTTTCCCCTGTTCATAATCATATAACATTCAACTATTCTTGCTTTCACTGCTTGAATGATATATTTATCTGCTTTGCTTAAAGAAAGATTGGTATCAGTTTTGCTTTAGGTACAGAGAAAAGATCGTTCGCCTGTCAAGTAGTAATGAAGATGATGATAATAAAAGAACAAGAAATTATTTTTATTTTTTAGGGGAATGTATCAGACATGTCAGAGTAGAAGGGATGAAGGTGAAAACCCTTATCAATGCACACAGAACGCCATGGGGAAATCATTGGCAGACAAGGGGATTTGGGTTTGCTGCAGCCATGAAGAGGAAGCATGGAGGAGTTGACGGGTCGTTGGACAAGAAAGTAATAGCCACGCTCTGCAATTGATGTTGTTGGTAGGTTGTTATTTGTCGGCATCTAATTGTTTAATCGATTTCTGCTCCATCGTTGATCACGTGAGTAATGAAAGGATTCAAGAAATAAGAATAAGAAGAAGATGATGAGATGAATCTCTGATTTGGATATTTCAATGACAAGAGCATCTAGGGATCCAATTTAATGGTGTCGGACTGTCGGCAGGATTAGAAGAAGGAGACGTCTGTTCTATATCACGATTGCTTAAACAAATCCAAAGAACGCATCAGGTGCAAGATACGCACGCATCACACATCAGGACCTAGGGCTTGTAAGTACAACAAAAAATCATGAGAAACCTTCATCGACAGAAAGAAAGATTGTAGATGGAAGAGAAATTGAGATGGAAGTGAACGAGATATGGAGACGGAACCAACCCTAAATCTCCATGGCGGGGTTTTCAACTTCTCTAATTTTTTTTGGGAATTCCTTTTCCTGCTGCTACTAAAGATGAAGATACGCATTTCATTAAAAAAAATATAAAGCGACATGATTTCACGATACGCTTTTTAAGATAGGTGCCCTCCGCCTTTTTTATACACTAATTTTAGGGCACGAAAAAATGCGCGTCCTAAATCCTTCACATTTTGGAAGAACTGCCATTATTTTTAGGGCATACACTTTTGCGTATCGTAAAAAAATGCTTGTCATGGTTTGCACGTCATTAAAGGGTATTTTCTAGTAGTGTTAAAAACTTTTGAGACTGGAAATTAGGAGAGTGCAACACGCGTGATCGGCCGAGCCAAGTAAGTAGTTCCCCAATATGTTAGCCATGTTATACCAATATTTGAGCTTTGATAATCGTATGGAACTTGCTATGTGTATGCTTGTAAAATTGTATACGGTTAGGAGGTTATAGCCTTAGAATGATTGATTTGGCCTTATTTCTTGTTCCTCGTTTGGTTGTGGTCCTAGGGTAGAATCTCTTATTCGAAAGTCTATTTAATCCTTTTCTGTGTATAATTTGCATGCATAAAAGCAACATGTTATGATTGGTATGATTGATATGGGTAGAGCAGATCTTAGGACAACCTGGGATTTGGGTTATGATCTATTTTGGGACGAATTGGAGTTATCAGGTAGAGCTTTGGGGAAGGTACAGGTTGGTGTGGAAGGTAGTATTGGGCACGTACTACTAAAAGCACATGACCTGTACCTGAACCAATGCTAGATCTGACAGCTCTAAGGAGGATCGGTGTGGGAAGATCCCCTATATAGATGTTCTAATTATTATGGTTTATGACATTTCAGTTCAGCATGGTGGTGACACGATTTGGGACAGGGGGATAAGGATCAGGATCTGGATCCGGATCAGGCAGCGGTGCAAACCCATTGATGAGAGGCTACGCAAGATCATTGCAGCCGAGGTGACGAAGGGCATCATTGACGCTACCCCAGTGATCTTTGGGATGGTCAAGGAGGGGATGATGGAGGTTATAGAGGAGAGGCTCAGGTCATTCAGAGCCGAGATTGCTGCGGGCCAGATCGGGGCCCGAACTCCCTCATTTCGGGAGTTCAAGGCGTGTGGAGCGCCGAAGTTTTTCGGGGTCACGAACCCCATTGTGAGTCGACGCTGGGTGGAGGACATCGAGAACGCCCAACGCACGAGTTCTTGCCCGGACGCAGCAAAGGTGGGATTTGCATCATGTATGTTGAGAGACAGAGCCCGAGACTGGTAGGGCGAGGTGACTAGTCAGGTGGGAGCAACCGGTGTGGCTGAGATGACATGGGTCGAGTTTGTCCGACGATTTGACTTGGAGTTTGCACCAACTATTGAGGTGCAACGGATGGTGAGGGAGTTCCAGGAGCTCCAGCAGACCACCGAGACTATAGCGGAGATCACCGCCAACTTTCGGGAGCGAGCATTGTTGATCACACAGTATGCTACCGATGAGGACATGCAGAGGACGAGATATCATTCCATGATGAGGGATGATATCCGGGAGTTTGTGAGATTTACAAGGTGCAAAACCCTGAATGAGATGGTAGAGAAGGCCCGTGAGAGGGAGATGGAGCTGGACTTCCGCACCAAGCGGAAGCCGGAGCAGGCATAGACAACGGTGGGTCAGGCTAAAAAGCCTAAGACCTCAGACACTTCCAGCAGGGGCCAACAGGGTCGGGGCCGGTGTGCCAGGTGCGGTAAATCGCACAGTGGGGCTTGTCGGACAGCAGGCTCAGGATGTTAGGCATGTGGCCAGAAGGGTCACTTGAGCAGGGATTGCCCCAAGAAGGGCTTGATATGTTTCCACTGCAACCAGACTGGCCATAAAAAGGCCGATTGTCCGAGGTTGCAGGGAGGGGGAGGAGTAGTAGCGGCGCCCGCGCCCGCCACAATGAGGATTACTGATAGCCGCCCTGCTAAGACGGATGCTCAAGCGGTGAAGAGTCGCACATTTCAGCTGACTACCGAGGAGGCTCGGGCAGCGCCAGACGTTGTGGCTGGTACGTGTTTATTCTTCTCTGCTCTATATTTATTTGTATTGCTTATGTGTGCATTGTGCTTATGTATAGTGACCTTTTTGGTCAATGGTATGTCGGCTCATGTTTTGTTTGATTCGGGTGCTACCCGATTATTCGTGTCTCTTGCGCTTAGCAACTAGTTTCAGGAAGCGCTGGGAACTTTGGATTCCCAGCTCGAGGTGGAGATTACAGATGACCGCACTGTGAGTGCTGCAAGGCTGTATCAGGACTGTGTCCTGAATGTGCTTGGGGAGAGGTTTTGTGTTGATCTAGTCCCGATACCGTTGCGAGGGCTGAAGGTGATTGTCAGGATGGACTGGTTGACAGCCAATGAGGCCATGATCGATTACGAGCGCCAGTTGGTGAGGGTTCGAACCCCAAGTGGGGGAGAACTGGTTATACATGGTGAGAGGGCCTCGTAGGGGCCAACCCTCTGTTCGGCTGTGAGGGCTAGGAGATTTCTGCAGCAGGGATGTACGAGATTTCTTGATTATATCTCAGATACGAGGGTTGAGACCACGACGGATGTGGGTAGTGTGCCGATTGTACAGGAATTTCGGGATGTATTTCCCGAAGAGTTACCAAGAGTGCCTCCGGAGAGGCAGTAGAGTTTCGCATTGATTTGGTGCCGGGTGCCACCCCGATAGTGAAGGCACCATACCGGCTAGCACTGCCCGAGATCCAGGAGCTATCTACGCAAATTCAGGAGCTGCTAGACCGAGGGTTCGTCCGTCCGAGCAGTTCCCCGTGTAGAGCTCCAATCCTGTTCGTGAAAAAGAAGGATGGATTACAAAGGATGTGCATTGATTATCGAGAGCTGAACAAACTAACGGTGAAGAACCGTTTTCCGTTACCAAGGATCAATTATTTGTTCGATCAGCTGCAGGGTGCGTCTTGGTTTTCCAAGATTGATCTTCGGTTGGGATACCATCAGATGAGGATTCGAGATGAGGACATATCGAAGGCAGCCTTCAAAACTCGGTATGGGCATTACGAGTTTGTGGTGATGCCATTTGGACTCACCAATACCCCAGCAACGTTCATGGATCTCATGAACATGGTGTGTAGACCGATGTTGGATCGGTCAGTGATCATTTTTTATTGATGATATTGTTAGGCGTGTCAAACCCAACAAATAAAGGGGTAGGATATACTCCAAAAGAATCCCACTATATTGCATTAAAAGGTAGTACAAGGCAAGTAGGGTCGATCCACAGAGACACGGGATAATAAGTCTATACCTCTTTGCACAAGGTACTATGGTCACCAACAGTAAAGAGGGGGGGGTTTTGACTGCAGTGATTAAATAAACAAATTAAAAACACAAGTAATTAGCTAAATGAGTGAATTAAATTCAGATTGTGTAAGGACTCCAACTTCATGTATGACAACTTACCAATGTGATTCAAAGATGACACAATATTTGTTCAGTTCTATCTAAGTTGGTACTTGAAAGTGTTAACAAGCTCTAACACTTCCCATTCACCACATTAATTAACCAAAACAAGCTCTTTGATTAACCCTAACCTTACTAACCTAATCTAAACAAGCTCTTAGAATTAGATTAAAAGATTGCATTAAACTTGATGTGAATGTTCCCAACAACACCTAATACTCCTCACAAGCTCGGGAGTGTAAAAGTGTGTGAAATGGTTTACACTAAATTTATTCAAAAGAATTCAATTTAGTGTTTGTTACTTGTTCAATTTCACAAAACAATTACGGATTTTGCAAAATAGATAAATTGAATTCCCTAACCCTAATTCAAATGGCCAATAAGAATCACAATTAGAATCAAACATTCGATTAAAGCAAAATCAAATTCACTAGATAGAAATTGAAAGCAAACATCATGTCATATGATTGAAATCACCACCAAGAAGTCAAAACATGAAATTAGAGAAACTAGGGTTCTAGCCACACATGGCTAGAACAAGATCACAAGTTTAAAAGATGGAAATAATGTGCACTTACAACTTACAAATAAGAGAAATAATGTTTCCAAATGCTAAACGATCAAACCCTTGCAAAAGCCTTCGAAATCCCTTCTCAAAATGTGCTCTGATATGTTGTGTGTTTGTAAAAATGACCCTAATCCCGAGATATGAAAAATAGGAAAAACTGCCAAACGACAGTTTTTGGGTCGAACACGGCCCATGTTGAATGGAAAATGGTCTTAAATCCTCAATTCCAACTCCAAAGTTCGATGCTTAAAACTGCTCAGCAAGGCCAACACGACCCGTGCCAAATTAGGCTAAACCGACACGGGTTGTGTTTAGTGAAGTCAATAGCTCCCATTTTGGTCAACAAGGCCCATGTCCATTCTGCAGTGTAAATCCAACACGCGCCGTGTACTCCTCTGACTCCGAATCCAAACTTGATTTTTCCAACTTTTTCGTTCTTCGCCCGATCATCCCGAAATCTTCACCACTGCTTCTCGGCACCTCCCAAAGCGCATTCCAACCTCCGGTTTACCTGAAAAAGACATGAAAGTGTGAAAATAAGGTTGTTCTAGAGACTAACATGAATATGATGAAATGCAAGACAAATGAAGAACAATTGTGCTAAATAGATGCATAAAAGGGGTTAAAAGATGTGCAAAAAGGTGCACAAAATGCACCTAACAAATCTCGCAAGCTTAGACCTTTCTTGTCCTCAAGAAAGAACAAGAATTAGACGAAACGGGACGATTTCTAGATGGCAAAAAGAAACACAGAGCAAAGAGGGACAGAAAGATCCTAAAGGCTAGGAATGAATGCATGCAATGAAAACCATGAAAAAGAAAAATATGTACAAAAGCACTAAAGAAACAAAATGAACAAAATAGAAACTTAAGAACACAAGTAATTTATCTATATAAGTACGATCAGACTTTACATCAATGTGGCTCCAATCATTAATACCTAGACAACCATTCTGTTTCCTTCCACATATCACAGACTCCCAAAGTGAGGAAGACTCGAAACGGTGTAACCCAATAATCCAACCATAGTTTTATTTAAACTTCATACCTTAATTGGCTTTATGGGCGAAAATAACACAGTCCGGATCTCATATCCTTAAGACTAGATGGCCAAGAATCAGAATAGACGCATCCTTAAGAACCCGTCACGGCGAATCAGTTTTCGCTGAAACAGTGAGCCCACCCGAAGGGGCCCAGTTCCTATGCTTTCACGTTTTCGAGAGCCAGAAGTATCATATCACACAGTTCTTCATTTGCCCGATTTGACTTTGAGGTAGCTTTTGATTTTTATTGAACTTGGATTTGTATCTTCATTTTGAGCTTTGAATTCTTCAATCAACTTTTGAGTTTCTGAAAGTTTCTTCGATTAAGTGCTTGAAATTTTTGATTTGGGTACTGGATACGACAGTTGTACCCATTCTTCCTTCTTGACTGTGTGGATCTGATACTTAAGCTCTTTGTTACCGCGAGGGTCCAGAGTTGCCGATAAAGATTCTTTTTAAACATTCAGAAGCAAATCATCCTAAAGCGGTTATTACCGCCCACAAAACGTTTCAGTATGCAAATTTTTTTTATTTTCTAAGGTTGTGGTCTCAAATTACGGTGTTTGGGCCCCCTAGTTATGACAGCCGATTCTACACTTCCGGTAACTATCTGGTCGCCTCGGTATTTTTTTTTTCATTTGAGTTCTCGTTTTCCCAGTTCGTGGAGCTATTGTATGTGAGGAGTGTCATCATCTTGTACATTTTTTTTTGAAAATGATGATGGTGCATGAAAATGATGGAATGCAAAAACTTGAAATAAAAATATTTTTGGGTTTTATAAATGCAGAATGCAAGGAAAATGAAAATAAGAAAGGTAAAATCTCTCTCTCTCTCTCTTTTTTTTTTTTTTTGAAAATGCATGTATGAATATGAATATGAATATGAACATGAAAATGCACCTAATGTACAACTCTACCCCTCCCCAAGCTTAAAGATAAGCATCGTCCTCGATGCTTGGAGAGGACGAAACAACCTATTGCGGAGGAGGAGGATAATACCCGGAGTTTCGGGTCCAAGCCCAAAATTCCTCTTCATTTTTGCGCTGACGCTCTTGATCCCGAGTATATTGGGTGGTGAAGGAGGAAAAACTTTGGGTTAGGCTCATGAGATCTTGATGGTAAGTGTCGAGGCGGGTATGGATCGATTGGAATTGATCCATATATTGTTGGTGATATGATGGGTGCCCAGCAAGATGAGATGAGCTAGCTCCACCCATAGGAGGAGAATTTTGTGGTGCCACCCCGTCACTCTCTTCAGCCTCGTCACTGTCTCCACCTTCCTTATCTTCCTCCTCAGAGAAGGTGACAGGGAAAAGATAAGGCTTGATTTGCCAGTCGGTGAAGTTAGTAGGCCGCCTGAGGGCAAGGATGTCCCGGTTTCAGGAGTGATGAGGAGCCTTGGGTCATGTTTTTGGCCCACGGTCCAATTGTGGTTCCCGTCCTCCGTCCGAAACATCCTCATGCTCTCTAGTACTGCTGTGGTGAGGTAAGGGTCACCGGGCAAAGGTTGGTGAATTCTGGGAAATTGGGCCTGGACTGGAGCACTTTTAGCAAACAAACTGACAATACCGCCACAATAATTTTTTCCGGACCATGATGTGCTGAGGCGGGTGGGCTTGTTGCAAAGAAATGAGCCATAGTGAGGAACTAGGTTATCGTCCGGGTGGGCCATCGCATAGAGTATTTTGAGCTCAAGAGCACTAATGGTGCTTCTTTCTTCTCTAGGGACGACAAGTGAAGCAATAATCCTACGAGCCACTTTCATCACAGGGTGGATGAGAGATGAGGCTTTAGCAGAACTTGAGACATAGGGAAGTTGACGTGTAAGGTCAGTCCACCAGGTAAGGTCACTGTATCCTGGGAGTGGGTCATTGGGGCCAAAGGTGTTTTCTATGGGGGCCCCAACTATGGCATTGATTTGGTTTAGGGACAAGGCATGATCTTGGTTCATAAGCCGGAAATTTAGGACACTGTGGTCCAAAGAGAGTGAAGATAAAAACTCGGCTGTCGGGACTTTATAACTAAGCTCGTGGACCTGCAACAACCCTTGTCATCCAATGTTCCGGAACAAGGTGTGGACTTGATTATAGATGTGCAACTCACGGAGAGATGGCACATGCGCAAATTGTTGGGTAGTATGCGCGCGCTGGAGAAAGGCCTCAAGTTTGGCGACTTGAATTGGGCCAAGTCAAACCACACCATCTTGTGTCGGATTGGGTGGAGATGGAGGCGGGGGTGACGGGGACCTACGACGACGGGCCGACGACTTAGTGTGTCTAGGTCGTTTAGAATGCTCGCCTTCCATATGTAAAATTTGGGGCAAAGTCAAAAAGTCAACTGGTCAACGGGTCAAAAAGTCAACTGTTGACGGGTCCAGTCAACACGAATTTGACCACTAAAATTTCGCGGGAAACTCGGTTCTTAGTGATTTCCAAGTGATTTCCATGTCCAATATGACTACAAATGCATGCAATTGACCTTACAAACACAAAATCCACAAGTGAAGAGTTAGAAAGATTTTACCGAATCGTGAGTGGAAATGCGTTGTTGGTGAGAAAGACCTTCTTCAACCTCCCCAAGCTTGCTTACATGAAGATTTAAGCACAAAACACCAAAATTCTTAGAAATTTTCGGACCTAGGGTTTGTCAAAACCCCCAAATCCACCATGAAAGTGCAAGAAAATGGTGTATTAGATGTAGGAGATGAAGTGGGGAAGATGAGAATCAAGGGATTTTTTATGAAAATCGGACCTTAGGGTTTTCTTGGGAGAGAGAGGCTGTTTTGGAATGAGTGTGTGGAAGAATGGGGCAAAAACACCGATTTTAAGCATTAACAACCACCAGGTCTGTTGCACGAACACGACCCGTGTTCCCACAGGCCAAATCGACACGGCCCGTGTTGGGGTCAAAGTTCCTGAGAAATGTTGAACACAACCCGTGTTCAGTATAAGGCAAAAATGAACAGGGGCCGTGTAACCCTCTGTTTGGCAAAAAAAAATTTCATCGATTGAACATGACCCGTGTTCAATATAAGGCACAAATGAACATGGGCCGTGTACGGCTCTGTTTGCCACTCCTCATTTTTTAACCCAAAAATCCCCTCTCATTCAAACGGAATGTCTTTGCATCCCGAGGTCCGTTTGGTGATTTTACATCATGTTTAAATGCATTTGGAACATTGAAAACCAAAACCTCAAAGAAATGGAAATTGTTTTTAAAGAAAAAGACAGAAATACCCCCGGGTTGCCTCCCGGTTAGCTGCCCTTGTTTTAAGTCGTTGGCTCGACTTTGCCCTGGAGTATGCTTCAGTCTTGGTACGTGGGGTTCCCAACAACTTCTATCTCATCATTCTTCACCTCGAATCCTTCGTAAAACGACTTCAATCTATGACCATTGACTTTGAATGTTTTTCCAGTTTGTTGGCTTGTGATTTCCACCGCACCATGGTCGAATACCTTTGTAACCACGAAACGACCACCCCATCTTGATCTTAATTTCCCTGAAATCAACTTGAACCTCGAGTGATAAAGAAGAACTTTTTGTCCTTGTGCAAAATTCTTCCGGGAGATCATTTTGTCATGATACGCCTTTATCTTCTCTTTGTAGATCATGTCACTTTCATACGCATCATTTCAGATATCCTCTAGCTCTTGGATGTCTAGCTTCCTTTTGTTTCCCTCCTCATCTTCATTCAAGTTGAATTTATTTATGGCCCAAAAAGCTTTGTGCTAGAGCTCAACCGGGAGGTGACATGCTTTTCCAAATACTAGCCTATATGCGGACATACCAATGGGCGTTTTGAAAGCAGTATGGTATGCCCATAAGGCATCATCCAACCTTATGCTCCAGTTTTTGCGGTTTAGATTGACTGTTTTCTCTAAAATGCTTTTGATTTACCTATTGGAGACCTCCGCTTGCCCATTGCTTTGGGGGTGATAGGTTGTTGAGACTTTATGAGTCACCCCATACTTCTTCAAGACAGCTTCAAGCATCTAGTTGCAAAAGTGAGTACCACGGTGACTTATGAGAGCCTTTGGAGTGCCAAACCAGGAGAAAATCTGTGCTTTAAGAAAATCCTCCACAACTTTGGAATCATTAGTATGGGTGGCGTTGGCCTCCACCCATTTGGACACATAGTCCACCGCCAACAAGATATATGAACAACCAAAAGAGGGCGGAAATGGTCCTATAAAGTCAATACCCCATACATCAAACTCTCACATACTAAAATGGGGGTAAGGGGCATTTGATTCCTAGAGCTTAAGGACCCAGACCTTTGACACTTATCACAATGTGCACATAACACATAAGAATCGTGAAAAAAGGTAGGCCAAAAGAATCCGATATCTAATACTTTTCTAGCTGTCCTTTGGGGTCCAAAGTGACCTCCACAAGCATAGGAATGACAAAAGTTAAGGATGGATGGTACCTCTATTTGCTCTACACACCTTCGGATCATTTGATCTGCATAATACTTCCAAAGGTAAGGCTCATCCCATACGTATCGCTTGGCCTCCTTCATGATTTTATCCTTTTGCCAACGGGTGGAATCCGGGGGAAATTGATTTGTGACCAAGTAATTGACGACATCTGCATACCATGGTGCTTCTTCGGCTATATATAAGTGCTCTTCTGGAAATGTGTCACAGATTGGTATACCATCTTCGGGTGATACAATGCAGCTTAGATGATCCGCAACTAAATTCTCCTTCCCACTTTTGTCCTTGATCTCAATATCGAACTCTTGCAAAAGCAACATCCACCGTATTAACCTCGACTTCGAATCTTTCTTGGTAAGTAAATGCTTTATAGCTGCATGGTCCGAATATATGATCACTTTTGTTCCAAGGAGGTACTTCCGGAACTTCTCTAATGCAAAGACAAAAGCAAGCAACACTTTCTCGGTTGTGGTGTAGTTCCTTTGTGCACTATCAAGGGTCTTGGATGCATAGTAAATGACATGATGAGCTTGGTCCACCTTTTGTCCCAAAACCGCCCCAACCGCGGTATTGCTAGCATCCCACATGATCTTGAATGGAAGATCCTAATTTGGCAGTTGAATGATGGGGGTGGATGTCAACAGGTCCTTCAAACGATCAAATGCACTTTTACATGCATCACCAAACTAAAAATCGGCCTCCTTTTGTAAAAGTTGACACATCGGCACAATGATTTTGGAAAAATCCTTGATGAACCGCCGATAGAAACATGCATGACCAAGAAAAGAACGCACTTCCCGAACATTTGTCGGGTAAGGTAAGCTCTTAATAACATAAATTTTGGCCTTGTCAACTTCTAAACCTTTTTGTGACACCACATGTCCAAGTATTAAGCCCTTGTCAACCATAAAGTGACATTTTTCATAATTAAGGACTAAGTTCGTGTCAATGCACCTTTGTAAGATTTTGGTGAGATTTTGCAAACATTCATCAAAAGAATTTCCATAAACAGTAAAATCGTCCATGAAAACCTCTATGATATTTTCGACATATTCTGAAAATATGCTGACCATACATATTTGGTAGGTCGCGGGTGCATTGCACAAGCCGACGGGAATGCGTCTATACGTAAAGGTGCTAAAAGGACATGTGAATGTGGTTTTATCTTGGTCTTCCAGGGCAACCGGAATTGGGTGAAAACCAGAAAAATCATCAAGGCAACAATAGTGAGATTTCCCGACCAATCTTTCTGACATTTGATCGATGAATGGCAAATGGAAGTGGTCTTTGCGGGTGGAAGCATTCAACTTCCTATAATCAATACAAACCCTCGACCCGTTTTGCACACAGGTGGGTACCAATTCCCCTTCAGTGTTTTTGACAACGGTGACTCCGGCTTTTTTCGGGACAACTTGCACGGGACTTACCCACTTACTATCAGAAATGGGATAGATTACACCTGCATTCAAGAGCTTCATAATCTCCTTTTTTACCACCTCCATCATAGGTGGATTCAATCTCCTTTGGGCTTCGCGGGTCGGCTTAAAGTCCTCTTCCATCAATATTTTATGCATGCATAATGATGGACTCAACCCCTTTATGTCCGCAATGGTCCAACCAATAGCCTCATTATACTTTTTCAAAATTCAAACCAACTCTTTTTCTTCTTCTTTTGCTAGCTTGGTTGAAATTATCACTGGTAATGTCTCTTCCTCTCCAAGATAGGCATACTTGAGATGGTCGGGAAGAGTCTTCAGGTCAAGACTCGGTGGTTGTACTATGGATGGAAGGAGTTTCAGATCGGAATTTTTGAGCTTCATGCAGGGTGGTTCAACTCTCATAGGTTGTGCTTTTTCAAAGGAGTTGATTGCTTCAATCAACTCATCCTCCAAAGTGTACTTATCAGCTAGATTCTTCATCCCTGCCTCATCAAAATGCTTGCTCAAGATGGTGGTTAGCACATCTTGGCTTGACAACTCAAACAATCATTAGTACATGAATCAATAACATCTATGAAGTTTAAAGAATGAATATCACTAGGATAACGCATAGCTTCAAAGATATTAAAATTGATCACCTCACCATCGAACTCCATAGACAAAGTACCATTTGCTACATCAAATTTTTGTTTTTGCGGTACTCATAAAAGGCCTCCCCAAAAGGATGGAGCTCGATTGTGGGGTGATTTCATCACCCATATCCAAAACATAAAAATCAGCGGGAAATACAAGTTCATTGACTTGCACTAACACGTCCTCCAATACACCTTTTGGGTGTACCAAAGACCGGTCGGCAAGTTGAATGATGACTCCAGTTTTTGATAAAGTTCCAATTCCCATTGTTTTATAGCTTGAATAGGGTAAGACATTAATTGATGCCCCAAGGTCTAGCCTAGTACGTGGTACAAAAAGATTACCCATTTTACAAGGAACCGTGAATACACCCGGATCCTTGCATTTTTTTGGTAGTTGTTTCTGTAACACGGCTGAAACGTTTTCCCCAACTTTCACAGTTTGATTTCCTTTAAGATTTTTCTTAGATGTGCAAAGTTCCTTTAGAAACTTAGCATATCTAGGAATCTGTGTAATAGCATCTAAAAGAGGGATATTGATTTCAACCTTTCGAAACATTGCCATGATTTCGTCATCTTCCTGTTCTCTCTTTGTGCTTGTTAGCCTTGAAGGAAATGGAGCAGGTGTGACTTTCACTTCGGTCTCTATTGGCTTCTTTGACTTTGAAGTATTTTTCCTTTCCTCTTCTTTGACAGCTTCTTCTACCTCAATCTCTTTCTCTTCCTCTTCTTCATCCGGCATCCTTGGACCTTCATAGCTTTTCCCACCTCTTAAGGTAATGGAACATGCATTGTGTTTCAGGTTCTTCTTAGTTTGAGTTGGTAGCTTGCCTTATGATTCCATCTTACTCACGGATTGAGCCAGTTGTGACACTTGTTGCTCCAAGCTTTTTATGCTTGCCTTGGTTTCTTGTTGGAAGCTTTGAGTGCTAGTGGCAAGGCTTTTGACAATATCTTCTAGTGACATGCTTGATGAACCCGCTTGTGGAGGTGGTTGTGGTGGATTCCTTGGCTGGAAATTTTGAGGTTGAAAAGGTGGTCTTTGTTGATTTTGAGGAAATGGTGGTCTTTGTTGGTATTGATGTGGTTGATTTGGTTGATAATTTCCTTGTTGATTTCCTCCCCAACCTTGATTGTTGTTCCATCTTTGGTCATTCCGTGGCTGCTCAAATCCCCTTTGGTTTGACCCCGAATATCCTCCTAAAGCATTTGCTTCCGCATAATCCTCGTCTTGAAGTTGTGGGCACATATTGGTTGGATGCCCCACTTGAGTGCAAATACCGCACGGGCGGGGTGTGGGCTGCACTCCTTTGTCTTTGGCTAGCATCATTACCACTTTCGTAAGCTCGGATAATTGAGCTTCAATTTGAGGAGTTTGGATCTCTTTTACACCGCGGGGTGCATCCGTATACCATTCTTCATCATGGCTTGAATGTTTAGAATCTTTAGCCATGTTCTTGATTAGGTTGCAGATTTCGGTTGGAGTCTTGTCGGGTAAAGATCTGCCACTTGAAGCATTAAGAAGCCCTCTTTCCATTGGAGTCATGCCTTAAATGAAGTATTGGAGGAGCTAGTATTCGGTGATTCCATGCTTTGGACAACGGGCACAAAGTTTCTTGAATCTCTCCCAATATGTGTGAAAAGCCTCTCTCTTATGTTGCTTGATTCCAATGATTTCCCTTCGTAGGGCTGAAGCTTTCATCTCGGGAAAGTATTTATCCAAAAATAATCGTGCAAGATCTACCCAAGTAGTAACCGTCCCCGGTGGGAGGTCATAAAGCAAATCTTTTGCTGCATCTTGCACCGCAAAGGGGAATTCCCTAAGCTTGATTTGATCCTCTGTGACATTGTGTGGTTTCATGCCCACACAAACAACATGGAACTCAGTGAGGAACTTGTGAGGATCTTCATTTTCCAGGCCTCTAAAGGTTAGAAGTAAGTGGATTAGCCCGGATTTCAGTTCTAGGTTGGTGGCTGCCGGATATGTGATGCAAAGAGGTTGTTGAGTAACCTTTTGCCTCGACCATTGACGGAGAGTTTGCTCGGGTGGTGGATTTGGAGGTGGATTCCCTCCATGGTTATCTCCCATGGTGTGAGTAGTGGTTGAAGTTTATGTGGGTGTAGTGTTTGGGATATTATAAGTAGGTGAAGATGGTGGAGTGGTATTTTTGGGTGAGGATGGTTGAGATGAGAGTGACAGGTTTTCTGTTTCTGATGTGGATACACTTGAGAGGGGTATGTCCTCCCAAATGTTAATGATTGGAGGGGTGGATGATGAAGATGTCCCGGAAACTGGTTGCCTCTTACGAAGATTGGCTTGCTTCCGTATCCTCTTTGCAGTCCTCTCTATCTCCGAGTCAATTGGCAATAATGTACCTGTACAGAAAGATCTAGGCATAAACAATTAGTAACACCGTGTCCCCGGCAACTGCGCCAAATTGTTAGGCGTGTCAAACCCAACAAATAAAGGGCTACGATGTAACAAATCGTTATTTCAAACCTATATAATAGTATAGGTCAATGTGTAGTTCTTTTTATAATAATAAAAAGAAATTTTAGCATAATGTGCATATTTACATAATTGACCCTCAAAAATAAATTATTTAGCAATCTCGATTGGGATGAACCAAGTGATAGAGATTTTAACAAGGTTTCCAAAAACATAAAGAGCGCTAAAATCCGAGTTATAACGAAGAAGTTATGACCAATCGAAAATCCGCGACAAAACCGGCAAAACACTATTCAGTGTAAAAACTGAATTTTCGATAAAAGGCTTTTTAGCTTTAACAATCTAAATGAAAGTTGTAGTTTATGTTAAACCGAGAACTTTCATCAAAAGAACGGAAAAATGTGACTTCGTATGAGGAAGTTATGATTTTTCTAAGTTTCAATATAGTAGTGTACAGCTAAAAACTCGAAATAAAGATCGAGCGATTTTTAGCCGACACAACCTAAACGAGAATTGAAGGTCTCGTCGGTAGTAGTACAACGGTAAAAAGACAGACAAAAACGGACATCGTATGAAGAAGTTATGAATTTTTAACGGATTCCCGTCCCGGTCTATTTAAAATAATAATATTAAAAATAAATTCAAAACTAGCCGACGAAGTCTAAACGAAAGTCGTAGAGTTTGATTTTACCTACGCGTGCATATAAAGAACGCCAAAACGGAGCTCGTATACGAAAGTTATGATTTTCGCAAGTTTGGCACAAAAATAAAGAAAAAATGGGAAAAACCGGGCAATTTCGCATGCCACGTCACCCTCGTACGTGGCAGCTGCTGAGTGGACCGAACCCATGCGTGGCACCTCCTGATTGGACCGCAGCCGAGGTCCACTTAGAAGCGAACAGCTTCGCATGAAGACACCCCAGAGACACCCGTCGCACACACCGCGGACACCCTCCTTCGCACGTGGCCGCTTCCCATTGGACCAAGGTTTGGTCCAATCCGAGCCAGCCAACAGCGAGCCTCCGGTCCGAAGAAGTCCCCTCCCTTCGCCATCTGTCCGATGCGTGGCAGCCTCGCATAGGCTTGGGTCCGAACCTTCGGACTATATATAGCATGCGAGGGCTTCCGAAATTTTACACTTTTTCACCCAAATTTTCATTCTCTTTCACATTTTCCACTCTCATAAGCTCATATACAACCCCTAAAGCCCCGGTATCAAGTCTCGAACACTAAGCAAGCCTCGAAGCCCCGAGATTCCCGAGAAGTAACCTCTCTCCTGTCAAATCTCTGCCCAATTTGAGCCGGTTTCCCGACAAATAAACTCCTTTTCGTGAAACGAAACTCTGTCCGGTTCACCATCTATCAAGTGAGTACATACCCCCGTATTTTCATAATTTCTACTGTTTTAAGGGGGGAATAAAAGCATAACACAAGAACTTTGTGTTATAAAATCATGATTCAAATCATGATAAAATAACATTAAATTATCTAAAAATACTCAAAACATCAAACTCTTTTATAATCTTATATTTTTCCCCAAAATTCATATTTGTATATATATATATATATATATATATATATATATATATATATATATATATATATATATATATATATATATATATATAAGATTTAAAAGGCTTAGGACTGATAACTCATTATGGGTCCTTTTCCTTGTTTGGATGTGGGCTTATAGTTCCGGTTATTTGTCCGAGTGTCGTTTAAATTTTACTTGTATATGAAATTGTGTATGTATATAAATATAAAAGTTATTTCATCAATTCAAACACCTTTGTAACACGTTGAGCAAGGGGTTACATGCTAAATACAGTTATATACATATTCAGAAAGTACATATAAATTATAATAGGTATAATTTATACATAGAACAATAATTCATACTACAAGAATACACGGTCTTACAAGAAACTAAGGTTTTGATACAAAACAAATCAAGGTTTACACTTATCAAATACATGTTTGAAATACTAAATCAAGAACATACTGTCAATCATTTATTTCAGAATGATTGGGTTTTCTTAACTAATATACATGTAACGTTTATATGCTTTTTATGAGACATTCAGGTTGTTTAATTCATGTTAGACAACCAAGGTAAAGCCCTGACATTATAACCAGAATCTCCAGCCTCGGGGATCGAAACAAGTTGTGTGTAGATCTATATCGGGATTGACAACCCCGCACTCAGGCTGCTAGCTACAGTCAGGCATACACGCCGATGAGTGGCAATTGTTATAGACAGTTTAAACGCCCACAAAGCGTTTGTTTCAGGCCATCCGTCATATTATGGTTATAAGAACTCATTAAAAACATATTAACAATACGTTAGTGTATAAACAAGTAAACGAAAGTACACCTTCAAAGTACCAGTTTTCAGAATACAAACTACAATGGTTCAATACAGTTTTCAATAACAGCTGGCGGAGCCAGGCACACTCTCAGTTACAAGTTTTCATAAAGGAATACAATTACAAAACGTTGATACAAAGAGAACGGTTTTATGAGAATAAAACTACTTTTCATATACAATAGAAAATATAGGATTTTCTGGAACAGTTCACATATACAAGATACAGATATACTCTTTTAAACATAATCACTTATGCACTCACTCAACTTTATGTTGATACTCTCTTTTCAAATTACTTGTATTCTCAGGGAAATAATACACAGGTACTCCCCGAGCTTTTGAGAAGATGGAGCTTTGTTGAGTCATATCTTCTTTTGTATAACTATATTTTGGTTCAATATACAATGATTGAACACATGTAAATACTTATACTTTTTAAATACAATGGTTGTTTGTACTTTGATTACTATGATGCATGTGTTGTGATACTACAATTCAAGTCCTCCACCCCCAGACGTTTCCGCCGTCTGGTTTGGGGGTGTGACAGATTGGTATCAGAGCATTGTTTATAGTGAACTCAGTATATCAATCAATAAAAGATATACAAACTATAAATACATCGGGGCAAGGAGCTCTGACTACAAGTATACTTTTAAAAATTTAAGTTTTTTTATAAGAAGTATATTAACACTCTTACCTACAAGTACAGTATCACAGTCATAAGAACACACTCATACTTACAAGTACAATATCACAATCATAAGAACTTAAAAGTATTTGGATGTTGAGCACTATAGTCAAACCTGAGCAGTTATGTAATCATATCTGGAATTAATATAGCCTGATCAACTATATTGATTTGAGATATGACCAACATGTGTTTGGGAGTGATAGTAGTGTTGAGACATGTCTAAAACTTACCATACATATTCAGAAGAACTAGAGAACAGAATACAAAGATTAAAATACTATGCAGAGTATTTTACTAATCTTATTTCTAATACAGAACCTATGGCTGCACCCAATTTACCGGGAGACCCCTACAATCCACAGAATGCAGGCTGGATCACAGACTCAGACGAAGAACCCTTTGAGGACAGCGAGTCAAGTGGTACAGATACAGAGCCACAAGTCTACAACCCTGGGGAGCGTCCCCAGAGGCAAGAGGACGTAGAACCAATACCTGAGTGGGGCCAATACATTAACCATTGGAGTCGACAAGACGGCCAACGCCCTCCATACGGAATGGCACGAGGTTTCTATAACGTATCTAGAGGAGGAACTGCTGAGAGAGCTCTTCCAGTTATAGTAAACCGGATAGCCCGGCAGTTCGATCAATCAAGAATGTCGATCAATCGGATCCTAGAGGTGAATGCGGTTGCGCAGGCAAACACTGCAAATATCCTTCGTCTTGACGAGATGCAAGATGACACCCAACACCATACTAAAGCTCTTCAAAGGCAACTTAGTGCTGCTGAATCAGAGATCAGAGAACTAAGGGAGCATCAAGCTGCCCAAGAAAGGCGCTGGAAAGCGCAAGACGAAGCGGAACCTAGCAATCATCCTAGAAATCGTCGCAAGTAGTGTTCGCACTACTCCTACTTTCTACTTTCTATATCGAATGTGTATACTACTTTCTACGTTATGTACAAATCAAGTATCAATAAAACGATAAGCACTTTACTTCAACAAGAGTTATTACAGTTTTCATAATCATCTTATTCCAAAGTTTTGGATCGCAGAAATGTTCCAGTGTTATTTTTCATACTTTCGATACAACCGCGAAAATTTTATTTTTCCGGTAGGTTGGTTTGATGTCGACACTTTCTCAGTATTGGGGTATATTATAATCCTGCTTTAAGGTCAAGTTTTCTGGACCTTATATACTTAATATACCAATACAGTTGACATGTACATTCATACTTTTTGAAAAATAACCATTCAATTTCATATTATCCTGTTGCAAGTTGTACTTGCACTGGATTTCTATTTCTAATTCTTTGTAAAATTCATGTTGAATTAAGTGTTTAGTTCAGAGATATCAAATTCATATTCATTCTTGATATCTCACTATCTTTTTATCTATTTGACTTTTATAGCAAGAGATGCCTCCTCGTAGAAATCCAAGACGTGTCAACACCAATGAAGCACCAACGCCACCCCCACCACCACCTCCTCAATTCGACCCTGCTCTGTTTCAAGCGGCGGTCACGGCGGCTGTAGCGGCTGCCATGTCTCACGTTCATACTCATGGTGTTAGTGGGTCGGGAGTCGATGCACATCCTTCTAACCATGGCGAAAGTCATGGGCATTCGCGAGAATGCACTTATAAGGATTTCTATAATGCCAAACCCAGGACCTTTAATGGGACTGGGGGAGTTATGGCGCTAAGACAATGGATTGAGAAGACGGAAGCAATCTTTGAAATTTGCTCCTGTCCTGAGGGTAGCAAGGTTAAATTTGCTGCCTGTACTTTTTCTGATAGGGCTCTGACGTGGTGGAATGGCCACATTAAGTCACTCACTCTGATAGTGGCTAACTGCATCAGCTGGGAGAGCCTAAAAGCCATGTTAATGCGGGAATACTACCCGCGAGGGGAGATACAGAAACTGGAGCAAGAACTATAGGCTCTTACAATGGTTGGTTCTGATATATCAATAGGTTCTGTGATCTGGCAATACTTTGTCCGGATATGGTTCCTATCGAGAGCAAAAAGATTGAGAGATATATTTGGGGTATGTCGCCCCAAATTCAGTCAAGTGTTTTAGCTTCAAAGCCTATTACTTTTGACAGTGCCAAAGAACTGGCACAATCTCTCATCGACCACGGAGCCCATCAAAACTTTGTGGTCTCTGCTCCAGAACAACCCAAGGAGAACAACAATAACAGCAAGAAGAGGGTTTGGAACAAGGGGAAGGGCAAATCTCCTCTGGAACCAGCAAAGAAGCAACAAGTAGTGGCAGTCCATGCTACTACTGTACCTGCTACCATACCAGCTATTGTACCTGCTGCTGTCCCCAATAACTTTGCACCAACAAAGCCCTATGCTGGTACCCTCCCTAAAAGCAACAAGTGCAATTTTCACCACAATGGAAATTGCCAAGAAATGCAGTGTCGAAACTGCAACAGGAAAGGGCATACTGCCTGATTCTGTAGAATACCACCCCAACCCCTTAACCAAGTACCTGCCACTGGAGTAGGCCGAGCATGCTACCAATGCGGTGATGTGGGGCATTTCAAGAAAGATTGTCCAAAGGCTGGAAATGCCGATGGAGTTGGGAGGATTTTAGCACTGGGTCATGAAGAAGCGGTGGCAGACCCTGTTGTGGTCACGGGTACGTTCCTTCTCAATAATACTTATGCATGCATTCTATTTGATTGTGGTGCTGAGAGGAGCTTCGTGAGCCATAATTTTAAACATCTACTAAATCAAAACTCCCAACCACTAAACGAAACTTTTACAGTAGAAATGGCTAATGGGAAATCCAAATCCACCAATGATATATACATAGGATGTATCCTTACCTTGAATGACTTATCTTTTCCAATAGATCTTATGCCGGTCTCTATCAAAAGTTTTGACATCATAATAGGTATGGATTGGTTGTGCCCCAACCATGCCGACATCCTATGTTATGAAAGAGCTGTTCGTTTGAACTTGCCAACTAACGAAACTCTTATTATCTATGGCGAGAAACCCGGAACAAATCTTCAGATCATTTCTTGCATCAAAGCATATAAATATCTTCGCAAGGAGTACTGTGCTTTCTTAGCTCACGTGGTAGACAAAAAGCAAGAAGTGAAAGATATCGCGAGCATTCCAGAGGTCTGCAACTTTCCCGATATTTTTCTCGATGATCTTCCAGGAGTACCTCCCGAACGACAAGTCAAATTCCAAATCGACTTAATCCCTGGAGCTATCCCCGTAGCCAAATCCCCCTATCGTCTTGCACCTTCTGAAATGCAAGAATTATCCAGCCAGCTTAACGAACTCCTTAACAAAGGTTTCATAACACCAAGCTTCTCACCTTGGGGAGCACCGGTGTTGTTCGTGAAGAAGCAGGATGGATCATTCCGCATGTGCATAGACTATCGCGAGCTGAATAAACTTACCATCAAGAACCGATACCCTCTACCTCACATTGACGATCTGTTCGACCAACTTCAAGGTGCGAATTACTTCTCGAAGATAGACTTAAGATCCGGGTATCACCAATTACGGAATTTGGAGGAAGACGTTCCCAAGACCGCATTTAGAACTCGTTATGGTAATTACGAGTTTATTGTGATGCCATTCGGATTGACGAATGCACCTGCTGTGTTCATGGATCTAATGAACAGAGTTTGCCGTCCATTCCTGGACAAATTCGTCATAGTCTTCATCGACGACATCCTTGTCTATTCAAGAAGCAAAGAAGAACATGGACAACATCTTCGTCAAATATTACAAACTCTTAGGACCGAAAAATTTTATGCGAAGTTTTCAAAGTGAGAGTTTTGGATTAGGAAGGATGAATTCCTAGGTCACGTGGTCAGTTCAGAAGGAATACACGTGGACCCTTCCAAAATCAAAGCAATTGAAAACTGGCCAGCACACACAACTCCTACAAAAATCCGACAATTCTTAGGTCTTGCTGGCTACTATCGCAGGTTCATTCAAAATTTCTCCTGAATCGCTAAACCTCTTACCACCCTGACGCAAAAGGGTGTAACCTATAACTGGGGAGAGAAGCAAGAAACCGCATTCCAAATGCTCAAACAAGCCTTGTGCAGTGCACCGATCCTGTCCCTACCCGAAGGGACAGAGGACTTTGTAGTGTACTGTGATGCTTCAAATCAAGGGCTTGGGTGTGTACTTATGCAAAGAGGAAAGGTTATCTCCTACGCCTCCAGACAACTTAAGACACATGAAGTCAACTACACAACACACGACCTTGAGCTAGGAGCGGTAGTGTTTGCTCTGAAGATCTGGAGACATTACCTATATGACACGAAATGCACAATATTCACGGACCATAAAAGTCTCTAGCATATCTTCAATCAGAAAGAGCTGAACATGAGATAACGACGATGGGTGGAGCTACTGAACGACTACGAATGTGAAATTCTTTATCACCCTAGAAAAGCAAACGTAGTAGCTGATGCCCTTAGCAGAAAAGAATACTCGGGACGCCGAGTAAAGTCGTTGACCATGAAAATCCATTCACATCTGTCCACACAAATCAAAGAAGCTCAACTAGAAGCCTTGAAACCCGAAAACATGGCAGGTGAAACCCTGAGAGGAATGGATAAAAACTTCGAAGTCAGGGATAATGGAGTCTATTATTTCATGAACCGGATCTGGACACCAAAGTTCGGTGGTTACAGAGACATGGTTATGAATGAAGCACACAAAACCCGATACTCCATTCATCCAGGTTCAGACAAGATGTATCTGGACCTTAAGAAACTATACTGGTGGCCTAATATGAAGGCCGAAATCGCTACCTTTGTGGCCAAGTGCCTTACTTGTGCCAAAGTCAAGGTAGAATACCAGAAACCTTTAGGTTTATTACAACAACCTGAAATCCCTGAATGGAAGTGGGAGCGGATTACAATGGATTTCATAACCAAATTACCCAAGACTTCGGGTGGTTATGATACTATTTGGGTAATCGTCGACAGATTAACCAAATCCGCACACTTCTTGCCAATAAAAGAACCCGACAAGATGGAGAAACTAACCCGAACTTACCTCAAGGATATTGTTAGATTGCATGGTGTACCAATATCTATTATTTCGGACCGAGATAGTAGATTCACCTCTCATTTCTGGCAGTCTTTACAAAACTCTTTGGGAACTAGGCTGGACATGAGTACAGCCTACCATCCACAAACCGACGGACAAAGTGAGAGGACGATTCAAACACTAGAAGACATGTTGCGAGCGTGCATGATAGACTTTGGAAAAGCATGGGATATTCACTTACCCCTTGTTGAATTCTCTTATAACAACAGTTATCACACTAGCATTAAGGCTGCTCCATTCGAAGCCCTCTATGGCCGCAAGTACAGATCCCCTCTATGCTGGGCTGAAGTGGGTGACACGCAGCTAGCTAGAGGTCAAACTCCTGACAGTGCTCTCACTGGTCCGGAAATCATTCGAGGAACCACCGAGAAAATCATACAAATTCGGGAGCGACTTAAAGCTTCCAGAGATAGACAGAAAAGCTACGCTGACAAACGAAGAAAACCCTTGGAATTCCAGGTTGGTGACCGCGTCTTGTTAAAAGTCTCCCCCTGGAAGGGCATGATACGCTTTGGAAAGCGTGACAAATTGAGTCCAAGGTACATAGGACCCTTCTAAATTCTTGCTAGAATTGGTCCTATAGCTTCCAAACTTCGATTACCCCAAGAACTAAATAACATTCATCCTACCTTCCACGTTTCAAACTTGAAAAAGTGTTTATCTGATGAGACTTTTGTGATACCACTCGAGGATATCGAGTTAAACGAGAGCCTCAAATTTGTGGAAGAACCCGTAGAGATTCTAGACAGGGAAGTTAAGAAAACCAAACAAAGCCGTATCCCGATAGTGAAGGTTCGCTGGAATGCAAAACGGGACCTGAATTCACTTGAGAGCGGGAGGATCAAATGAAACAGAAGTATCCACATCTTTTTCCCTAGTCTACCTGAAATACTAATTTCGGGACGAAATTCTCTCTAACGGGGGGATAATGTAACAAAGCGTTATTTCAAATGTAATAGTATAGGTCAATGTGTAGTTCTTTTTATAATAATAAAGAGAAATTTTAGCATAATGTGCATATTTACATAATTGACCCTCAAAAATAAATTATTTAGCAATCTCGATTGGGATGAACCAAGTGATAGAGATTTTAACAAGGTTTCCAAAAACATAAAGAGCACTAAAATCCGAGTTATAACGAAGAAGTTATGACCAATCGAAAATCCGTGACAAAACCGGCAAAACACTATTCAGTGTAAAAACTGAATTTTCGATAAAAGGCTTTTTAGCTTTAACAATCTAAATGAAAGTTGTACTTTATGTTAAACCGAGAACTTTCATAAAAAGAACGGAAAAATCTGACTTCGTATGAGGAAATTATGATTTTTTCTAAGTTTCAATATAGCAGTGTACAGCTAAAAACTCGAAATAAAGATCGAGCGATTTTTACCCGACACAACCTAAACGAGAATTGAAGGTCTTGTCGGTAGTAGTACAACGGTAAAAAGACAGATAAAAACGGACGTCGTATGAAGAAGTTATGAATTTTTAACGGATTCCCGTCCCGGTCTGTTTAAAATAATAATATTAAAAATAAATTCAAAATTAGCCGACGAAGTCTAAACGAAAGTCGTAGAGTAAGATTTTACCTACGCGTGCATATAAAGAACGCTAAAAACGGAGCTTGTATGCGAAAGTTATGATTTTCGCAACTTTGGCACAAAAATAAAGAAAAAATGGGAAAAACCGGGCAATTTCGCATGCCACGTCACCCTCGCACCTGGCAGCTGCTGAGTGGACCGAACCCATGCGTGACACCTCCTGATTGAACCGCAACCGAGGTCCACTTAGAAGCGAACAGCTTCGCATGAAGACACCCCGGAGACACCCCTCGCACACACCGCGGACACCCTCCTTCGCACGTGGCCTCCTCCCATTGGACCGAGGTTTGGTCCAATCCGAGCCAGCCAGCAGCGAGCCTCTCTCCTTTCAAATCTCTGCCAAATTTGAGCCGGTTTCCCGACAAATAAACTCCTTTTCGTGAAACGAAACTCTGTCCGGTTCACCATCTATCAAATGAGTACATACCCCCGTATTTTCATAATTTCTACTGTTTTAAGGGGGGGGGGGGAATAAAAGCATAACATAAGAACTTTGTGTTATAAAATCATGATTCAAATAATGATAAAATAACATTAAATTATCTAAAAATACTCAAAACATCAAACTCTTTTATAATCTTATATTTTTCCCCAAAATTCATATTTGTATATATATATATATATATATATATATATATATATATATATATATATATATATATATATATATATATATATATATATATATATATATAAGATTTAAAAGGCTTAGGACTGATAACTCATTCTGGGTCCTTTTCCTTGTTTTGATGTGGGCTTATAGTTCCGGTTATTTGTCCGAGTGTCGTTTAAATTTTACTTGTATATGAAATTGTGTATGTATATAAATATAAAAGTTATTTCATCAATTCAAACACCTTTGTAACACGTTGAGCAAGGGGTTACATGCTAAATACAGTTATATACATATTCCGAAAGTACATATAAATTATAATAGGTATAATTTATACATAGAACAATAATTCATACTACAAGAATACACGGTCTTACAAGAAACTATGGTTTTGATACAGAACAAATCAAGGTTTACACTTATCAAATACATGTTTGAAATACTAAATCAAGAACATATTGTCAATCATTTATTTCAGAATGATTAGGTTTTCTTAACTAATATAGATGTAACGTTTATATGTTTTTTATGAGACATTCAGGTTGTTTAATTCATGTTAGACAACCAAGGTAAAGCCCTGACATTATAACCAGAATCTCCAGCCTCGGGGATCGAAACAAGTTGTGTGTAGATCTATATCGGGATTGACAACCCCGCACTCAGGCTGCTAGCTACAGTCAGGCATACACACCGATGAGTGGCAATTGTTATCAACAGTTTAAACGCCCACAAAGCGTTTGTTTCAGGCCATCCTTCATAGTATGGTTATAAGAACTCATTAAAAAGATATTAACAATACGTTAGTGTATAAACAAGTAAACGAAAGTACACCTTCAAAGTACCAGTTTTCAGAATACAAACTACAATGGTTCAATACAGTTTTTAATAACAGCTGGCGGAGCCAGGCACACTCTCAGTTACAAGTTTTCATAAAGGAATACAAATACAAAACGTTGATACAAAGAGAACGGTTTTATGAGAATAAAACTACTTTTCATATACAACAGAAAATATAGGATTTTCTGGAACAGTTCACATATACAAGATACAAATATACTCTTTTAAACATAAACACTTATGCACTCACTCAACTTTATGTTGATACTCTCTTTTCAAATTACTTGTATTCTCAGGGAAATAATACACAGGTACTCCCCGAGCTTTTGAGAAGATGGAGCTTTGTTGAGTCATATCTTCTTTTGTATAACTATATTTTGGTTCAATATACAATGATTGAACACATGTAAATACTTATACTTTTTAAATACAATGGTTGTTTGTACTTTGATTACTATGATGCATGTGTTGTGATACTACAATTCAAGTCCTCCACCCCCAGACGTTTCCGCCGTCTGGTTTGGGGGTGTGACATACGATATACTCCAAAAGAATCCCACTATATTGCACTAAAAGGTAGTACAAGGCAAGTAGGGTCGATCTACAGAGACACGGGATAATAAGTCTATACCTCTTTGCACAAGGTACTATGGTCACCAAAAGTAAAGAGGGGGGTTTTAAATTCAGTGATTGAATAAACAAATTAAAAACACAAGTAATTAGCTAAATGAGTGAATTAAATTCAGATTGTGTAAGGACTCCAACTTCATGTATGATAACTTACCAATGTGATTCAAAGATGACACAATATTTGTTCAGTTCTATCTAAGTTGGTAATTGAAAGTGTTAACAAGCTCTAACACTTCCCATTCACCACATTAATTAACCAAAACAAGCTCTTTGATTAACCCTAACCTTACTAACCTAATCTAAACAAGCTCTTAGAATTAGATTAAAAGATTGCAATAAGCTTGATGTGAATGTTCCCAGCAACACCCAATACTCCTCACAAGTTCAGGAGTGTAAAAGTATGTGAAATGATTTACACTAAATTTATTCAAAAGAATTCAATTTAGTGTTTGTTACTTGTTCAATTTCACAAAACAATTACGGATTTTTCAAAACAGATAAATTGAATGACCTAACCCTAATTCAAATGGCCAATAAGAATCACAATTAGAATCAAACATTCGATTAAAGCAAAATCAAATTCACTAGATAGAAATTGAAAACAAACATCATGTCATATGATTGAAATCACCACCAAGAAGTCAAAACATGAAATTGGAGAAACTAGGGTTCTAGCCACACATGGCTAGAACAAGATCACAAGTTTAAAAGATGGAAATAATGTGCAATTACAACTTACAAATAAGAGAAATAATGTTTCCAAATGCTAAACGATCAAACCCTTGCAAAAACCTTCGAAATCCCATCTCAAAATGTGCTATGATCTGTTGTGTGTTTGTAAAAATGACCCTAAACCCGAGATATGAAAAATAGGAAAAACTGCCAAAAGGCAGTTTTTGGGTCGAACACGGTCCGTGTCAAAATAGAGCAAATGAACACGGGTCGTGTTGAATGGAAAATGGTCTTCAATCCTCAATTCCAACTCCAAAGTTCGATGCTCAAAACTGCTCAGCAAGGCCAATACGGTGTCACACCCCGACCGTCGGCGGAAACACCGGATGGTGTAACGTCATTCTTCGTATCACAGTTATATAACATACATTGAACAGTACTAAAGAGTTTTATTAAATACATACCTTTATTGATGATTTAAAGTTACATTATTGTTTTCCTAGTACTTATTACATAATATCCGACTATGACATACTTCTTAATGCACATAAAGGATAATAGTAAAACTTCTCCTGTTCGAATACATACCAGCTTTTCAAGTTCCTGAAAACACATGCATTTTAAAATACGTCAACATAAAGTTGGTGAGTTCACAGGTTTTGACTCCATATAAAAATAATACTTTTTCTGAGTTCAAAAGTTTAGTTTTGAAAGTATCATTTTGACTCTCAAACATTTAGTATATATATCCTGGGTATAATGGTTTACTTACCAAATATGTATATACCTATAAGTCTTATATATTATAAATATAAATGTTTGAATTCCATACAAACTAAGTTGCTACGTATAAATCTTATTTCAATTCTATACGAGTAAAACCGCTACGTATAAATCCATTTCAATTTTATACGAGTAAGTAGAATAGGTATAGTGGTCTACTTAATATACAAGTAATATATCTACCCGATTTTTATACTTAGAGTATAAGTCCTTGGGAAACTTATACTTCACATTTATACTTGTATATCGACAAAATATAATGCTTCTAAAATTTGCTTCCATGAGCCTGTAACCGCTGCTTTGACATAATACCTCTGATAAAACCACTCATGATTTCCATGAGGACAACCCACTCATGATTTCCATGAGGAACACCGCACGCTTCATCGACGCCGGAACAAATAACCAATAAAAGGATAGTTCGTTAAATTTGATTGTAGCTAGCAACCACGAGTGGGGTTGTCAACCCATATACTAATTATACACGACTTCCTCGCTCACACGGGATTAACGGTTACAGTTCAGAGGATTTTTTCTAAGATCCCCAATCTTAGTTGATGAATAAAATTACTCATGTAGACTTCAACGTCTTCCTATAGCTCTAACAACACAAGTATTTTCGTGTCTAAAACCCTAAGTTATTAGACTATGCTTTTAAACATTACTCCTAAGTTCATATTACTTTAGGCAGTACAACAGCTATAACTTGAGAAAAAACCAGGTTTTATCATAAAACCAACAACAACATATAACATACCAAGTTTTATCTTGTCATAAAACTAACAATAACAACATATAGCATACCAAGTTTTATCTTGACATAAAACCAATAATAGCAACATACTTTATAAATTAACATATAGAACTTCCGAATATAACTTCAGAACTATATCGCACACAATATATATATAGAATCCTAAGTATAACTCAAGATCTACATTAGTATAATAACATGCTAACAAGTTGATAATAGTTGTATATATTCAAAATATTATATTTAAACAACTATATCCCGGTTAATATAACTATCTACGTTGATACTAATATACTATCATATAGACATAATATTAACGTGTATACAATATTTAGCATGTGTTTTTCCCCGAAAATATTAAAAAGTGGGGCCGTGAAACTCACCCTAGTAGCGTGATTTTATGTAATCTAAGCAGAAATGGTCAGCGGTTCAAGATCGTCGGGCTCGGGATGCGAAATGGCCTCAACAAATGAGAGAGAGAAGAAGAGATTAGGTGTACTATGTCTTGGGGTCGAAAGGGCTATTTATAGGCTGATTTTGTCCCTCTCACGTCGAGAGAATCAAGACTCACATCGTGAGCCGTGGCAAGAGTCATCTCGTAGCCTTAACGCGTGTTTTCTAGCCTCGATTCGTGTCCTGCAGCGTCCTCACGTCGTGAGAAATCCTTGCTCACGTCGTGAGCTTTTGGGTTATCATTCCGTAGACTTCTAGCTTCTAAATGTCGCGTTTTGACTCCTCACATCATGAGTTTTTATGCTCACGTCGTGAGTTCAGTCAGATTAGGGTTTCTGACACGTGTCATGCTCTCAGACAGCTGTAACTTCGAAAGGCCATAACTTTTGCATACGAACTCCATTTTTGACGTTCTTTATATCCAAGCGTAGGTAAGTCTGAGTACTAAAACTTTCTTTTGGATTCCAATAGCTAATTCTACGCTTATTTTAAGTTCATCTTATTATAGAGATTTATAGCGTTAGGGTTTATCATAACTTCTTCACGCGAAGTCAGATTTAGACGTTCTCTATAACTTTGGAATCGTATGGACGTATACTTTGAGTTGTATCATAAATTATGTATGAATGTTCATACTTTAACATGAATTACATAGTAAGTTTATCACATTACTAGTTTAACAAAAATCACGTTACATGATTGGCATAATCACATGTGATTGTTATTGACCTATTTTGACTGGTGTTACATTCTCCCCCCGTTAGAATAATTTCGTCCCGAAATTTATTTTGTGGATGGGGTTTTGTTAAATAGTTGGGGAAAATATTATGTTTACTACTTAGCTCTTGAGGTAACTTGAGTTGGTATGCGACAGAACCAATTCTTGCTAGAATTTCAAAAGGTCCTATATATCGTCGGTTTTGTTTTCCTTGTTTCCCGAATCGAGTTACGACTTTCCAAGGAGAGACCTTTAACATTACTCCATCTTGAACTTGGAATTCCAAAGGCTTACATCGTATGTCAGCATAGCTCTTCTGACGATCACGTGATGCCTTTAATCGATCCTTAATTTTCACGATCTTTTGAGTTGTCTCGTGGGTTATTTTTAGCTCGACACATAAGGTCATGGGTAGTGTAAAAACTACAGCTCCCAATTCAAGGTCATGGGTAGTGTAATTATTCTCATGCACCTTAAGTTGTCGATATGTGTAAGCAATAACTTTGCCCTTTTTGCAATAACACATATCCTAATCCTTGATTTGATGAGTCGCAGTATACGATGAAATCTTCTGTCCCATCTGGGAGGGATAGGATTGGTGCACTACACAACATTTGTTCTAGTTTCTAGAAAGAAGCTTCTTGTTTTTCTTCCGTGTTGAACTTCATATCTTTCTGTGTTAGTGTTCTAAGCGGCTTGGCTACCTCGAAGAAATTCTCTATGAATCTATGGTAGTAACCAGCAAGCCCTAAGAATTGACGCACTTCTGTTGGCGTATTTGGTGCTTCCCAATTCTTAATTGCTTCAATATTGGAGGGTTGGACATGAATCCCTTTGTTACTAACTACATGTTCTAAAAATTGTACTTCTCTAATCCAAAATTCACATTCGGAGAATTTGGCGTACAACTTTTCTTTTCTTAGTAGTTCCAAGATTATTTGCAAGTGTTGACCGTGTTCTTCCTTGGTTCGTGAATATATCAATATATCATCGATAAATACTATCACGAATTTATCCAAGTACGGTTTGCAAACACTATTCATGAGGTCCTTGAACATTGTTGGAGCGTTGGTCAATCCAAAGTCATAACTAAGAACTCTTAATGACCATACCGAGTCCTACATGTTGTTTTCAGAACATCGTCTTCTTGTACTCCGAGTTGATGGTATCCTGATCTGAGATCTATCTTTAATCTTCTAGAATCTTCAGGTGTTTTAGTCTATTCAAACACCGTATCTAATTTTAGTTGTGCATTGGTCTAACCATAATTAAACATAGGTGATAAGTCTACGTTTAGTTGTGGTTCGGCCCATGTACAATAAAACTCGACTAAGGAGTTTGACCTAAAACCTTGCATTGTATTGTTTATCGAGGGTTTGGGTTTTCAATATTTTTGGATTATATATACATGTGTTCTCATCGCGGGACTGAGTTCATACATAACTTTATATCTTTGTGTTTATTGTGTTCACGGGTATTATTAATTATTGTTTGTTACTTCAGATCTAGCTGATAAGGCACCGGCCAGTCAGAACAGTCGGTGGGCAGGATCATTTTAGCATATTGCCGTTCTGAAATCCAGCAACCCAACGCGACAAGTCTATCCTATCACCGTTGTCGTAAGTAGTCCTTCAGTAGTATAATTTCTAATACTTTTTATTTGTAGGTTAAGGGATATACCTAAACCTAGTAAAGTAAGCCCTAAACTATAGTCGTGCTTTCCTAAGAAAGTACTAGTTCACTATAGTCAATAGCTCTGATACCAATCTGTCACACCTCGGCCGTCGGCGGAAACACCGGGTGGTGTAACGTCATTCTTCGTATCACAGTTATATAACATACATTGAACAGTACTAAAGAGTTTTATTCAATACATACCTTTATTAATGATTGAAAGTTACATTATTGTTTTCCTAGTACTTATTACATAATATCCGACTATGGCATACTTCTTAATGAACATAAAGGATAATAGTAAAACTTCTCCTGTTCGAATACATACCAGCTTTTCAAGTTCCTGAAAACACATTCATTTTAAAATACGTCAACATAAAGTTGGTGAGTTCACAGGTTTTGACTCCATATAAAAATAATACTTTTTCTGAGTTCAAAAGTTTAGTTTTGAAAGTATCATTTTGACTCTCAAACATTTAGTATATATATCATGGGTATAATGATTTACTTACCAAATAAGTATATACCTATAAGTCTTATATATTATAAATATAAATGTTTGTAATTCCATACAAACTAAGTTGCTACGTATAAATCTTATTTCAATTCTATACGAGTAAAACCGCTACGTATAAATCTATTTCAATTCTATACGAGTAAGTAGAATAGGTATAGTGTTCTACTTAATATACAAGTAATATACCTACCCGATTTTTATACTTAAAGTATAAGTCCTTGGGAAACTTATACTTAACATTTATACTTGTATATCGACAAAGTATAATGATTCTAAAATTTGCTTCCATGAGCCTGTAACTGCTGCTTTGACATAATACCTCTGATAAAACCCACTCATGATTTCCATGAGGACAACCCACTCATGATTTCCATGAGGACAACCCACTCATGATTTCCATGAGGGACACCGCACGCTTCATCTATGCCGGAACAAATAACAAATAAAAGGATAGTTCGTCACTCGCTTAAATTTGATTGTAGCTAGCAACCACGAGTGGGGTTGTCAACCCGTATACTATTTATACACGACTTCCTCGCTCACACGGGATTAACGGTTACAGTTCAGAGGATTTCTGCAAAGATCCCCAATCTTAGTTGATGAATACAATTACTCATGTAGACTTCAACGGCTTCCTATAGCTCTAACAACAAAAGCATTTTCATGTCTAAAACCCTAAGTTATTAGACTATGCTTTTAAACATTACTCCTAAGTTCGAATTACTTTAGGCAGTACAACAGCAATAACTTGGGGAAAAACCAGGTTTTATCATAAAACCAACAACAACATATTACATACCAAGTTTTATCTTGTCATAAAACTAACAATAACAACATATAGCATACCAAGTTTTACCTTGACATAAAACCAATAATAGCAACATACTTTATAAATTAACATATAGAACTTCAGAATATAAGTTCAGAACTATATCGCACACAACATATATATAGAATCCTAAGTATAACTCAAGATCTACATTAGTATAATAACATGCTAACAAGTTGATAATAGTTGTATATATTCAAAATATTATATTTCAACAACTATATCCCGGTTAATATAACTATCTACGTTGATACTAATATACTATCATATAGACATAATATTAACGTGTATACAATATTTAGCATGCGTTTTGCCCCGAAAATATTAAAAAGTGGGGCCGTGAAACTCACCCTAGTAGCGTGATTTTATGTAATCTAAGCAGAAATGGTCAGCGGTTCGAGATCGTCGGGCTCGGGATGCGAAATGGCCTCAACAAACGAGAGAGAGAAGAAGAGATTAGGTTTACTAAGCCTTGGGGTCGAAAGGGCTATTTATGGCTGATTTTGTCCCTCTCACGTCGTGAGAATTAAGACTCACGTCGTGAGCCATGGCAAGAGTCATCCCGTAGCCTTAACGCGTGTTTTCTAGCCTCGATTCGTGTCTTGCAGCGTCCTCAAGTCGTGAGAAATCCTTGCTCACGTCGTGAGCTTTTGGGTTATCGTTCCGTAGACTTCTAGCTTCGAAATGTGGCGTTTTGACTCCTCACATCGTGAGTTTTTATGCTCATGTCGTGAGTTCAGTCAGATTAGGGTTTCTGACACGTGTCATGCTCTCAGACAGTTGTAACTTAGGAAGGCCATAACTTTTGCATACGAACTCCGTTTTTGACGTTCTATATATCCACGCGTAGGTAATTCCGAGTAATACAACTTTCTTTTGGATTCCAATAGCTAATTCTACTTTTATTTTAAGTTTCTCTTATTATAGAGATTTATAGCGTTAGGGTTTATCATAACTTCTTCATGCGAAGTCAGATTTAGACGTTCTCTATAACTTCGGAATCGTATGGACGTATACTTTGAAACTTGATTTTGGTCAACACGGACTGTGCCCATTCTGCAGTGTAAATCCAACACGGGCTGTATACTCCTCTTACTCCGAATCTAAACTTGATTTTTCCAACTTTTTCGTTCTTCGCCCGATCATCCTGAAATCTTCACCAATGCTTCCCGGCACCTCCCAAAGCGCATTCCAACCTCCGGTTTACCTGAAAAGGAAATGAAAGTGTCAAATAAGGTTGTTCTAGAGACTAACATGAATATGATGAAATGCAAGACAAATGAAGAACAATTGTGCTAAATAGATGCATAAAAGGGGTTAAAAAATGTGCAAAAAGGTGCACAAATGCACCTAACAGACATCCTGGTCTATTCTGAGACCAAGAAGCAGCACGAGCAGCATCTGAGAGAGGTATTGGAGATCCTGAGGGTGGAGAGGCTGTATGCTAAGTTCTCTAAGTGTGATTATTGGCTGCAGGAGGTACAGTTTTTGGGGCATATCATCAACCAGGAGGGTATTTCGGTTGATCCCTCCAAGGTTGAGGCAGTGATGCGGTGGGAAGTACCAAAGAATGCTTCCGAGATCCGTAGCTTCTTGGGTTTAGCGGGCTATTATCGGAGATTTATCTAGGATTTCTCCAAGATTGCGGTGCCATTGACCTGCTTGACCAAGAAGAATGTGACATTTCGGTGGGGCATGGATCAACAGTTGGCTTTCGAGACCCTAAGACGGATGTTATGCGAGGCTCCGATTCTAGTACTACTTGAGGGGTTAGATGATTTGGTGGTGTACTGTGACGCACCGATTTCAGGGTTAGGTGCGGTACTGATGCAGAGGGGGCATGTGATAGCTTACACCTCGAGGCAGTTGAAGTCTCACGAGGCGAATTACCCCACTCACGACCTGGAATTGGGGGCAGTGGTGTTTGCGCTCAAGATTTGGAGGCACTACTTGTATGGAGTGCGGTGCACCATCTATACTGATCACAAGAGTTTGAAGTATTTTATGGATCGACAGAACCTCAACATGCGACAGAGGAGGTGGTTGGACGTGCTAAAGGACTATAATTGTGAGATCCTATACCATCCAAGGAAGGCCAACGTGGTGGCCGACGCTTTGAGCCGCAAGGCGGAAGGTTCCCCGATTGGGAACGTTTGTTTGAGGATGACTGTGATGTCTCCATTGTTGGATATGATCAAGGAGGATTAGGTCGAGAGGGTGAGGAAGGAGAATTAGAAGATAGAGCGGATTCGGGGTAGTATCCTTTGTTTGTTAAGGATAGTCGTGGCCTTCTGACACAGTGTGGCTGGGTATGGGTACCGGTGACTGGAGGAGTAAGGAAGAAGATATTAGAGGAGACGCACAAGTCCAAGCTCTCTATACATCTAGGGGCTACAAAAATGTATAGAGATTTGAGACTGAGTTATTGGTGGCCCTGCATGAAGCGGGAGATCGCCTAGTTTGTGGAACGGTGCTTGACCTATAGGAAGGTCAAGGCCGAGCATCAGTGGCCTCATGGAAAGGTTCAGTCGCTACCCATTCCAATGTGGAAGTGGGAGGAGATCAATATGGACTTCATTACGATGTTACCGAGGACGGCGAGAGGTGTGGACGCCATATGGGTGATCGTAGATAGACTGACGAAGAGTGCCCACTTTATTCCGATCTCTGAGAGTATATTCGCTGAGAAGTTGGCGGATATTTATGTGCGAGAGGTGGTGGCTAGACACGGGGTGCCAGTGTCGGTAGTCTCTGTCAGGGATGTTCGGTTTACATCTAGGTTATGGAAGAAGTTCCACGAGGAACTGGGCACTCAGCTGCATTTTAGTACGATGTACCACCCCGAGACAGATGGCCAGAGTGAGAGGACGATCCAGACACTGGAGGATATGCTTCGAGCATGTGTGTTGGATTTTGGAGGGAATTGGGATACGTACCTTCCACTGGCAGATTTTTCGTATAATAACAGTTACCATGCCAGTATCGATCGACCTCCATTTGAGATGTTGTATGGTAGGAGATGTAGGACCCCAGTTTGTTGGGGCGAGGTTGCACACCGGGTCATGGGGAGCACCGAGGTAGTGCTCAAGACTACCGGGCTGATTCCGCAGGTGCGTGACCGGTTGCGGGTCGCGCAGAGTCGTCAGAAAAGTTATGCTGACCAGCGACGATCAGATCGTGAGTTCCAGGTAGGGGACTTTGTGCTTCTAAAGGTGTCGCCACGGAAGGGAGTCATTAGGTTTAGGAAGAGTGGCAAGCTAGGGATATATTAGACCGTTCAGGATCACAGCCCGGGTGGGCAAGGTGGCCTATCGCTTGGATCTGTCGGATGAGCTTAGCCAGATTCACAATACCTTCCATGTGTCAAAGCTTCGTAAGTGTGTCACAGACGAGGCGACCTTCGTCTCTCTAGACGACATTCAGGTGGATGAGAGCCTGGACTACACTGAGAGCTCTGTTGCGATTCTAGATAGGAAGACCAAGGTTCTTTGGCACAACGAAGTAAACCTGGAAAAAGTGCAATGACAACACCAAAGGGGCTCTGAATGGACATGGGAGCTGGAGGATGAGATGCGTGACCACTACCCAGACTTACTTGGGTCGGAAAACTTCGAGGACGAAGTCTAGTTCAAGTGGGGGAGATTTGTAGCACCTATTCCAAGTATTAATTTAATTTTCTAAATTTTAGGGTTTTGGTGCTGGGACTCGACGAGTTGGGTGTTCCGACTCGTCGAGTAGAGGCTATTATAGGGACGCGGAAGTTGGGTCCTACTCGACGAGTCGGAAGGCCCCAACTCGACGAGTAGGAGCTGTAAAGAGAAACCCTAATTTTTAGGGTTTTCACCCTATATAATCTCCTTAAGAACCTTGAGGCTGACCTTCCATCAGCCTCCAAACCCTAAGAATGTTTGTGCTAAACCTTAATCCCCATTCTCTTTCATTTTGTGAGCGAGAGTGACTTTTGGCGCTTAAGAAGAAGGAGGAGATCCAGCAAACCAAGCCCTCACTCTTGAGCTTGACCATCTTGTGGACTTTTATAAGTCTTCAAGACTCGATTTTTATCTTAGAATATGGCTAGATCTTGAGTTTACCCTTCATTTCCTATCATTCTTGTTGATTGCATGCATGGGGTTCATAAAGTTTGCAACTTTATGGATCTCCAGGGCAAAATAGTCCCAAGGTCGGCTAGATCTAGCTTTTGGTCAAGCAAGGATGCCATGCAAGGGTTTTTAGAGTATATTTCCCCTTTTTGGCCATTTTGACTTAAAGACATGCATTGGACATGTATGTCCATAAAGCCTCCATTTTTGGAACGTTTTGAGGACTAGAAACTCTTCTAGAAAGGAGGGATTCCAGATCCCTAGAGTCTTGGACCACATGGCAAAGCTTTTGAGCTTTCCAACCTTTGATAAGGGCCTTAGAGCATTCGGAGTGGTTCTAGAAGGTAAAGTTGGAAACTTTATCCTTCTAGACACCTTAGGGTTTCAGATCTAAGCCATGGAGTCCCTGCATTCGGTGTATCATCATAGTAAGCAAACAGCGAGGGGGACTGGACGAGTTACCCTGGTGACTCGACGAGTCGGATCAGGTTTCCCCGTCCACTGGATATCAAGTGAACTCGTCGAGTTGATGAAGCAACTCGGCGAGTTGGCTAGGGTTTGTTCAGTTTTTCTGGACTCTATAGGAACTCGACGAGTTGCTGGATGCACTCGACGAGTTGCTGGATGCACTCGACGAGTTGAGGTCAACATGGACTGTTCACCTTAACTATCGACCTTGACTTTGACCAGGGTTGACTTTGAGGGTAATTATGGGATTATGACAAGTTAATCACATAATGATTATAGGCAGTTGAGTTGGAGCAACACGTGGGACATATCTTATTCTAGCTTGTCAGTTCAACATTCGAGAGGTGAGTCTTCTTACCATACCAATGGGTCTACGGCACCAAGGCCGACCTTTTTTATAATATGTCGTGCACTAACTGTAGTAGAGATATGCGGTATGATAGTTAGCTTTATGGTAAGTGGTATGCTAGAGATTATGTATGTTATTGCATGGAAGACCCCGGGGGGAGCCCGTGGTAGTTGGATATAAGACCATGTGGGGGAGCCCGTGGCATTCCTAGGTGAAGACCATGTGGGGGAGCCCATGGCATGATGGTATAAGACCCTGGGGGGAGCCCACGACATCCTTATATGTTTATGTATGTGTAGGTAGTATGATAGATACCTTTGTGATATATGATATGCTAGTTGATTATGTATGTTACTGCATGGAAGACCACGGGGGGAGCCCGTGGCAGTTGGATATAAGACCATGTGGGAAAGCCCATGTCATTCCTAGGTAAAGACCATGGGGGGAGCCCATGGCATGAAGGTATAAGACCCCGGCGGGAGCCCACGACATCCTTATATGTTGTATGCATGGCTTATGTGATATATGTAGCTTTTATAGCTAATATGATATGTGTTATGTGGATTGTGTGTAGGGTATGCTATGGGGGACTCACTAAGCATTAGCTTACAGTTTGTGAATTTGTTTCAGGTACATCTAAGCCCAATGGTAAGGGCAATGCTTGATGGCGCGACGTGCACTCTCTCAGATACTTTTATGGGACACTCTTATGTTTTGAAATAAAATTGTAATTGATATGAGTTTTGATAACAATTGTATTTGGATTTCGTGGTTTGTGGGAATGTGTTTTGGTTAATAAAAAATGAAAAATTTCCTGTGAAAAATTGGGTCGTTACATGTATGAAGGTAAAAAAAAACACTTATAAGAGCTTCATCATAACATACCTGTTATGAAGAAGAGGAATGACACATTAAGAATCGAGTTAGGCACAGAGGTTGTAACAACACCTTCGAATCTCATCGATTTGGATTTGCCGCTAGCTAGATCTCATAGATCACGCCTCTTCTGTTTCTGACACACATAGGTCTGGCCTCACCGATCGTTGGTGGTGTTGCAGCCGTCGTTGGTGGTGACAATTAGTTGCAAAAATCACAGAGCACGATGCTACTGGTGGATCTAGTGGCTCAAAGGTGGTTTGATGGCGGTGGATTTGGTAGATCTAGAGCATAAATCACATATCTAGATGGCGACAACGGTTCCGTTTTGGAGTTCATCGAAACTCCTTCATCTGAACACTAGATCTCATTAGAATTACTTTGATCTCCCGGGAAATCCTTTTAAATCTCGAGATCTGGTTGAACAAACAAAAGATATGAAGACAAAAAAATTTAGATTTGGAGGCAAACATCATAGATCTGGAGCCATAGCTCATAGATCTGCAGAAAAGAGTGTGTGTCAGTGATGACTATGGATGTTCAGATGCGAAGGTGGTGGCTATGGCGTGACATCGAAAGTAGGATGAGATGTTCTGATCAGAATATGAGAAAGTGCACCAGATCAAAGTTACTAGTGGTGGTGGAGATGTCGTCGTTGGTGGTGACGACGCCGTCAGAGGCGATGGTGGAGGTGGTAGTGTTCATCACATGTTGTAAGGTTGTAGAAAAGGAAGAGATAAGTTTTCTTTTCTTAGAGAATCTATAGTAGAGAGAAGACAATTAGGTAGGTGAAAGTGTATGGAATGTGTGTAATAAAATATGAAAGTGGGTTTTACTTTTTAGTTATTTACATTCTTGCCACTTTTTATTTTGTTAGTAATAGACAAAAGTACCATTTTAATAAGTTTTGTAAACATTTATTGTAGAATTGACAAATATACCTTAATAAAAAAGTTCTTAAACGGTTGTTAACATTTTAAGGTTCTCATTTTATCTTTTCATTATACATATATATATATATATATATATATATATATATATATATATATATATATATATATATATCCAAAGGTTTGATATACATTTAACCATAAACATACCTACGAAATACTTTGATATACTACAACTATATAATAAAATACATCAAACTCCAAACGAATTTGATTAAAGAGATTTGAACCAATTTAAAGACGAAAAAAATAATATTAATATATTGTTTGTTTTGTGTTTAATGCTTTCTATTGTCTATCATATTAAAATGCTTAACAGTTAAACGAAATTAAAATTCATTTATTATTTTTTTTATATATTTTAAGGTTTATTTTTATTTAAATTATAATTTATATTTAAATTAGTTTATTATTAAGAAATTGTTTATTTTTAATAGTCAAATATTTATTAAAATTTATAAATTACTTGTAGATGTAGCCGTATGGATTATTTAAAAAAAAAACTGCTTTTAACATAATATGATATGAAGTATTGCAAAAGTTCAAGTGTTTTGGAACAATATTATACTTGTGGATGGTCTTATCACCCTTATGGTACAACAAATCAAACTCCACATAATCAATATTTAGGTTGACTGATTTTAGGTATGTAATTTTTTTTTTAAATTAAATGAAAAATAAAGAGCGTGCTATTTTTAGAAAAAATGGCAGATGTTTTAATATTAAGTTGAACTCGAGAACTTTTAAATTTAAAGGCTATGAGTCGATTTGAATACCAAGTCAAACAATACTCTTTCTCCCACTACCCATTCTATTTACTTTGAACATGACTACCTATTGACTTGGACTCCGAAACTTCTAAATATAAAGTCTACTGTTTAAAATCAACGATGCATACCTTATTAGTTTCTAACAACCAATGTCATTTATCATGAATAATTTTAAAGAGATTGAGTAATCTAACCATTTTTTAACATTGTTTTAAAAATAATAATGATAAATTTTATTTTATTTTTGAAAAATGTCAACAAAGTCCGGAATGGGTCGTTCCGGACCCATACACAACCCTACTATATTGTGGGTCCCCTAATAAATATTATTTTGGAGTTCATTTCGAATGGACTAATATCACACTCTATTTCGGACTCCATTTCAAACTTAGTTCTGTCAAATTCAACTATAAATGTCTTTTTCTAGCGATGAAGAGTATCATTTTTATATGTAAGTTAGTAGCATCTTTATAATTATGTATTTAATTTAGATTATATGTTAAAACCTAGATAATTTATGTAGTTATATTGATATTGTTTGTTTTTAAGTGATTTTTAGTGGTTTAGAGTCAATTATACGATTACATTTGGTTATATATGTATGCTAGATCAATAAATCTTAGAAATATCCTAAATTTGACTTGTCCGGAACGAATCCGGAATGTGTATAACATGTCCGAAATACGTAGGATATGTACATAATACGAAGAACTGTTCCGGAATGTGGGTTCATAATCTTTTTATCCGGAATTGTGATTCAAAATGTGTTGATACAGAATACGATATTCAGGAATGTCTTCCGAAACATACATACAAATGCCTAAATAATGATTCTTTTGATTGTATCATGACAAAACATATGAAGTGGTTGTGAATCTGCAAGCCTGAACTCTGGCAGTAAATCATGGCTCGGTTACAACTCAGACCGATTTGTGCGGGCATGTCCAGGGCATAATGTTTTGGTGATTATGTTTAAATGTCGATGGGTGTGGAATATCACCATTTACTCTGTCATTATCTTATGTGCAAGGAGTATACTACTTTACCTCCAGTTGACCTACATGAACTTCTATTTCTGTTACACGACTATCAGGTTTGCTTTGACATGTAAGCATTCTGTCTGATTACCGGCTTGCGGTTCGGGGACTATTTATCCCGAGTTCTGATTTTGCCCAATTCAGACAACGTGTATTTTCATTTGTGTCGCCATCACGTTTAGTGAGATTGGTTGAACTTATGCATGTGTTCAATGACTTACTTCATCATTTAGATGCCGCATACACTTTGAGAGTCTCCCTGTTGTATGTGTTAGAGCAGGGATTTTGTGGGAAGTACCCTTGACAACCAGTTACTAATGATATTCTTGCAATTGTCTTTAATTTTGATGAGTTTAACATATATATATATATATATATATATATATATACATTATATCAAATTATACATATATTAATTAAGTGTAATTGTTGACACAGGTACCCATGGGGTAGAGTGATATGGTATTTCACTTATAAATAGTTGTGTGCTCTCTTTGATCAGATTGGAGGGCATTTGAACCCTACTAAGCTAAGAGTCGACAGTAGACCTACATATAATGTTCAAAGATCTGTTTATGCATTTTAGGTATGTCCACTATGTTTCATAATACTTTTTAAGCAACTAGTATTGTAAATTTATTATGTTAGGTAGTTGTTGACATCTTAATTTTGTAGATTTAGATCATGGAGACATTTGCCAATAGTAGTATAATTGGTTTCCCTGTACCAGGTGTTATCCCTCGGGCAGTTGCTGTAACACCCCAAAAAATTTCAAACTTTTTCAAATGCTATGGTTTTAAAACATTCGGGTATTATCCTGCTTTTCACAAAAAAATTGGTCCCACAAAAATGTTTACAAACTAAAACAGTGGGTGTTACCATTAAACATCAATACAACCATAACAAACAAATATGAATTACATCGATGCCTTAAAAAGGAACATGACAAGTTCCATTCCTTTCCTATCTCATGGCTTCTACTTCCATCTAACATCTTTCTCCTTGAATTTAACATGGGATACATGACATTAAAAAGAGATATGTAAAACAATAATGTCTCTTGAGCTATGCGGGTTTGTGACCCAAAACATTTATCACATATTCATCAAAAAATTTCATATTTTCGAAACATATTTCAAATAGGCATTTCCACATTCCGTTCCATATCAAAACATTTCATCTTTGTAAAACATATTTCAAATAGACATTTTTCCACATTTCGTTCCGTATCAAAACATTTTATTACTCATATCATAATTCAAAAGTCATTTCTTTTCACATTTCATTCCTTCTTTCATTAAGGGCTAATTCTGGTGTGAACCGTTGCCATTTTTATAATTAGGGCCTAGCAATATCCCCAAGTCTATACCAAGGTGGAAAGAACAAAATCAGTCCACCAAGGCATCATTTCCGTTAGGACATCTATCTCGCAAAGAGGAAGTGTCACCCCGATAGATTCCTCTATATCCCGTTATGAGGACATCATGGCTCGAGCAATATATTCTTTTCATTACTTTCCATTTATTTTCATTACATTCCATTTCTTTTCATTACTTTCCATTTCTTGCCCTTTCTTTCCATGTTTTACACATTTTATACGTTAGTATCAAAATACTCATTTCAAAGTTAAGCATCTATACATTTCAAAACATTTCAAACACGTTATCAAAACATTCGTTCTTCCAAAATGTTTTTTTATTTCAAAAATATTCTTGTGTTCAAGACATTCTTTCAAAACATTCTTTCCAAAAGAATTTAACACTTTCTTTTCAAAACATTTTATGTATAAAATCATTTGTATTTCATCATAATAAAATCATTTTTCCATGTACCCCAAAGTGGAAAAAATACCAACACGTACTCACCTCAATCATACGTAGGTTATCTAGTCCTCTTCTAGTTCCTTTTCCTAGAGAAATCCTCTTTAAACACTACATATACCATATATGGATATAAGTCATTAAAATGACCAAAATAACCCTGCAAGGGTTCTCAACTTTTCTTAAGCTTTAATATGATAAAGATATATGTTTAAAAGATTTCGGGAATCTTTCGGAACATAAAGGTGAAAAACAATAATTTTTTAGACAATGTTCACTATACTAACAGTAGAGTTTACTGTAATGGTGTGTGGTTTTACCGTAACCCTACGGTGAACACTACTATGCTTCATAATGTGTAGTTTTTTCTCATTAAGGGTATGCACTTTGCATAGTTCTTGAATGACATTTCCAATTCACTTTGTACCAATTATATGGGTTTTCAAACATGGTTAGGAAGTGTTTATAGTCCATTTTGCACTTGAACATTCTAAAGTCCACAAAAATTCTTTCCACATTTTTTAAAACTCAAGAGGATGTTGTCAACTGCATGAAACCATAACTAATCTCATTTTAAACAACTAATCTAACTATGGAATGCTTAATTTCATTCCATATTCCCAAATTCCCCTTTGGGCCAAAACAATCACTATTGCTAGAACCTTACCAGTATCCCTTCATGTTTGTGTTCCAATATCTTCCCTAGAGTGTCAATTCATGTTCATGAATGTCATTCAATTCTTAGATGTCAAACTTTATGTAGTAATCCATATATTTACCAAAATACCCTTCTGACCAAATATTCCATAAATTCAACTAGTAATCATTCAAGTCTTCTTGTTCTTGCATTCAAATCATATTATTAGTATCAAATTGTATTCATGAGTATCAGATACTCATCAAATTCTCATCAACAAAGGATTCCATTGTTTTCATCACATTTCACTCAATTCCATTCCAATTAAAGCATAAACATTATTCTACCATCATTGATGAATTTATGGTCAGAACTTATCGAATCAACTCGTCGAGTTCTACCATAAACAGAAACGGGACAACTCACTTCGACTCGTTGAGCCCCTCCCTAGACTCGTCGAGTCCCTCTGTCTGTTTGGGCCATCTTAACAGATTAAGCCCTTAAATCTCAGTTCTGAACCCCAACTTTGTCTATAAGCTGGAAATGACCTCATAAGGGTAAAGTTTCCAACTTTACCCACTCCTAGTCCTTCTTAATGGGTTTAGCTCAAAACCCTAGCTCCTTAAGGCATAAATCTTTGTCCAACAACCTTATTACTCCAATCCAAAATAGAAGAACCAAGATCTAAGCCCTAGACACCCAGTAAACACGTAAAGCCTCAACCTGTACTTCCATGCATGGCCCTTTGGGGCTTAAAAGGCCATAACAACATCCTTAGGGGGAGAAATTAAAAAAAAAGCAAAACAAAACAAACAAAACAAAAAAAATTTATAAAATTTCAAAAATACAAAAATATTTTAATTTATGTTTTTATTTCTTTTTCAGAAAAATAAAAAATCCAAAAATAGTGTTTTTGAGCGTATTTTACTTTTATTTTTATTTCTTAGTGTGCTAAGTTTACTTTTTTTTTTTATGTTTATCTCAGAATTTTCATTTGTCTTGAAAAGTGAATTCAGGAGAAGATGAGACTCAAGGAGAATGTATCAAAATATTCTGAGCATGGAGAAGAAACCTGAAAATGAAAAGGAATTGACGGTTATTACACTTCACACTACTTTCACAAGAAATTGACGGAAAATTCAAATGCGAGTGATAGACTCTTCTATATTGAGACATATACCAGTCTTTCACCATGACCAATGTGAAACACCCAAACATTCTTCACCTATATCTAAATTTTTCTCCATCAAATCACTTCCACGTACCGGTACCCCTTGAGGTTCGAGTATAAAACAACTCGGCTGGAGGTTGCCAAAAAGTCTGTGTTTATGATCTTAGATGTCCTTGTCACCATTAATTCTGAATTTATGGTGAACATTTTTTTAATGTTCTAGATTTCACCCATGAATTGACGGATAATGGCTCATACCTGGTGTGACATTGTACAAAATGCCAATCAGGCAGTTTCTTTTTAAGAACTGTTGTATCTAAGGAATTGAAAGTCTGAAACGGTACAAATTGTCAGATTGGTCTTGTCATCTTTCTCTACCTAAGAACTGTCACGACACCAGGGCGATTCACCCAAAAGGGAAACAGGTATCGCTGAACGTCTCGCCAAGGGCCAAGTTAACTCGTTAACTTGATGACTGTATTGAGATCTATGATCAATGATATACATGGGCTAACATTAAAACTAGCCACGAGTAGTTCTCCGATACTCAACAAATCGCAGTGCGTTCCTCCGTGTTCACACAGATACTGCGAGAAGTCTCTTCTGGTGAGAAGGGTCTTTATGATTCTTTCTGTGATCCATAGGGACTTTTTAGTCACGGTTACTTCTCAAGGCGCATCGGTGATCATTCAAGAACATTCATTCGAAGGAACTAGAAGTGAAGATCATTTTTCAACATTCAATCTTTCAACTCCAGAAGCAAGGTGAAGCTGACTTGAAGATTATGTGACAGATTGCATTGAAGCCTCCTCAATCAATTTGCTGCTATTCATGAACCTGCTGAAGTGATCCAGAAGATTAGCTCTCTCTTTTGTTCTCTCTGAAGATTCTCAAGCTGAAAGCGCTATCTTTCAAAAATCGGTACATCAAGCCTCTTCACCCAACGTGCGTTCAATGTCAAATTTTGAAGAAAAGCCCAAATGCTCAAGATGAAGTCATTTATTGAAGATTCATCAAGTTCGTCTTGAAGTTGTGAAGAAATTGAAGATTAAATCTGAAGCCAAGCTCCACATGAAGATTGACAAGAAAAGCCAACTACATTTTTAGGGGGAGTTTGTTGGGTCAATTAGAAAAGAAAGCTATAAACCAAGGGGGAGATTGTTGGGTTAAAAATATGGTTTATACTTTGCTTTTCTAGGCTTTAATAGTTTTCGGTTATGTAATATGTGTTTGCAGTTGTGTGTTCACGGACCAAGTGGGTGTTTACGACCGTGAACTGGTTCACGGCCGTGAACCTGTTCACGGCCCATCTCTCATATAAATAGATGTCAGGTAGTAGAGAGTGTACGGCTAATAGAGTGGAGAGCATATTGTAGAGAGATAAAGTTAGAAAGAACAAGAGTGGGTGTGAGAGAATCTTATGTGTTGGAGCATCAATCTTATTGAATATATCGTAGATTCATATTATTCTTCTTCTCCTTCTTCTCTATTTTGATCTGCCATCATCCAATTGATTGGGATTCCACACCATCAATTGGATCTGATTGATACACAAGCAAATTTAGGACTTACAGACTCCAATGGCATAAAGTTTGCACTTTTATGCCTGAACAAACCTCAAAGACTTCAGATACGAAAGTATAATCAATTTGGGGCATCCATGACTCATAAATCATACTTCTTGGACAAAAACTCCACAATGGGGGCTGTAAATGAGGCCAAGGGGTAGACAATGAAATGCTTAAATAGGGTACATAAGCCCAAAATTAGGGTTTCCCAAATCCAGACCTACTCGTCGAGTAGGTCACTTAACCCGCGACCCAAAATCTACCTCTACTCGTCGAGTTCCTCCCTAGACTCGACGAGTAGCGTTCTTGATTTAGGGTTTTCTTTCCTTTCTTGGTCTTCTGGATTCCGGGTGTTACAACTCTCCCCCACTTAAACTAGACTTCGTCCTCGAAGTCCGCTACGACCACCTACTCCGCAACCACTCACAACATTCCTATACGATGCATACTCTTTCTGCTCGGTCAAATCCTCGAAGGACCGCTTCTATGGGGCTCCCGTCCGGTCTTCCTGAGCAAAAGCTGATCCTTGGAGGTAAAAACCTTTAGAGCTCTCTAATCAGTATCAATCCAGAGTACATCTCTCTTACCCAACCGACAACCTTTCCGGTACTCCGCGAGTACTTATACTTGACATGCCAAGGGGTTCACCCCTTTACTCTGCGTAGTCCACGACCTTCCCAAGGCAACTATACATAATTAACACCCTTCCTATCTCTGTGAAGGAAGATCCTTCGCTATAACAAAAACTCCAGCCACTCCCAGTGCTGGTCCATTCGCTCTTACCCACTGAATGCTTCCACTTACTATGTCCAAATGTTGAACGCTCAACTCAGCGTGAAAATCAGATAATCCTTCAAGTAGAAGATGTTGGGTTTTGTATACTACAAAATCCTATGGTGCACATACAACCCTAAATGCTTTGGATCTATGTTTTCTCTAATTATACATGTAATATTGTTTCCAAAGCATTAAGCCTACAACTAACATGCAATTGACATAAACAACATAAAATACTAGTTAGGAGTTTACCTCTTTATGTAGCTTGTAGAACTGGTTGTATTTGGCCTTTAAGAACTTAGTGCCCCAAATGTTGCACCTGAAATGGTTCGCAACACACTTTAGACAAATGATGACTTTTGAGAGAGTTTATGCACACTAAAATCGGTTATGGCTCTCCAAGAACACTCTAGCAAAACTTGTGCAACCAATTAGGCTAAAGGGTGTCATATATATAGTGTAGGAATCCAAGAGTCATGGGTAAACCCTAATACATACACTTGGGCTTATTATCCATTATCCATGATTCAAGTGGGCTAACTCTTTATGGATTCATCCATAAACTTAGTCCATCATGTATCATAAGCCCAAACCATACATATATATATATATATATATATATATATATATATATATATATATATATATATATATATAACTAATTTACATAATTAGTCCCTATTAATTTAATTAGTCTCTTTTGATCACTAAATTAATTCAAATTAATTCTTGATGAATACTAATTAAATCATATGATTTCATTTTAATATATTAGAACTTATAATATATTAATAAATCATAAATAACCTCTTCTCAAAAGTCCATCTTATCAAATTGTCGTGGTGATATGTAACCCAAATGGACCATGCTACTCTCGGGTCAAGGACATAACAATTATAGTTATGGGTTTAGACACCTAATCCAACAGTCTCCCACTTGGATAAGTCTAATAAATATTATTCCAAGTATGACTCCAAAACGCAACTAGCAATCGTAGCTCTTAAAAGCCACTGTCGAACTCTCACTTAGTCAATGACGCGTCCATTTGATAAGGTATCGTATATTCCTCCATTCTATAAGATATCATATGGACTGATACATGGATTATAATCATTCTCTCTCTCCATCTGTTGTTTCCCGATTTCTGAATTATGACGATCGACTAATTGAAGAAATCAAATCAGTCCAGGCCTGGCCAGGCACTTAGGGTTGTCATCACTAAATCATCGAGATGCCCACATATATCACTTTTATCCCTCTAAGGGAAAAAGGAATGGATAAACTTCGACTCATATGCTTGCTATATTTACTCATCAAATCACACACAACAATGCGTTTTATAACACCAAGTTACTGGTGCGTTTACACATCATCAATGTGCAACCGATTTGTAAGCTACAACTCACACGTCTCTGTTTTAAGAATATAGGATATTATCATCTCACAATCACTCGTGATAAAATCCATGAAGTGATTCAGATGAGCGTGGGTTTAATCCAATACTCAAATCTTATTACAGGAGTACTCATGAATACTACAACAAACTTGTGCTATGTCTAACACCTTAAACAATCCTACAGACCCATTCATGACAGTCTTGCCTCAATACCTACTTCCAAAGTATGATTGACTGTGGATGGTTTGAATAACCTAGTTATTCGGGAAGTCAAAACATGCAAGGTGAAACACAAGAATAATTCTAATCCTATATGGCCCCAAAACTTTTGAGTGTAAATAAAACACCTTTTATCTAATCGCCATATTGATTACTCATTATTCATTGTATAATGTTTCGAATAATCAACTTAATACTTGAATTAAAACAATAGTTATCCCATGCTCCAAGCATGCACACTATGTTTGCCTATGGTCATTTCTTTGTGAAATAGATCAATTGATAACATTTCAATGATGCTCATTTCACAATTCCAAATCCTTATGATAAATGTAAGAATACCAAATTCTTGTCATTTACTGAAATTTGTTAGATTCTAAACTTATATGCAATGATCCTCTTGTAATGACTATGCCCAAAAGTCACAAAGACTTGGCAACAGACATTACAAAGTATTCCAATGGAGAGCAATTCCATGGAAACGAAGTCTCACATTCAAAGTACATTCCTTTTAACATCCTTCTTGCATTAAGTTTTCTAATCTTACATAGATTTAAAGAATAACTTCCACTTATGGAAACATTTCCATATTCCCATTTTGACTATCACTTCAGAACAAGAGTCACCTCTTTTCAAAATATGTCAATATGGTCCTTCCAAAATTTTCAAAATACTTCCAACTGTCCATGAGCAACCAATATTTGGTAAACCTCAGATTGTCCTCGACAATTGCTTAGCTACTTTAGTCATATCTTGTTCTAGTCCTTTTTCCCTCTTAATGCCCTAAGTATTTGGATAAATTAGAACACGAGAATATTATAGCATATGCAATCGATCCTATACCCGAAGCATATGGGACACGATTCATAATATATTACATAAAGACATGATACTTGATCATTCTTTGGCTATAATATTTCTATTTGCCATGCTCTCACAATTCGAACTATGAAGAGGGATGTCGTAATCATAATCGAATTTGAGAACTCAATTAACATTTCCATATATATAGAATTTCCTTATGTTGAACCATTCCAACATAGCATTCATATATATCCTTGACTAAATTGGATTAAAATCTCAATCTAAGCTTTTAGATTTGAAATGAAGTATAAATTCCTCTCCCTTAATTATAGCAAAATAACTTTTCAAACCTTGCAACTTTGCGAATTGAAACTTTTGTTTTCTATAATTAACATTGCTAACTTGCAACACTTAGCGTAATAATTGTGCTCCCACTAGCATAATAATTACATTCTTATTAGCATAACACTAATGCTCCCACTAGCTTTGACATGTACCCATAAATCAACTGGACTTCTAGAAACTAATACTTATTGACTTTCTTACCAAAGTTCAGATTTATGATACGAGATTCTTCGATAAGACTTTATCTAGGCTTCTCAAACTCATACACCTTTCCTTAGATAGCTCACAAGTGTGTCTAAAAAATTTTAGAACTTACACCAATAAGTCTCAAATATTTAGACCTTTTCCATTTCTCACAATTCGAACTATGAAGAGGGATGTCGTAATCATAATCGAATTTGAGAATGCAAATATCACAATTGCTAACTATTTAAAATCTACTTAGTGAAAGCGTTTCCTCACAATCATTTTCATGAATTGGAGAGAAACCTTATGACACTTAGATTTTTATGGTGTATGTGTTCCTATCCGTGTGAAACTGTCATAACCATAATCACAGGACAAGGTTAGTGACAAATCCAAACTCATATGGACTGAACTTGTTCAATTTTAATTTCTTACCACTTGGCAGCACAAAGGCCTACCATTGCTTCCAGGTTGTTATGCAAACAATTGAGCACTCATAGAACTCACATGCGTAGTCAACTGGAATGAGCATTGAAACAAGAATATGTCAACACGATAGGTTACAAACCTTAAGTCATGTGCTAGCGATAAACGATAGGTTTTATTCTTGATTAGTTCTTGAAACTTTCAAGATCTTTAAGACTCCCACTGACCTCTTGACATATAAGTTTCTCTTTGTCAAGAAACATTACTTGACAAACAAATATTCAAGAGTTAGTGCGGTTACTTATCAAGAAAAAGACTTCACACAATTGGTCTTTGTTGGTCTTTGTCTTATCCAAGACTTCACAACTTACCAATTTCAAATGTACAAGAGTAAGAAAACATTTTACTCTACATTTGATGAGTGTTATAAACGTTCTTAAGATTATGTCACTCAAGGCACAATCTTGAAGTATGACTCTAAGACTTGTTTTTGGAACGAAGTATGACTCATCTTCTTGACTTAACCATTTCAACAATTCACGATTCCTCTTCTTAGCCATACAAATGCACTAAGATATCCTTAGAGGATTAATTATGATATGGTTTTTCCATAATCATTAAGATGATCATTAAACACGATACTAAAGTACTCTCCCATCTTTTCAGATTGGAGAAACTTTTATCTTTCTGCCTAATTTGATTCTTCTCATTCATTCTGCCAAACATCGTAACTATTCCAATGTTTTAGAATTACACTTAATCTTGTAAGCATAACCATATTTACTAAAATTTAGTAAATTATAACGAATAGTCTTATCGCTCTTTGTGGTGAACCTGACCAGTGCACAACCAAGTGTACCCTATCCCCTAGTCCTTCACTTGACTCACATATACATGTGAACAAAGAATTAGTCTTATTTCCCAAAGATAAAAATTCTCATTCATCACACAATACAACTTGCATGATTCCAAGTTTCTATCCAACTGAAACTTGGGTGATGAGAATCTTTGTGGTGAATCAAATCCATTTTCCAATATTGCTATTAATGGAATCATATAAACAACAATTTTCACAAATGCCATTGTAAGGAAACTTTAAAATAAAATAAAATCAAAATTTATTTATTAAAATTGCGGAAAACTTTTCCTTACAATGCAAATACATATGGAAACTATGTTGTTATCTATTCCTAAGCAATCTATCATAACTCTTAAGTAGCAACTCAAAATTCTTATCATCGAACCATGCGATTGAAATCCATCTCTACATGAGCAGAATGTCACACCCCGTCCATCGGCGGAAACACCTGGCAGTGTAACTTCATTTCTTGTATCATAGTTATCAACTTCCTGAAAACACATGCATTTAAAATACGTCAACATAAAGTTGGTGAGTCCACAGGTTTTGACTCCATATAAAAATAATACATTTTCCAAGTTCAATAGTATAGTTTTGAAAGTATCATTTTGACTCTCCGACGTTTAGTATATATATCCTAGGTATAAAAGTTTACTTACCAAATAAGTAGTTTACCTATAAGTCTCATATACTATGAATATAAGTGTTTGTAATTCCATACAAACGAAAGTTGCTACGTATAAATCTTATTTCGATTCTATACGAGTAAAAAAAACCGCTACGTATGAATCTATTTCATTTCTATACGAGTAAAACCGCTACATATAAATCTATTTCAATTCTATACGAGTATGTGTGCTAGGTATAATTATCTACTTAATATACAAGTAGTATACCTACCAGTTTCTTGTACTTAGAGTATAAGTGTTTGGGAAACTTATACTTAACATTAATACTTGTATAACGACAAAGTATAATGCTTCTAACAATTTGCTACCATGAGTCCGTAACCGCGACTATATGACTAGTTTCAAACCTCTTCTTGATGCTACAAGTTTCGCATCTTAAGATAAGTTCCACAGGCTTCATCAACGTCGGAACAATAAACAAATAAAAGGACAGTTCGTCACTCGCAGACCGTTGGGTTGTAGCTAGCAACCACGAGTGGGGTTGTCAACCCGTATCTTATTCATACACGACTTCCTCGCTCACACGGGATTAACGGTTACAGGTCAGAGGATTTTCCCTAAGATTTCCAATCTTAGTTGATGAATACAATAACTCATGTAGACTTTTCGAGTTCCGTTAGTTCTAGTAGTAAAATCATATTCGTGTCTAAAACCCTAAGTTATTAGACTATGCTTTAAACATTACTCCTAATATTTATAATACTTAGGCAGTATAATAGCTATAATTAGAATTAAAACCAGGTTTTATCTTAACGTAAAACCAATAATAACAACATATAACGTTCATAGTTTTATCTTGACATAAAACCAACAATGAAAACATACATATCAATTAACATATAGAACTTCCGAGTACAACTCTGGAACTATATCGCACACAACATATATATAGAATCCTAAGTATAACTCAAGATCTACATTAGTACAAGAACATGCTAACAAGTTCATAATAGTTGTATATATTTAAAATATTATATTTAGAACAACTATATCCCGGTTATTATAACTATCTACGTTGATACTAATATACTATCATATAGATATAATAATAACGGTTATACAATATTTAGCAAGCGTTTTCCCTCAAAAATATTAGAAAGTGGGGCCGTGAAACTCACCTTAGTAGCGTGATTTTATGTAATCTAAGCAGAAACGGTCAGCGGTTCGCGATCACCGGGCTCGGGATGCAAGATGGCTTCAGCAAAGGAGAGAGGAGAAAGGGAAATGGTGTAAGGAAGTGTCAAGGTCGGACCTGCTATTTATAGGAAGATTTTGGCCTCTCCGTCGTGAGCCATATAGTCTCATGTGGTGAGCCATGGCTGGCCACCCCGTAGACTTGCCATTTGCGTCCCTAGCTTCGGAAGGTGGCCATGTGACTCCTCACGTCGTGAGATATCCTTGCTCACGTTGTCAGCTTAGAACTTATCCCTTCATAGCCTCGTCACGCACCTTCTAGATCCGAAATGTGGCAAAATGATTCCTCACGTCGTGCAACTACCATCATCATGGAGTTTGCCGAGAGCTGCATTGCAATAGATGCAACATAAAGGGGATACCGCCCGCATCTGTAGAACTCCGGTCGAGTTCATCACTTCAACTACCGATGTTGGAACCATTCCCATATGTCACCTTTGTGGTGAAATAGGACATTACAAGAGGGACTGTCCAACAGAGAAGAACGACGGGGGAGCAGGAGGATTTTGATCCCAATACATGGGAAAGCATCAAAGAACCCTGCTATATTTTGGTACACTTCCAAACCCCGATAATTATCTATAATTGTGATTACTCTTCCGTTCAAATTAAATCATAACACTTATATAAAAATTTGAAACCCTAACAGGTAAGCTATGATAACTTAGTGTATACATAAGGGTCATTTATAATTAAGGTTTGTAGACTTAGAGTGAGTAATCCTGCCTTATTTCCTGTTCCTTGTTTGGTTGTGGATTTAGGGCAGGGTTGCTCAGTCAAAGGTCTTACCAATCTTAATTATACACGACTTGTATACACCAAGCGATTATAGAGAGACCTAGTAAGGATCGTTCCATGAAAGTTCATAATTTCAAATTATCAGAACCCTCGTATTGGTAGTACCCACCAATTTCGAATCAAAAAGGGTTCGTAGCGATTATAACATAATAAAACTAGAAACACTAAGAACTTAGGTACATAGGATATCATCCTAGTAAGCATTCGTCCCAGAACGACTTATTATCTATTTCATCGAGAAAATTCCGACATCCTCATTCGACATGGTTTGGCCTGGCCCTTACCATGTGAAAATTCTTATGCTGTATAAGAGAACTTTTTCCTTAATCAGCCGTAAGATGAAATTCTTTCAATCCATAACACAAAACCCTTAGGTTGTCTCTCGTTTCAAAACTTCAGAAGTACCCATGCGAAGAGTACCCCGCCATTCTAGCCTACTCAGTAGACAGGAAACTTCGAGCGAAAAGCACCGAAGTAGTCATAGAAGTCAGTAACTACCGAAGTACCTCAATAGATCTCATAGGAAAATCATTGTACCGCAGGTCAAGTTCAAGAATAGAGACTAAGAACTCATTAAGTTAATCTATCGCTGCTAAGTGTATACACGAGGGTGGTATATAAGTTAGACTTAACAAGATTAAGGATGTGTGCTTCCGCCCTATCTCCTGTTCCTTGTTTGGTTGTGGACCGGGGGCAGAGTCACCCATCCGAACGTTTTGTGAAATCTAAATTATATACGACTTGTATACACGAGGTGATGGTGGATGAGCCAAGTATGAGTCTGATCATGAACTTCGGAGCAAAAGCTTGCATCATGTATTCTACCAGGTGGAATTCAACATGAGACCACGACAGTGGGTTGAGCTACTAAATGACTACGAATTTGAAATTCATTATCATCTCGATAAAGCCAAATTAGTAGTTAACACCCTAAGTCGGAAAGAGTACCCAGGTCATAGTTCCAATCATGGACTATGATAACCATTTCAAATCTCTCCACAGAAAGTAAGGAGGCTCAACAGGAAGCCTTGAAACCTGAAAATGTGGCAAGTAGAGAAGATAACTAGAACGTGTGAGTGCACGGTATGCCAATATCTGTTATCTCCACTGTGATAATAGAATCATCTCCCAGTTCAGGCCGTCACTCAAAAACCTCTAGGAACCAGAGTAGTCATGATTCTATGGGATCGGCTATGGTAAAGAATGGGATATCCATTTACCAATTAGTCGAGTCCTTTAACACGCTAGCATTTAAGTTGCTCCATTCGAAACCTTCTGTGGTTATAAGTACAGATTCTATCTCCATTGGACTAAAGTAGGTAATACGCAACTAGCTAGAGATCCAATTTCCACACAGCACCCTCGCTGATCTGGAAATTATCCGAGAAACTACCAAAAACAAAATACAAATCAGGAAATGCCATAAAGCTTCCAGAGTTAACCAGAGAAGCTACGACTTCAATAAAAGAAAACCCTTGGAATTCCAGGATTGATGACCTTGTCATATGAAGGTCTCACTCAGGAAGGACAAGATGCGCTTGAGAAAGCGTGAAATACAAAACTCAAAGTACATAGGACCATTTGAGGTTCTTACCAGAATCGGTCTTGTACTTTTAAACTTAAACTACCACAAAAACTTAATAACATTCATCCCATCTTTCACATATCAAATCTAAAGAGGTTTCTATCCGATAAAACACTTGTTATTTCACTCGATGAAATCAAGTTAAATAAAAGTCTACACTCTGTAGAAGAACCAATAAAAACCATGGATAGGGAAATCTGAAGAACCACGCTAAGTCTTATCCCGTTAGTGAAGGTTCGCTGGATTACAAACCAGGGACCTGAATTCACTTGGGAAGGAATGATTAGACCTAGTCCATGAGTATCACTTTAGACTTAATTTCGGGACGAAATTCCCTCTAACGGGGGGATAATGTGACACCAGTCAAATTTTGGTCAAAAATAAATTGATCAATAATCTTAATTGGGATGAACCAAGTGGTAGAGTTTGTAACAAGGATTCCAAAAACATAAAGAAAACTGAAATCCGAGTTATAACGAAGAAGTTATGACCAATCAAAAATCCGCGGAAAAACAGGCAAAACACTGTTCAGTGTAAAAAGTGAATTTTCGATAAAAGGCTTTTTAGCCTAAACAATCTAAATGAAAGTTGTAGAATATGTTAAACCGAGAACGTTCATAAAAAGAACGTCAAAATCTGACTTCGTATGAGGAAGTTATGATTTTTCGAAGTTTTGGTTTAGCTGTAGACAGCTAAAAATTCGAAATATAAACCGATCGATATTTAGCCGACACAACTTAAACGAGAATCGAAGGTCTCGTCAAAAGTAGCACAACGGTAAAAAGACAGACGAAAACGGACGTCGGATGAAGAAGTTATGAATTTTTAACGGATTCCCGTCCCGGTCTGTTTAAAATAATAATATTAAAAATAAAGTCAAAATCACCCGACGAAGTCTAAAAGAAAGTCGTAGAGTATGATTTTACCTATGCGTGCATATAAAGAACGTCAAAAACGGAGCTCGTATGCGAAAGTTATGATTTTTGCAAGTTTTTGGCACAAAAATCAAAAAAATCTAGAAAACCGGGAAATTTCGTTGAGTCACTCCTCGGACACGTCACCTCGCATGCGAGGCTGCCACGTGTCATCTTTGGGTTGGACCGCAAATCGCCGTGTCACCATCAGATTGGACCGCAGCCGCGGTCCAGTAAGAGGCCTACACCTTCGCATCGGACACCTCTCGGGCACCCCCTTCGCATGCGTGGCCTTCTCTCATTGGACCGAGGTTCGGCCCACTCAGAAGCCTCCACATCCGAAGCCTCGCACGTGTACACTCCGCATGTCCAACGCGTGTCCTGCTGACTCTTTCCTCGCCTCGCCACCTGTCCCCCTTCGGACGAACCCTCGCACCCCTATATAAAGGGTGCGAGCCTTCTCGGATGGAAGGGTTTTTCACCCCATTTTTGGCCCTTTTCACTCCTCTCACTTCCATAACTTCACAAACAACCCCCAAGGCCCCAGTATCACGTCTAAAGCCCGAAGCAAGCCCCAGAGGCCCGGAATTCTCGAGAATTCATCCTCTCTCCTGTCGAAACTCTGCCCGGTTTGAGCCGGTTTCTCGTTAAATAAACTCTTTACGGGAAACGAAACGCTGCCCGAATCACCGCTTATCAAAGTGAGTTCATACCCCTATAATTTACCTTTTCAATGGGTTTTAAATGCTTTTTAAGGGGGGAATACAAGTTTAACACAATAATAAATTGTGTTAATAACTGTGTGTGATAATAATCACACAGAAAATTTCCGTATGCTTTTAGGAATTACCAAATACTTCCAAAATAACTTAAAGTCATGTTGAATCTTTAAAGTCATTTAAAAACTCCGTTAAATTCTTTGAAAAATGTTTTATAAGCTATTTCAAAGTATAAATGCCAAAATCATGTTTATATATGTATAAATATATAAATAAGATTTGAAGAGCTTAGGACTAATGAATTATCCTACATCCTTTTCCTTGTTTGGATGTGGAATTAGGGTTGTATTGTTTGTCCGAAGGTCGTTTCCTTCTTAATTAGATATATATTATACATATATGAGTACAAAAGGTTACTACTTTTGGTATCATCACCTTTGTATCAGGCTGAGCAAAGGTGTTCATCCATGAGAAACCATGCTAATAAGATAGAACATATAAATTATAATAGGTATAATTTATGATTCAAAACTAAAGATACAAGTATGATTCACGACTGTATACTTCCCAAGGATATTACCAAAAATTCATTCAACTATACCAAGATATGTATAATACCTTTAATATACGAACAACATATTAAAGAAGTAAAGATACATCATACCTAGTTTGCATTAATAAAGGTACTATACAGAGTACCAGGGTTAGCAAACACGTAGTAATGCCGGGTTTGCATTAGCAAAGGTACTATACAGAGTATCCGAGTTAGCAAACACGAGGTAATAATACAATCTGCCGGGTTTGCGTTAGCAAAGGTACTATACAGAGTACCTGAGTTAGCAAACTCGAGGTAATAATACATCTTACCGGGTTTGCATTAACCAAGGGTACGATACAAAGTACCAGAGTTAGCATTCATCGGGTAATAATAATAATACATCGGAAATCTCGTTGAAACAATAAATTTGTGAGACCCTTCACGTTGTACTTATCTAAGTACGACCCTTTTAAGTCCTGAACTATTAGCCAGAATCTCTTGTAGGGAGAGCATGAATTTATATATAGATCTATATGGGACTGACAATCCCGCACCTCTACTGTTCGCTACAGTTTGGCTGGCAGGCCTAGGGTGTCAAATATCATTCCAGTTCCGACGCCTGAAGAACGTCGCCGCAGGCATATCAGTCATATTAGTATGGTTAATAGGACTCACATGGATAGAACAACGAGTGAATTACAAAGTAATATACTTCTCTTATAACAGTAAGAAAATTTAATTACATCCCAACCAGATATACCTTCAGTAGTTTTTACTTACAATAAAAGCTACGTATCATGAAATCAAGTATTGTACTTCTGGTTTTGAACATTTAAAACCACAAGGTAGTATTATGGATAATACAATACCCTCCAGTGAACTTACTCAAAGAACTTAGGGTATACTTAACAGAACTAAAATACTTATCAACTCACCAGCTTAAATGTTGATCTACTCTTTTCAAATAAATTGTATTCTCAGGAAATCCAGTAGACAGGTACACTCCCGAAGCTTCTGAGAAGACTAACTAGTACCGTACCGCGACTCTTGTCTTCTACTGTACCTACTTTAGTGTTTGAATATGTAATGTTTAAACACTTATGTAAAACTTATACTTATTAATACTATGGTTGTTTGTACTTTGATTACTATGTTACATGTGTTGTGATACTTACCTAAAGTCCTCCGCCCCCGAACGTTTCCGCTGTTCTGGTTTGGGGGTGCGACAATATGCAACCCAAACTATATCTCGGAGCGGCCTCTCCCACAAGTTTCACCTTTCTAGGGCTATGCAGGCCCACTCCTCCTCGAATCTCAGCTTGCTATCCTTTCCTGAGTCTTATCATGTTGACTAGGAGATACGGTCCTTCGCCCACACTCTGGTAACTAGGCTGCTAATGAGTGCTACGGCTATCCCGTAGACTTACAACCCTTTTCAAACTGCCTGACTGCTGGTGGATGCTACGATTATCCCGTAGTCTTACATCCTGGCTAAACCTGCGTCATGCCGGAAATTCTCCGACCTTGTTTCTCAAACCAGCTATCTACTGTCGCGAATACTTGAACTCTACATCGGGAAGTTTCCCAAACGTCCATTTCTTGCACTCCTCTATCCAAATGATCAATGGGGCTGCTTCCCTACCCCACAGGATGCAAACTTATCCCGAATCGCACTTACTTCTGCTCCTGAATACTTGGATGGTTCTTCCCCACTTCGATTCAACTAACTCCTTACAGCTCACAACCTTGGGAAGGATTCCCCATCCTTCTTACCGTCCAACGATTGATCCGCTCGTAATCTGACACTCTCTACTGCTAGTGATCTAACTGACCAGTACCAATCAATACCTCTCTTGAAAAACTAGCGACACATATCCCGAGTTCTTGTCATGTTTGCTACAGTTACTACATCCTGAGAACCTGCTCTAAAAGGGAATGACCTCTAATTACTATTCTAAAATCCAAGGTATGCAAATGGCATATAACTCAATGATAATCAGGCCACAAAGTTCTGAAATACTTTTACCAATATCAATGCAGTACCATAACAATAAAATCATAAATACAAGCTAATAGGAGAGAAAAAGACACGCACCAGCAACATCGGAAGCTGCTCGTGCCTCGTCTATGGTCAGCTGGAAAGCCCTGCTCCTCACCGTAGGCGCCTCTGCCCGACCGTGACGGCTGTCGGTGATCCTCAATGTTGCAGGGGCAGGTGCTATCACCTGTCTCGTGGTAACCAAACTCGGACACTGGGCCTTCTTGTGGCCCTGCTGACTGTAATGGAAGCGGATCAGATATGATCCCTGGGTGGTGGTAGCTGTACAATCTTTGCTAAAATGATCAGTTTGGCCGCACTTGAAGCAGCCAGAATCACCACCACTACCACTCCTGCACGCACCCTCGTGCATCCTGCCACACTTTCTACATCGGCTGTGGCTCTGATAGTCCCTCGATCTCGAATCCGACCCCTTGGGTCTCTTTCCCGAACCTATGGAAAACTGAACCTCATCCGACTTCCTCTTCCTCTCTGACTCCAGTTCAATCTCTCTTTCTCTGGCTCGAGCGATCATATCCTCCAGCGTCTTGCAGCTGGATCGGCTCACAAACTGTCTGATATCGCTCCTCACCATCTCGTGATATAGGGCCTTCTTCATCTCCACGTCTGCCACATACTGCGGAACAAGAAGGGTCCTCTCCCTAAACTTGGCGGTGATCTCTGCCACTGTCTCTGTAGTCTGCCGGAGGTCCTGGAACTCCTGTGCTAACTGTTGCAGCTCAATCACTGGTGCAAACTTGGGCTTGAACCTGGCCAAGAAATCACGCCATGTCATCGCGTCCAATCTCCTCCCACCAATCCCGTGCTCTGTACTTCAGAACACAGGAGGCACGTCGGACCTTGTCCCCCTTGAGACATCGGGCTCGTATGGAAAGTATTGGCAACATCAGCCAACCACCTGCTGCTAGCGATGGGGTCCCGAGCCCCATGGTAATCTGGAGCTCCACAAGCTCTGAACTCTCAGAATGTCAGGGTACGCGCGCCCATCATGGATATCATCTCAGTACGAAAAGCTCCCATCTTCTCATCCAGAAGCTCTAAAATACGCTCCTTGACTGAACCAAAGATCACATGAGTCTGGTCTAGAATACCGTGCGTAATCTCTGCTGAAATAAACTCTCTCATCTGCTCCCCGAGCTACTCGGCTCCAGACTCGAGCCTGATCCCTCTCCTGCACCAGAGCTACCCACTGGTCTAGTACGTAACGTCACCAATCTGGAACATATCATTATAACCATTAGAATACTCATCACTACTGAGGGATCATATACACACACTACATTTTCCTGGTTTTATCTCAGCCCTCCTTGATTCGAGTACAAATCCACTGTTTTCAGTAGTATGGGCCCCTATTACCTTCCACATCTATCTGTACTTTCCTCAATGACTGCCTTAACTCCACCAAGTCCCTTGCACTACTACTATTGCTCCTAGCACTAATCTCATCCTAGGCTTACCCTAGGTGTTGGGTCAAAGAAAAGAAAGCTATAAACCAAGGGGGAGATTGTTGGGTCAAAAATATGGTTTATACTTTGCTTTTCTAAGCATTTATTATTTTTAGTCTTGGGCCGAAAATAATATTTAGTTTATTTGTAGCTTGGACAGAAAACCAATGTGTTTTCGGTCTAACATTGGGTTTGGGCCGAAAATAATTTTTAGTCTCTCTCTCTCTCTCTCTCTCTCTATATATATATATATATATATATATATATATATATATATATATATATATATATATATATATATACAGAGAGAGAGAGAGAGAAAAAGAAGAGTAGTCAAGTGGGGCATTCATTCATAATCATATTATAGAGAGAGAAAGTTAGAGAGAAGAAGAGTGTGTGTGTGTGTGTGTGAATCTTGTGTTGGTGCATCAATCTTATCATCAATACATCATAGATTCATCTTCTTCTTCTTCTCATTCTTCTCCATTTGATCTTGCATCATCCACTTGATTGGGATTCCACACCATCAAGTGGATCTGATTGATACATCAAGCTATTTTTTGGGACTTACAGTTGGTATCAAAGCTTGGATTGTATCAATCATTTTGGCAAGATCTGGAGCGTTTTTGCACTTTTTGTTGAAGGATTTTACGTTTTTGGATAGCTTTTGAAAAAATATTGGGGGTTTGTTGTTCGACTTTTTCATAAAAATGAGTTTTTGATCGAGTTTTGGAGCTAAAAAGGTTGAAAATCGCGTTTTTTTGACGTAATTTACGAAGGTCTGGCGGCGGTTTTCGGCCGGAAACACGTTTGCGGCTAGAGTTTGCAGCCGGAAACTCGTTTACGGCTAGGGTTTCACGCTCGTTTACGGCTAGGGTTTCACGTTTTCGGTCAGACCTCGGTCCTCACGGCGGTGGCCGTAATCTCGGATTAGGGTTCCTCGGCGTTTTCGGCTTCCGAAGAGTTCTTGGCCCAACTCGTTTGCGGTCCACGGATTATCGGCCCAGCTCTTCGGATCCAGCCTTCGCATTCGCTGCCAGTAGTAAATATTCAAAAATTTTGTGTGTAGCAAGGATCGAACCTGGGTCTCTTGCATACACAACCCACGCCCTTACCACTTGGTCTAGCAAGCCACATGTTAAACAACTTCCCTAATTAATCAAATAGCTTTGAAATTTCGCTCCTTTTTTCGGATTTTTAACAATTTTATCCCAAAAATCAATTTTTTGAATTTTAAAATTCCATTTTCTACCCAAAATTTTGGTTTTTAATTTTTGACTATCATTTTTGACTTTTGACCTTAAAATTTTGACTTTGACTTTCAAGTTTGACCTTTGAATTTAAACTTTGACTTTCTCGTTTAACCTTCATATTTTTACTTTTAGCTTTTCGGTTTGACTTCTAAGTTTGACTTTTCAAGTTTGACTTGTTAAGCTTGATTTTTAAGGTTGACTTTTGAGGTTTTAAGTCAAAGGGCAAATTTTTTAAAAACAATGAGTTCCTCAGACATATTGGTCAATGAAGTTTCATGTTCTAAATCTTGTGAAGCTACAATTAAATTTCTTCGTGAACAAAATGATTACTAAAAAGGAAAAATGAGGACCTTAAATATGAAGGATATACTCTTAGGAAGGTCCAAAAACGCTTAAAAACACAACTAGAGGCCAAAACTAAGGATTTTCGAAAACTTCAAGAGGAATATAGCAAATAAAGTTCAAAGATAATCAAAGTAAGGGTCTAGGGTATAATAGCATTCCACCTCCCTTTAATGACAACTATAACCCACCCCTTGAGACCAGTGAGGAAGAAATTCCTGCTCAGTATGGCCAAATCCATGTGTCAGCTTCAGTTAAGACTAAACAATCTGGGCCAACTGAGAACATTAAGATGAACGTTTTTGATGATTCTACTTATTGTGCAGGTAAAGTAGCGGAAGATGAGAACAAGGAGAACACTATTGAACAAACCAATGTTTCATTGAACTCTGAATCTGTTGCTTCTAACTCAGTTACTTCTGATCAACCTGCTATTGGTAAATACAGGCCACCAATTCAAGCTAAACAAAGTGCCTGTTGCAAGTGTGCTTGTGGAAACAATCAGAGACAAGGCAAGGGCACGCCACCAGGGGCAGGAAGAAACAAATCCCACGTGAAAAAAAAGACATGTTTTCACTGTGGAAGACCTGGACACATTGCCAGAAATTGTCCTAATCGCGCATATGTTCCCTGCTATGCACAAGGATGACAGAACGCACCAAGAGGGAGATTCTCCAAAAGAAACCCTTCGATGCTACGTTCAAGCAATGGTTACTAGAATGCAAAAAGGCCAAGAATCAAAATCCCAACAACAAGAAGGGAATGTCGGCCAAGAAGTCCAATTCAAGAGATGCTCCAATGAAACCAAGACCGGTTAGGTCAAATCCATCTCGACGGCCAGCTTCAAATTCAAAAGAAAGTACTGAGCCACCATCCGATCGGACAAGAAATGGGTTAAACCCAACTACAGATGGGTACCAAAGGTTCAATCTCCCAAATCTTCTAATGATTCTAATATTTCTTCACCTTCTGTTTGTGATAAGCAGGATATGTCATGGGAGAGAGTACCTTGCAAAGATGACAAAGGTCAACCCAGATTCAAAATGGACTAGGATCCAAAGACCAACTGATCTCGCACTCTGTGCTGGAGCAACTATGGAGGCATATCATCAGACTTCGGTTTGTTGATAGTGGCTGGTCCAGGCACATGATTGGGGACATCTCTCAACTGTACAACACTCAGAACTTTAAGTGAGAGTATGTGTCCTTTGTTGGAAAGGAAGAAAGTAAAGGATCACACATGGGGTTTGTGATTAACGATGTGAAGAATCTTCGGATCTGATATGAGATTGAAATATGCGTGCTGTTCTCAGACCTTCTGGAAGCAAATGCAATTGATGACTTATGGTTTGAGTTTTTTTTCTCGATACTCTTGAGTTTTTCTTAAACTGATTCGTTTTGAAGACAATCTTTTATTTTCTTATAGTTTTTCGTTTGCTGGTATTGTTTGGGAAGTGATATAAAGTATAGTGCTAAAGAAATTTATGATGTGTGTAATGTACTAAAGCCGAATTGTCTAGACTCTGTGTTCAATGTGCTGGTAGGCACAAAGGATTCAAAAGGACTAGACTTAGATTGAAAATGAAAGGACTAGACAATATGAACTTAGATAATTTCATTTGGACTGACCATACGACGCTTGAGTAGATTGAGCAGTGAGATACACATGGGAACCTGCGGGATACAGTAAAAGTTAATTATCTAGAACTGTGGCTCAACATTTCCTTGATGTATGGAATCATGTCCATAATTCTGGTACTGATAGGCCGACTGAGGGGTTCTGATAAAGTAGGTCTGTAGGAAATTATTTTCTTGCTTTCTATCTATTAGTCATATGTTGCTTCCTCTACGTTATTGGAACATATCCGACCTGGAATGCAACATATGCAACTCTATCTCTATGCATCTTCTTATTTATGCAATTATTTCTGTCTGTTAGTCATATGTTGTCCCCTCTGCGTGATCGGAAGATCTGACCTGGGACACAACATATGCACCATACCATCTCTCTAATCCTCTATCTATGTTAAACATATGTTGTTCCCTCTACGTGATTGGTAGACATCCGACCTGGGATACAACATATACGTTTGTATATTTGACTTCTCTCTAAATGATTGAATACTCACCTAAAGTAAGGAGTTCTTTGGAAGTTCTTTATTACCGGGGTATATCGGGAAGTGGGAAAAACGTTCTAGTGCATCTAAAATCGAACAATTTAAAAGGTTGTCTGTAGATCTTCCTGCTAAATTTAAGTGGACAACAATATCATTGGTCGTCGTCAGCTAAATGTCTATTTAAGTATATAGGTACAACTGTCTTGGCACTTATAACCTGTCCAATTTGTGAACATCCTTTGTGCTTAAGTGGACCATAATACCGGTGATTGACCAGATCTAAACATGCAGGTGTGTGTAGATAAACGATATTGAATTGCTTGACAACTTTGATTCCAAATATTTTTGTTTTTATTAAATTTGTTCATAGTTTTCCTCTATGCACAAATTTAGGGGGAGAATTAAAAATTAAAAAAGAAATCAAAAAAAATCAGAAAACCAAAAATCCAAAAATATTGTTATTTCTGTTTTATTTCTTTTTTCAAAAAAATCAAAAATCCAAAAATATTTTTGTTTCTGTTTTATTCTTTCCAGAAACTATAAGAAAAAATCCAAAAATATTGTGTGCTAAGTTTTCTTTTAGTTTTGTTTTTATCTCAGATTTTTCTTTCTCTTGAAAAGTGAATTCAGATGTAGATGAGACTCCTGGAGACTGTATCAAGATTTTCTGAGCCAAAGCTTCATCCGTGATTGTCAAAGAATTCTCATTCGAAGGAACAAGAAATGAAGATTATTCTTTCAACATTCAATCTTTTAACCCCAGAAGCAAGGTGAAGTTGTACTTGAAGATTATGTGACAGATTGCATTGAAGCCTCCTCAATCAATTTGATGCTATCTATGTACCTGCTGAAGTGATCCAGAATATACGTTCTCTTTGATATTCTCTCTAAAGATTCTCAAGCTGAAAGCGCCATTTTTCAAGAATCTCTACACCAAGCCTCCTCACCCAACGTTCGTTCAAAGCCAAATTCTGAAGAAATGCCCATCCGTTCAAGATGAAGTCATTCACCTAGAAGACTCAGTTGTTTATCTTGAAGTTGTGAAGAAATAGAAGACAAAAAGCTGAAGCCAAGCTCCAAATGAAGATTGACATGAAAAGCCAGCTACATTTTTAAGGGGGAGTTTGTTGGGTCAAAGAAAAGAAAGCTATAAACCAAGGGGGAGATTGTTGGGTTAAAAATATGGTTTATACTTTGCTTTTCTAAGCATTTATTATTTTTAGTCTTGGGCCGAAAATAATATTTAGTTTATTTGTAGCTTGGACCAAAAACTCATGTGTTTTCGGTCTAGCATTTGGTTTGGACCTTGAGTTTGCGGTCCATATATATATATATATATATATATATATATATATATATATATATATATATATATATATATATATATACACATATATATATATATATATATACATACATATATATATATATATATATATATACATATATATATATATATATATACATATACATATGCATGTATATGTATATATATATATATATATATATATATATATATATATATATATATATATATATATATATATATATATATATATATATATATATATATATATATAAGGGTGAGGAGTCAAGTGGGGCATTCATTCATAATCATATTGTAGAGAGAGAAAGTTAGAGAGAAGAAGTGTGTGTGTGTGTGTGTGTGTGTGAATCTTGTGTTGGAGCATCAATCTTACCATCAATAAATCATAGATTCATCTTCTTCTTCTTCTCCTTCTTCTCCATTTGATCTTGCATCATCCACTTGATTGGGATTCCGCACCATCAAGTAGATCTGATTGATACATCAAGCTAATTTTTGGGACTTACACTAGGGAAATCTATAACCCAACCCAGTCCTCAGCTGTTGAAGAACTCTTCATAATGCTAATTAAACACTACGTGAATACCATCACATGTAACGAGGCTCAGATAATCCTTCGAGTAAAGGACTCATCCTTACAACGGTTGGACTAAGACAAGAGCTGCGCAGTAGGGTCAAATCCAGCACTCTAATATTATTCAACCCTGATCACATATGACTTAACGTATTCACCTAGTAGTTAACTCCGATCACTCAAAGTCCCAAAAAGCACAAAGCAAGCAGCATTCAGACATACGAAAAAAAATCTAACCAGAAACATAATAAAGCAATTTTGTCCATGTATCAGGAATTTGTACTAGCATGCGATTCTAAGCTCATACACATATAACAGGAACATAAGGCATCCTCCTAGATCCTTAGCCCTAATCTAGCATGCAGTTCTCATAATCATATCATATCTAAACAAAATTGTATGGGTAATTTGGGAGAACTTACTTGAGCTCGGCTGATTGCATGCACCACACCCTTTTCTCTTTTCAAAATTCTTTTCTATTTTCCAAGTTATTTTATAGAAATAATTTTCTTTAGAAAATTTTTATACCATTTCCTTAGTTTGAGTTCAGATACACCCGAGAGTGTGCCCAAATCCCTCAAACCAAGGCTCTGATACCAACTTGAAACATCCAAAAAATCAAGACCAAAAATTTCGTTTTAATTCATTAGTAAAACCATAAGTTATCAAAAGATTTCATCTGAACATTGTTATGAAAGTTCCATATAAAAAAATTAGAGTAAAACATCCCAGGCTAAACATCATGGTGTGTGCGATGTAGTCATCCCGAGCTCTTCCCTTCGCTACCGGAAGTACATGAAACCAAAAATGAAAACCGTAAGCACGAAGCTTAGTGAGTTCCCCAACCTACCACATACCATACACATAACCACATACTGGGCCCCGCTCGCTGCAGCGGGACTTGCCCGACATCGGACTCGGTCCGACATCGGGCCCCTCGCGGCATCAGGCCCCGCCTGACGTCAAGTCTCACTCGGTATACGGATCTGTTTCTCTTAGGCCTCGCCTATCTCCGGGCCCCACCCGCTATACATATGCAATCACATAAACATACTAGCACATATAGCAAACACACTCTATTGTATTCCTGTTCTAAGGCATCGCCTAACTTGGGCCTCGCCCCTGTTCTGATACTGATGAGTCGTGGAACACCGTCCACACTCCTGCTGATAGTGAGATTCGGACCCTCACCCACACTCACATCCCACCTATCATGGGCCTCGCCCCTATTATGCTAACTGATGAGATATGGAACCCCGTCCACACTCCTGCAGATAGTGAGATTCGGGCCCTCGCCACACTCACATTGCTCCTATCATGGGCCTCGCCCCTATTATGCTAACTGATGAGATATGGAACCCCGTCCACACTCAGCTAGGGATGAGATACGGGACCTTGCCACACTCACCTCCCTACCAGGCGCATAATTATATCATAAAGACAACAAGTATAATCTACTATGCAACATATAACAAGCCTCGGGCTTACCCCGACATCAGACCCTTGTCTGGAAACATACTACTGACACATGCAAGAATCACAAAGACCTCTAGCATAATAACATAGCTCAGGCCTTGCCCGACATCAAATCGTAATCCGGAACATATATCATAAAAATGCATAGGGCTAGCCCCCGATTCTTCCTACTATACACAAACATAATGGGTCGGCATTGTGGCCGTAGACCCATGCACACAGTGAGGAGACTCACCTCGCACTGCTGAAGTCCTACTGATACCCTTTCCTCTATCACCTTTATCTTGCTTCAAAGGTGGTGGCTTTGAACTCGAACCCCCAACAATAGCACGTATGACTATGCCTTTGGTTAATGGCCTTGAAGTCACCATAGTTGAAGTTGTTGACATAGAGACATGAAGTGATGTTGGAGTTTGCGTTGTTATCACCTTCCCGACAAAGTTTCCATGATCAGGATCCTTCGATGAGCCAACCCCCTTATCTCCCCCTTGCACCACTAGTTTGACAGGTGGGGCATCTGATGACATTAGATTAACAAGTTCGAAAAGAGGAGCAAGTTCGGCTTTAAGATTTGTTTCTAAGGAAGAAAACATCTATGATAGGGATTCCTGAGAAACAGAAGATGTATGAGAAGTATCAATCTTCAAAATTGATTCCTTCAAGCTCCCCAAAAATTCTTCCATCGTACCAAACACCTTCGAATCAACATCGGTCTTGGTATCAAACTTGGAAGTAAAGGAAGTATAATGCTCCATAAGTTTCTTGATAGCTTCAGCAACAACATCTATCTTGTCATGAAGAGACGAATGATTCTTTTCAATCTTGACCAACTCCTTCAACATTTTATCCTTGAGTACCTCGACTTTTAGATTAACAGATTCCTCAACTTTCTTTACGTATTGAACAAAAAGAAGATGATGTTCTTTGGCAACTTCTCAAAGTTCCTTAACCTCGTTTTGAAAGTTTTCAACATGACGTTTTAAACGTTCTTCATGCTTCAATTCGATTTGTTCCATGGCTAGCTTCAATCTATTCTCGTGGGATTTAAGCAACAAATCAACCTCAATCCCAGATACAGTATTTCGACCCCCAGTATCCGCCTGAATCTGTAATAATGAATTAAATTTGTGATTCAAAATTTTAAACTGCTTTCCTGATATAAGCATATTATCAGGAATGTTATCTTCCTCTGGGTCGAACTAAATCTCAGCAAAAGAGACCATCACATCATCATCGTCATGATCTTCTTATGGAACTGAATTTTCACCTTTGGTTGATTAAGAATAGAAAAGAGAATTAATTGGTTGATTCATGATGTTGGAATAAGTAGGTGATATGGTAGAAGCGGGTAATGAAGATGGAATGGTTGTATGAAATGGTGGTAAGGAAGTTGAAGTGTCGATGAGTGTAGTTTCGATGGTTGAGGATAAAATGAGTGAAATATGAATCGATGAACTTGCAACAGAAGTGACACCTTGAGCTTCGAAGTTCGTCACCCCTTCACCCTTGTTGATATTTGTGTCAATATTAGATATGTTCACAGTGATGCCTGAGGTTCAAACCTCCCCCGTAACAGATTTAGCCATCGAGACCTCGGGGGGTATGACTACAGTCTTCTCATGGATGGTAGATGTTGTATGATCACCCAAATTAGTGGTTGTGTCTGTATTAGATACTTTCACAGAGCCACCAACACTGCCAGTCTCCTCGAAGTTCAACTTAACTGGTGAGTCCCTTTGTGGTGATGCGAAGCCAAAACCAAGCTCTTCGCGATGAATAGGAGATCTGTCACTCCCACTTTCAAAATCTGTTTCGACAACCACCTCATCAAGAGGATCTTCCAACTGCTTCTTCTTCTTCTTAATCGTTTGCACCATTGCATGTGCTCTGTGTTTCTTCAAAGTAGGATAAATAGGAGCTGGAACCTCACGAATTATCACACCCCTACGATTGAGCTGGGGTTTGCGAATTTTCATGATTTTCGTAATAAAAACCTCCTTTGGCGAAGACAGAGGCTTAACAGGAACTTCTTCTACGATTGGTAATTCTAGTGAGTGACGTGGTCGATGTCCTGGCTTCTTTGTACGTTTAAGAACACCTGTTTTCGAAGGAACCACCTCCTTTTGAACATTTTGGACAACAGGTGCTTGAACCGGTTTGATAACCTCCTTCTCAGTTGGCCTAGAAACGAACTTAGGTTGTTTAGACTTCTTTAAAGTTTTACCAGCCTTCGAAGGTCCTTCCCCCCCCCCCCCCTTTTGGTAACAAAATCCCCACTTGTTCATTAGGGTTTACTGTTGCTAAATAAGGTACAAGTACAGGAGGAGCCGGATTCACCTTTCGCAACAAAGCATTTAGGATTCGAGCCACTGTAGGAAATACAACTGGATCATCTTCAACACCTTTTAGATGTTAATAGATTGTAAACTCCACCTTCGGAACATCAGATGGAATCATGATGCCTTCTTTCGCATACATTTCTTGCAAAATCAAGCTCCAATACCTCGCACATGAGACACCATTCGTAATGTTGGTGTGAGAAATACTTGTTCCAAACTCTTCCCACAACTGTGTGACATAATCAACTTTAAGATCATAATATAGCCCTGTAATCATGACATATATCTCCAATTTGGCTTTGTCAAGACCAACCATCCGACCTGTTAGACAACGTAGAAAAATCCTAAACAAAAAGTTCCAGATACAAGGTAGAGCAGCCTTTTGAAACTGACTGATTCTTGTGAGTGGGGGTTTATGACACATCTCATTGAACATATGAACCACCTGTTCATTGGTAACCTCATAAAATGGACCTGTATATGGTAGCTTCCATATTTGAGCAAACTACTTTTTCGTTAGTTTTTACTTCTTGTCGTTCGTTAGTTGAAACGTCGCCACCTTGGAGGTTTTGTTAAACACCGCTGTAGAACCAACCAATGTTAACCAGGTCATGGGTACAAAGAAAGAAGCAGAAATAACCGTTGAAAGAACTGAATGATTGAGGGCAACAATCAACATCTTCAATTCTTCAAGATACTTCGATACATCAGGTTGAACACGGTAGTTTGAACTTTGAATCTTTAACAGGGGTTGATATGTTGCTTCGTCAATAGTGTTTGATGGATCAACATGACCAGTTGGTGCTGCCATTGTTAGGGTTTTTGAAGAACAAAGGATTAATGAAAAGAAAAGATTTCGGGAAAATTATAGCAGATTGCATAAAGTCTGTAACTTTATCCACCAAAATCCTTTTATAGCCCACATAAATTTTGAATTTGAAATAACCATCGATAAAAAGCTACCACGTGTAGTCTTGGAAAGTGGGTTTGTTTCCAGAAAAGTCGCCACGTCTGATAAAGTGATGAGTACTTTTCTCTTGAAAACCGTGAAGAAACTAAACCGTCACATCCGCCAGACGTTACGTTTGCCCCGAGAGGATAAGAACCTGTTGAGTTTTGTATACTACAACATCCTATGGTGCACATACAACCCTAAAAGCTTTGGATCTATATTTTCTCTAATTATACATGCAATATTGTTTCCTAAGCTTTCAGCCTACAACTAGCATACAATATGACAGTTTGAACAATTCAACTAGTTAGATGACTTACCTCTTATTAGGACTTGTAGTTGTTGACATTTGAAAGCTTTAGCACCTCAAGTGTGATGCCTCTAATGTGTCACAAACACCATATGCAAGAGGAGGCTTAAGAGAATAAGTTATCTTGCACCAAAATCGTTCCTCACTCTCTAAGAATGAACTAGGCCACGATTTTGGCTCTAAGGGGGTCTTTATATAGTGTTGCAAAGGTTAGGGTTTCATCCATGAAACCCTAAAGCTCCATGACCTTCCATATCCCTTAGGCTCCATGGGTTAAAGCTCCATGGACTATTCATGAACTATTTAGCCCATCCTAATGGATCATTGGCCCACACTACAAGAATGATTGATTTACATAATCAACCCCTTATATTAAATTAGTCTCTTTTGATCACTAAATTAATTCTTGACCAATACTAATTAAATAATATGATTTCTCAATTAATATATTATACTTATAATATATTAATAAATCACCAATAACCTTATTCTCAAAAGTCCATCCTATGAAATTGCACTGGCGAAGGCAACCCAAAAGGACCATGCTACTATCGGGTCAAGTACATACCAGTTATAGTTATGGGCTTAGACACCAAATCCAACAGTCTCCCACTTGGATAAGTCTAATAACTATAACTGCAAGTACGACTTCAAGAACTGATTAGCAATCGAAATCTGTCAAAAGTCGTTGTCGAACTCTGACCTAGTCAGTGACTGTCCTTAGATAAGTGATCATATATCCTCTGTTCTTCAAGATATCAGCCGGACAAATACATGGAACAATGTCATACTTGTTGTCCAGCAGTTTGTTTCCCGATTTTCGATTAGTTTGATATAGAACAAAATTGAACACATCAATTTAGTTCTGACTGGGCCCAACACATAAGTCAAAACAAATCATCGAGGGGCCCAAGATATCGCTTTTAATCCGCTTGGGATAAAAGGAACAGATAAACTTCAACATTATATGCTTGTACTAACTACTCGTTAAATCATGCACAACAACACGTTTTATAACATCAAGTTACTGATGCGTTTTCGTATCATCAATGCACGACCAATTCGTAGTCAACAACTCATATATCTTGGTTAGAAGATTATATGATATTATCATCTTACAATCACTCGTGATAAATTCCATGAAGTGATTCAGGTAAGTACGGGTTGATCCAATGCTTAAATCTTGTTTCACAAGCACTCATGAATGGTGTAGCAGACTTTTGCTATGTCTAACACCTTAGACATCTACAATCCAACTCATGACAGTCTTGCTTCATACCTACTTCCAAAGTATGATCGACTGTGGATAATTTGAACAATCTTATTATTCGGGAAGTCAAAACATGCAAAGTGAAACACAAGAATAATACTTAATCCTATATGGCCCCAAAACTTTTGAGTGTAAATAAAACACCTTTTATTTAATCGCCTTATTGATTACTCATTTTTCATTGTACAATGTTTCGAATTATCAACTTTATACTTGAATTAAAACAATAGTTATCCCATGCTCCAAGCATGCACACTATTTTTATCTATGGTCCTTTCTTTGTGAAATGGATCAATTGAAAGCATTTCAATGGTGCTCATTTCACAATTCGAAATCCCCATAGTAAGCGTAAGAATACCAAATAATCTGTTTGATTCTGAACTTAAATGCAATAATCCTTTCGTCATGTCAATGCACAAAGTCACAAAACTATGCCAGTAACTTTACAAAGTATTCCCTTTGGACATTGGTTAATGAACCAATTCCATGGAAGCGAAGTCTCATATTCAAAGTACATTCCTTTGAACATCCTTCTTGATTAAGGTTTCTAATCTTACACAGATTTTACGATTAACTTCCACTTATGGGACATCTCCATAATTCCATATGACTAGCACTTCTGAACAAGAGTTACCTCTTCTCAGAACCTGTCAATATGGACCTTCCAAAACTTATACTTCCAACTGTCCATAAGCAACCAATCTTTGGTAAACCTCAGATTGTCCTCGACAATTGCTTAACCATTTTAGTCATATCTCGTTCTAGTCCCTTTTCACTCTTAATGCCCTAGGCATTTGGAAAATTCTGAACAGATTTATATTATAGCATATGTAATCGATCCTATATCTGAAGCATATGGGATACGATTCATAATGTCTTACATAAAGACATGATACTTGACCAGTCTTTTGCTATAATGTTTTTATTTGCCATGATCTCACAATTCGAACTATGAAGAGGGATTCCGTAATCATAATCGAATTTGAAAACGCAATTAACGTTTCCATATATAGAATTTCCTTACGTTGAACCATTCCAACATAACATTCATATATATACTTGACTAAATTTGAATAAAATCTCCATGTAAGCATTTAGAATTGGAATGAAGTATAATTTCCTCTCCCTTAATTATAGCAAAACAACTTTTCAAACCCTGCATCTTTGCAAATTGAAACTTTTGTTTTCTATAATTAACATTGCTAACTTGCAACACTTACTATAATAATCATGCTCCCACTATCACGATAATTATATCTTTACCAGCATAACACTTATGCTCCCACTAGCTTTGACATATATCCAGAAATCAACTGGACTTCTAGAAATCAATAGTTATTGACTTTCTTACCAAAGTTCAGATTTCTGATATTTGCTACTTCGATAAGTCTTTTCCAGACTTCTCAAGCTCATACACCTTTCAGATTAAATAGCACATGTGTGTGTTTGAACCTTTCAGAACTTAAATTAATAAGTCTCGAATGTTCTAACTATTTTTCATTTCTCACAATTCGAACTATGAAAAGGGATACCGTAATCATAAACGAATTTGAGAATGCAACCATCACAACTGCTAACTCTAATCCTTTGAAATGTACTTAGTCAAAGAGTTTCTTCACAATCATTTTCATGAATTGGAGAGAAACCTTATGACACTTAGATTTAATGGTGTATGTGTTCCTATCCATATAAATCTGTCATTCCCAATCACTATCCAAAGATAAGGTTTATGATAAATCCAAACTCATATGGACTGAATTTGTTCAATCTTAATTTCTTGCCATCTGGTAGCACAAGGGCCTACCATGTCTTCCAAGTTGTTTAGCAGCTCACTCTTACAGATCAATGTACTTTCCATTGATTAAGGTGCTTTGCCCTATGCATTCAACTTAGAACTCATAAAACCTACTTGCATAGTAAACATTAACTGGAATGGGCACATAAACAAGAATATGTCAACATGATAGGTTATAAACCTCAAGTCGTGTGCTAGTGATAACTCACAATTTTATTCTTGATTAGTACTTGAAATTATTCAAGAATCCTAAGACTCCCACTGACCTCTTGACATATAAGAGTCACTTTGTCAAGTAACACTACTTGACAAACAAATATTCAAGAGTTAGTGCGGTTTCATATCAAGACTAACACTTCTAACAATTGATCTTAGTTGATATTTGTTTTATCCAAAACATCACATCTGACCAATTTTAAATGTACAAGAATAAGAAACATTTTACTCTACATTTGATAAGTGTTATAAACCTTTCTTAAGATTATGTCACTCAAGTTACAATCTTGGAGTATGACTCTAAGACTTGATTTTAGAACGAAGTATGATTCATCTATTTGATTTAACCATTCCAACAATTCACGATTCCTCTTCTTACCATACAAATGCACTAAGATGTCCTTAGAGGATCAATTGTGATATGGTTTTTCATAATCATTAAGATGATCATGATACTAAAGTACTCTCCCATCTTTTCATATTGAAGAAACTTTTATCTTTCTGCCTAATTTGATTTTTCGTATTCATCCTGCTATACATTGAAACTTTTTCAATCATAACCATATTTACTAACCTTTAGTAAATCATGACAAGTAGTTTTTATTATGGTGGACCTGACCAATGCACAACCAAGTGTACATGATCCCCTAGTCCTTCACTTGAATCACATATACATGTGAACAAGGAACTACTCTTAATTTCCCAAAGATGAAAATTCTCATTCATCATACAATCCAAGTTGCATGATTTGAAGTTTCTATCCAATTGAAACTTGGGTGATGAGAATCTTTCCTTATTTGGTAAATTATGACATTACCACAAACGAAAAAATCAAATCCATTTTCCAATATTGCTATTAATGGAAACATATAAGCAACAATTTTTTCACAAATGCCATTGTAAGGATACTTTAAAATAAGATAAAAACAAATGTTTTTCTTTATGTATAAAATTGCGGAAAACTTGTCCTTACAATGCAAATATAAGTGAAAACTATTTTGTTATCTATTCCTAAGCAATCTATCATAACTCTTTAAGCAGCAGCTCACACATCTGATCATCAAACCATGCGATCGAAATCCATCTCTTCGCGATCAGACTCATCATACACCTCCTTTAAGCTACCTTTGATTCTATAAAACTTCAAAATGAAATCTTATTACATCATGTATTAAGAATCAACCATTAGGAACTTAATAGAGTTAGATAGTGGACTTACCTGAAGTAGAGTCAAACATTTTGACTTTACCATCTCCTAGATCTCTCAGGTAGTGAGGGAAGCTTTGCTTCCAATGTCCCTTCAAATGACAGTAGAAACAAATGGGTTCTTTCACATTTGCACATGACACAAATCCAGAACCTGCCTTTCTCTTAAGTTCAAACCTTTTGACTTTAGCTAATTTCTTCTCTCCTAGGAGAAGAAATCATTTCTGGATCGTCACTGATGTCCATGGAAACTTGGGAAGTTGATCTTCCAATCAAATTTGCTTTGCTAGTACGCCAAATCATTTCTGATTTAGCAGGAACAAGAAAATATGTTAGATCAATAAGTGTCATGTCGTGGTCTGTCATATAGTAGTCCTTAATAAACCCGCTATATGACTCAGGAAGTGACTGAAGAACCTAGTCAACAACTGACTTCCTTAAGACTTTGACACCAAACTCTCCTAGTTTGTCAATATGTAAGCACATACATTATTTTTATCTTTGTGTTTGCTTGCCAATAGGGACTGAGTGACCTTGAACTTTTCAAGTCTTTGAACTTGTGGTTCAGGGAGAATAATTAGAGGCGGTGGAGGAAATGAAGTATGATTTCCAGTCCCATTAATGCACGACAAATGGATTAATCTTTCACCTTAATCGCCATGTGGGATATCATCTTCATTAGGAAAGCTTTTTCCAAAAGGATAAGGAAGACCATAGTTGTCAGAACTAGACATCTATGAGGGAGAAATTCAAGTTAGTTGATTTAAGTCCTTAATGAAACACCCAAACTGAAATATTAAGGCTAGGACCCAACACAATATTCTACAATTGCGAAAAGGGATTCCGTAATCCAATTGTAAAATATTTTAAGGTAGGTAAATGACTATTTACCAATTTCCACTATGAAAAACGAAATAGATTATTAAGTTTTAATTGGATTTGAAATTCCTAGATCCTTTGAGATTCATTGAACTTTTCAATGGTATGTTTAAATCTCGATTGTGCCCTTCAAGTTTGTGACTGGGATGCCGAGGATCACAAATAAGGTGTGAATAACCATGCAAATCAGCTTGGTACACCCAATGTTACAAATTACTTAATCAATGTGCCGGTTAACCACACACGCTCCATTGATCTATGATTAACATCAAGATACCCTTAGCCACGCACTGTCAATCCTAGATTAGTGTGCCGGTTAACCACGCACGCTCCACTAACGACTTAACAAGGTGCTAAGTGCAATTTCATGGGGGTAGCTCCATTTTCCACATTTTTCCTAAAGTAACTGAGATTGGGAATTTAATAAAAGTTTAGTTACTTTGTATTACATTATACTTTTAATGAAGATTAATGTCCTACCCTACCCGTTCGGCTAACGACCCTCCAACATGGGTGAGAGTGGACACCCATTAAACTACCATTTTATAGGCAGTAACCTTATACCCCTCTTATAGACCGGCTTCGTGAATGAGGCCTACTAACGGTAAGAGTGACTTATTCTTATATATATATATATATATATATATATATATATATATATATATATATATATATATATATATATATATATATATATATATATATATATATATATTATAATAGTATAAGCATTTAAAATATTTAGACATAAACATTTAAAATATTTAGAGGTTTAATCTATTAATTAAACTATACTCTTAATTTAATTAAACATAAACCATGTCATTATGGAATTATGAATTCTCCTTTAATTAAACACTTCAATTAATTTAATAAAATCTATAAGGTTTGAATTTTAACTTTTAAAACTCTAGGGTTTTGGAATTAAATGTCTTATTATTAATGTGACTTTACAAATTCCAAAAAGTTGAGGGCAAGTTTTGAAACTTTTCAAGACCTTTCACATTCATAACTTATGAGCAATTATGAGTTTTAATACTCATGAATGTGACTTTTCATATAACTTGAGGACAAGTTACAATAACACATAACATGAATAATTAGATCAAATTTTTAGATCAAACACAATTATCATATAATTCTTCCTATTGATCTAAACTAACTCATAACAAGACAATTCATATCAAATACTACAAATAATCACTTTATTATCTAAACATTTGATAATTGCCTTTTAAATGGATGAAAACTATCATTGCCAATTCAGCAAATACAATTTTAATGACTACAAAACAGTTTGTGGTAATGACTTTATCCATTTCTGGCCAAAAACTAGAATTTTTGCAGTCTGATCAACCAACTCGGCGAGTCCATGAACTGGACTCGTCGAGTAGCTTCATTTCTACATGGACTCGTCGAGTTCCCCAGTGGACTCGGCGACTTCATCAGGCAGAATGCACAAAACTTGATTTTTTTAACTTTGAAACTAAGCCATGCATTAAATATAACAGAAAACAACCCATGGCTCTGATACCACTGTTGAGTTTTGTATACTACAACATCCTATGGTGCACATACAACCCTAAAAGCTTTGGATCTATGTTTTCTCTAATTATACATGTAATATTGTTTCCAAAGCTTTAAGCCTACAACTAGCATACAATATGAAAATTTGAACAATTCAACTAGTTAGATGACTTACCTCTTATTAGGACTTGTAGTTCTTGACCTTTGAAAGCTTTAGCACCTCAAGTGTGATGCCTCTAATGTGTCACAAACACCATATGCAAGAGGAGGCTTGAGAGAATAAGTTATCTTACACCAAAGTCGTTCCTCACTCTCTAAGAATGAACTAGGCCACAATTTTGGCTCTAAGGTGGTCTTTATATAGTGTTGAAAAGGTTAGGGTTTCATCCATGAAACCCTAAGCTCCATGACCTTCCATATCCTTTAGGCTCCATGGGTTAAAGCTCCATGGACTATCCATGAACTATTTAGCCCATCCTAATGGATCATTGGCCCACACTACAAGAATGATTGATTTACATAATCAACCCCTTATATTTAATTAGTCTCTTTTGATCACTAAATTAATTCCAAATTAATTCTTGACCAATACTAATTAAATAATATGATTTCTCAATTAATATATTATACTTATAATATATTAATAAATCACCAATAACCTTATTCTCAAAAGTCTATTCTATCAAATTGTACTGGTGAAGGCAACCTAAAAGGACCATGCTACTATCGGGTCAAGTACATACCAGTTATAGTTATGGGCTTAGACACCAAATCCAACACAACCGTCACTTGACCTTCAATTTGACACCATAAGGATTCATCACCAAGAAAGCACTTTTAACCTTTGCTTCGAGGCGGGGCTCATTCTCTTTTGGGATGAGAAACAAAATCATAACCAGACTTGCGAAATATAGGTTTGAGTTGGTATTACCCAATACCTCGAGGATTTTAGTGCCAATATGTGCCATAGAATTAGTGATAATCGAATAATAAAAAATTATGCGTATAGTGACATGAAAATTGATTCGATGTAAAAGCAGATGGATCCCAGACAAAAGTCACTTCATTCAACATCAAGAGAGATATTGAACTGCTTGTGTGGTATCCCGTGAAGTACAGTTGGATACTCGTGAATGAGTATCGAAGGGCTTCTTTTACTTAGTCTTCAAAGGTTGGATCAATTTTGTTCATAATCACAACTTAACATAAGTGTGAGTTAAATGATCAAAATTACATGTATGACCAGTGTAGTCAGGGACAAGCGAAGGTAGGGTTAAATGTAAAGTGACTAAGGTGCAAACAAATATTTAGACAATAATCATATTCCAAAAAAAAATTAATTATTGGATCTTGTTGGACAAAAATGTCTTGGTAAAAAAACATTTTGTCAAGATCACTCACAACGAAGGAATACGATTTTGAATATCAAATTAAGGTACTGAAACAAATGTTTCTTGAAAATCTTGAACATAAAGGTCACCATTAATTCCTTGATGAGATGGGAATGTTGAGTTTCACCATTATCACAGAGTCATGAATCAGGATCATGAACATAGACTTGTGCAATATCTACATTCTGGTTGGTGTCTACCAGAGATGTCGAGGATATGCAAGTGAAGTGTGTGAATCGTGAAGAACAAAGTTGGTGAAAAGATTGGTTAAGAAACATTGGGTACCTCTACGAATGATATGGACTTAGCAAAAATATATTAACTCAAAATGAGAAGAGAATAGTAGCTAGGCGACTAATGCGAATATAGCCTGATTGAGAAGGAACCCTCGTAGTGAGTGATCTATTAAGGCTTCGAAACACATTGAGTCTATGAGGCTTAGGTCGACATACATCAACATGCTTTTAGGGACTCCTAACTAGTATAAAGATTCGAAATGATACATGTCCCTTTTTCACGAAGCAATGTCCACCACAATATGTTGATCAACATATACACTGAAAAATTTTAAACACACAAAACAACACCAAAGTAAAATATTTTTGGATTTTTGTGTTTGAATTTAAAAGACAAAAATGAGAAAATCTTTTTGGAATTTTTGTTTTTGAAATTTAAAGAAAAAATTAAGAAAATCTTTTTGGAGTTTTTGTATTTTTTTTAAATGTAAAGACAAAATAAAGAAAATCTTTTTGGTATTATTGTTTTATTAAACAAAATTAAAACCAGTAAAATGGTACCACACATTCGAAGTAAGAAGTATCGACTTCCAGACACTATACGTCGAACAACAATCCTCTCTCAGACAACGAACTATGAGCTGAACCATTTAGAGGGATTTCGAATTCGAATGGGGTTGAACGTTGAATGGTGAACAGTAACTTCTGAACCAGTCAGCAGTACTTCGACTCCTTGTTGTTTCACGATGAGGACAAACTTGGAACAACACTTGCATCGAGCCTTCCTAAACCCGACAAGATCCTTAGAAAATATTTCTCTTCCAAAGGCTTTGTAAAAATGTCAGCAAATTGATCCATCATCTTCACAAAGTGAACCTCTATATTTCCATCCTCGACATGATCCTTGATAAAATGATATCGAAGTGCGATATGCTTTATCTTTGAATGTTGCACCAGATTATGGCAAATGCGTACTACACTTTGTGAATCACAATACAAAGGTATATTTTTCATGTTGATTGTGTAATCACGAAGTTGACTTTGTATCCATATGACCTGAGAAGTGCAAGCTGCAGCAGCAACATATTCTGCTTCTACTGTAGAAATCGAAACATAAGTTTGTTTCTTCGATTGCCTGCTAACTGGCTTCCCGTACAAAAGTTGACATCCACAAGTAGTGCTTTTTTTTGTCCAGTTGACACCCACCAAGGCACGTATCTGAAAACGCCTAAATGAAGAAACCAGTGTTCGAAGGGTACCATAATATCAACGACACTGTTCCTTTAAGATATCGAAAGATATTCTTCACAGCTCTTAAATGGGGTTCTCTGGGATTCGACTGATACCTTGCACAGTTGCAAGCAACGAACATAATATCAGGTCTAGTAGCAGTTAAGTATAGTAATGAACCTATCGTGCTCTTGTACAACGTGAGATCAATACCATGCTTATCCAACGAAGGTCCTAAGTGTGTGCCGACTGTCATTGGTACTTTCAATTTCGAACTATTCGTCATGCTAAATTTCTCAAGCAAATTACGAGAACACTTCTCTTGATTGATGAAAATTCCATCTTTCCTTTGACGAATATTCAATCCTAGAAAATTATTAATCTTACCCATCATACCATCTCGAATTGACTTTTCATGAAATTCTCTAGACGATGAAGGGTCAGTCAAGCCAAAAATAATATCATCTACATGTTTGATCTATATGCCCAAGAATCATTATGGAGTGATATTGCTAATAATATATGATCCTATAGGGTCACACCTTTATCAAGTTGGCACATTTTTTATATTTATTATTAATATGATTATTAATAAATAATATCAATTCTTATATATTAATTAGGGAATAATTATTGTTTTGTGAAAATAATAATTATAAGAGAGTATTACTAGTTATTATTTCATATGGTATGAATTAATAAGTCATGCAAAACATTTTGGACTAGTTGGATTCTTTTGTCTTTTACCTAAAGACAAAGTTTATATTTTATAAACTTGAAGTTTATAAAAAATAAAGAATCTTACTTTTTAAAAGGCATAATGATGGTGTGGGAGGTTGCTTTTTCAACCTTCCACCTTTTGTCTCCCATGCTTCTAAAGGCTACCATTACTTTAGATTATTTTAATGGTTGACCTTACTTTTCATAGGATATATAAGAGGTGCATGAGGCTTGCATTTTAGCAAGAGTGAAACACTTCTTTCTTCCCTTCTTCTACTCTCTAAAATCGTAAGTGTGGAGATGCTTCATCTCCACGCATTTTGATGCTTTACTTTGGTGTTTAGAAGACCTCTTGAGTTATCCCCTTTAGTAATTAATTGAGTTAAACACTTACAGGTTTTAGACACACAATAATACAAGAACGAACTAGCATTCCAAGTGCCTTACTCTTGATGGTGGATACTTGTAGAGAAGATCATACACTTTGATCTTTTTTTTATCCTCATCAACACCCCAAAAGCAAGTGGGTTCAAAGGCTTCAAAGGTTATCTCTAAAACATCCCATTGTTGTTTTTATTTCATTCTAACCTCTATAAATGGATCCATGATGGTTTGGTTTTGTTATGAACTAAAAATAAACTTGTTATTTTTGAAGTCTTCTGTTGCTGGTTTTTGTGAAAAAAACAATCTTTTATTTTGTATCAAAACTCAACAATGGTATCAGAGCCATCTTTTATATGTTAGAATGATCTTTTATGTTTGATAATCTTTGGTTTTTGGAAAACAAGCATGTATTTCTTTTTGTTAAGAAAAATCCATATTTGTCTTCTTTGGCAACTTCTTGGTTAAACTTGTTTATTTTTTATATATAACCATTTTTCATGTATTTTGGTTATATAAAAGTTGCCTTAAAAAGACAAAGAGTTGTTTCTTGTAATATTTGATATGTTGTTGTGTATAAACAAGCCATTTGGACCTTTGTGTTGTGTTTGGTTGATATTTATTTATTCATAAGATGTAATAGATAAATAGGTATTTTTCATTTGTTGATTTGATGTAATAAATTAGTTAGACTAGTTGTATTTACTTTAAATGTAACAAGATGAAGAAATTACCACCTTGAAGTGTCCTTAGGTCCTTTAGGAAAGACTTAATAACAGTTTTTCATAAGATAATATCACTTAGAGTTTGAGTAAAAAATATTTAAAATATAACATAAGATGCTTATAAATGGATATTTATAAACACGTTTTACCGGTTACCGGTTAAAACTCAATTTTTGTTGAAAATACTTTTATTGTAAAAATTATAAATACACAACTTTAAAATATTTGAAATGGTTTAAAAGATGTTTAAACTTTATATAAACTCCATGTCTTTATAATAAATAAGGACTTTTATTAAAAAGACTAAAATTGGTCTGTAGCGTTATAACAACAAATAATAAAACTAGTGATTATTTTTTGCGTCGAAACTTAATATATGATATTGGTGTTTTAAACATAATGCAACATATTGATATTATGTTTTATGCATGCTAAATGAGATTTAAAACATAAGTATCATCACCCAAGTTTTGGTTTATCAAAATATGACTTTTATCATAAGATGCATAAAATTAAGTTTATAAAATAAAATGAGTTTATTCTATAAATTCATGAAATCATAAGTTTTTGATTGTTAAATGGAGATTTAAAATACTGATTTTATAACTCATCCAAAACTCTGAGTCTTAAGCATAAAATAAAGTTTTATTAAGACTGTTAGCGGTTCTTAAAACCGATCTACGACTAAGCTTTAAAATACTGGATTTTAGTTTATAATTGATCGCGGTTAATGGAAAATAAAATGAAGTTTTATTTGGCACCAAGAGAACCTCATAACAAGTGATATGAATTTTACAAAAGGTACATAAATTGTTGGATGCATGCAGTATTCATTAGACCGTGTTTTTATAAACTATAATTGTAAAACATATATAAACCCTTATTTACAAAACTTCAAATTTATGCAATCCATTTAAAATTCACTTGGGATTTTTGTGCAGTTCGTATGGATTTTTGGGTCACCATATTCATTTTGGTTGTCAAAAATAGTCAATGTGTTTTTGTATTTGCTTATGGGAAAAAGGTCACCTAACCATTTGTGGAATAGAACTCACAGGTTTTTTAAATGCGAGGTGATTCGTACACAACAAAATTTCTCCATACACAACAATTTGTGCATTAAAACGTTGTATTGTACAACTCGATCAAGCATAAAATGTTGTGTACGGATAAAAATTGTTGTTTACAAATCACTTCCCTTTTTAAATGGATGATTTGATCAATTTCTTATGTGATAAAGGTCGTCTAAGCATAAGAGTTTTGAGGCATAGATGGGATAAACATGCCAAACTAAACAATAGTTGTTTAGGATCCCATAATCTAGGAGTTACATATCGTATGCAATTGGTAATCGCTACCTACAAAGTTTGATTAAGTTTATGGGATAAAGGACGCCTAACCATTTACTTGTTTCGTTACTTGGATCCTAGACTTTAATAAATTAATGTTTTAAGAAACAATATAAGGTATTAATTTTTAAACACTAAATATTGAAAATACAAAATGAAACTTTGTTAAATTTTGTTGATAATTGTTAATAATTTATGCCCTGCAAAATCTCTCTCTTGTTGAAGTTTAAGAGACAGTAACATTTGATGGTTATAATTTCTATAACTGGTATAATATCTTGAGGTTCTACCTTTAAGATAAATAGAAATTACATATACTGAAAGATCTCATACCTGAATAACCTCTGCAACCAGTTAGTCTAATCATGATACTTTGATGGCAGTATTATTGTGATGATGATGATGTGTCTCACATTTTACTGAAGAAATTAACCATGACTTGCAGAAAGTCTTGGATAATTTTCAAACATATCAGATCTATCATCAAGTAAAGCAGATATTCAATCAAAACACTAGAAAGTACTTCATGTTTGTTCAAGCATTGAATAAAGGAAGTCTAAGAGATTGTGTACTCATATAGACTTATAGTTCAGTTAAGGGAAATACAACATAAACCCAGAAATCAAGAAAGGACCAAATGATTAGTGTTGTTTCTATTGTGGAAGAAATTGGACACTAAAGGAGGAATTGCTCCTCTCATCTCATCAAGCTGAAGAAGGTTGACTTAGACATGACTTCAGATATCTATATGATAGAACTACTTATTTTTCCATCATTCACTTGAGTATGTTATACTTCAGGTTACACTAATAATTGATATTATGTGCTGATGATTGGAAGAAATAATCAAGTGATTACAAATGAATGGTATTTCGTGTTGAAGATATAACAAGTGTTGTTATAATCTTTTATTTAAACAATAGATGTATTGTACCTATCGTTATGGGGACATGTAACAGTTGTAATTTATGAATAAATCTAGATTTACTTATCGTTTAATGGATGTTCACATTCATGTTCTAAAACGATGTATTCTGTGTTAAATAATATTTTCGCATAATGTTATTTATGAAGAAAATCTATAATCTTTCATTAAATTAATAGTTCTGATCATAACACATATATAATCAAATGATATTTGATTGTAACTTATCTATGACATAATCATCATGACAATATAAATAAGAATACATATACCAACTTCAACAGGATGGAATTTTTGAAGGCAAATGAGCTTGATTCATTTGATATATGTAAATCATATTTATATGGGAAGATGATTCACAAGTGTCTTTATCTATTAGTAGTTAAATAAAAAAAAGGCTTGACAAAAAGTTATACATAAGTGATGTATGTAATCTTTTTCAATCCATGAATAGATTTGGTGATAGATACTTAATCAATTTTAGTGAAGACTTTTATTCGTTGTTGATGAAACCTTTTGATTTGATCAAATTTTTCATAGTGAAAATTGAAATACACATTAATGAGATTATCATTAACCTTTCGATGTGATAAATAAAATGAGTTTTGTAAACCAAGTCTTCTTGGAACATCTTAGGAGTTGTGGAATTGATTTACAACTCATTCCGACAAATACACTTACTTGTCATTAGTATGTTTCTTGTGGCACAGGATCACCTGGCCACTTGAATCTATATTTTGATATTCGAGGTAGCCTTCGAATTCTCTAGTGGGATAGGGTCACCTAGCCACTAGCTGAGTGTCGATAGTACAAGTTTTGAAGAGGATAAAAATAGGCCTTGCAGTCTATTATATGATGTTTTAAAAAGAATTATTTACTTTATAAAAATTTAGAATTATGCTCACTGCAACAAATATATATTGAACATATGTATTTTCCAACCAAACAAGTGGATTAGATGCTTATATTAGGCTAAGGGTGAAATTGTTTATCCTTATCTATAATGAATACAGTTATAGAGCTTATTTTAAACAATAAGCTCAACAACTCTGGTATCTACTAATTGCATTTATGTAGAATATCCTAAATGATTGTTTAGGATGAACTTTCTACTAATCCTAATATTTTTCATTCCATAAGACAAGTGATTAGAAAGTTCTTTTTCTAAGTGAGAGCTATATGGAACTTTAAGAACTTAAGAACCATAAACTAAATGCTTCATAGTTTGGAACTAGAAAATTTCAATTGTTGTTGAATCTGCTCAATGGTTGACCAGAAACTAATAGAGCACATAGAGATGCATTCATGTATGATTATCAAGTATAGGCTTGATTAATCTTCCTTGATATAGTTTGACCATAAAGAGTAAGTGAGTTTTCAAGGGAGAAAACATACATGATTGAAAATCTTTCCAAGATTTAAGATAACATCTGAAAGTAGGAATCTTCTTTCTTATAAGTTAATTACATAGTGTGAGTTAATTATGAATCAAGATGACTCTTGTGTTTTTCTACAAAGCTAGTGGGAGCGCAGTAACATTTCTAGCCTTATATCTAGTCGACATACTAATTCTTGGAATAAAGATCTATATAGATAGATCATGGCAACTTAAAGGATTAAGTAAAATTGCATTAATTGTCAAGGATCTTAAAGAGCTTAAGATAAAGGACTCTGAGAGAGTCATCTTGTCAAATACCATATGACATTATTTTGATCAACATCCTAGTGAAAATGTTTTTGAACTAGATAATATGATTGTAAATAGTATGCTGATGCAATTGGATTAATCATATATGTCACGATTATGCATAAAGGCCAAATAAGTCGTGTGCTTTGAGCATGACGAATGATACCAGTATAATCCGAAAACAAGTCATTGTGTGACTTATAGGAATATTCCAAAGTACTTGCAAGAACTAGAGAAATATTCCTAGTCTGCAGAGGATTTGAAAGAAAGCTATGTTTAAAGTTGTTACACATGTTCTAAATTTTCAAATAGATTGAGATGTCTCTCAATCACAATCGGGTGTGTCCTCATTGTGAATGAAGAGATAGTTACATGGATAGTGGTTCCATGTAGATTTTAATTACAATTACACATTAGAGTTAGAGTACCTCGTGGTTTGTAGAACCATGTACAAAGATGCTTAATGTATAGTTCATTATGACTATGAGTAATCCCACTACGCAAGTATTGGTATCTAAGTCATATTCAAGCATCTAATTCATTCTCAATAGTTTTTATTTATATATGAGTTATATATATGAAAATGAAAATGATTGTATTCGCAAAGTTTACACAAATAAAGTTTCTCAAATCTACTTAACAAAGCTGCTTCATTAGCTAAAGCATGAAAGTAAAGTTGGTGCTATAGAGCATTGTTGATACAAGTAGATGTATTTCATTGAAATTTAGTATTTGGGTATTAGAACAATAAAGCAACATATATTGTAATGAATGATATATTGGATATGAGTCTTTCATTAAATAATTGTTGTGTTCTATATTAGCATGTTGAAATCCTTGAATAACTAGGTTATTCTAATTGTCCATAGTCGTTCATAGTTGTGGGAGAATCTATGAGGTAAGACTAATATGAGTGGATTGGTGGATTCTCATAGATATGAAAATGGAAAAGAGTTGTTACCAGCTTCATAGGTACTTGATTGGGAGAATAAGTATTGGACTTGACCCGCATCGAAACCACTTTATGGATCGTAGTCAAGAATGATGTTTTGTCAATGTTGTATCTTTTAATCTTATACTTGAGATACATATTTGGTACTTGAGGTGTAGGGATTTTTGTGCTTAGACATGGTTCAATGTTGTTTTATAAAGGGGAAGTTATAAAGGCCATCGTTGGGTATGACATGAAGTGCATTGATAGGCGTATGTAGTCAAGATGATCTTTGTGTTCTTAGACCTGAGATGCATATTTAGGACTTGAAGTGCAGGGATTGTTGTGCTTAGACATGGTTCAACGTTGTTTCGTAAAAGGCAGTCATAAAGGCCATCGTTGGGTATGACATGAACTACATTGATAGGCGTATGTAGTCAAGATGGGATTTGTCCCTTTTATTCGTTGAGAGCATGACATCTAAGACCTTAGTTAAAGTTGAACACTAAATGAGATTGATCGAGATCCATATCTCATGCTCGACATGATGTTTGAGACAAATGAATAATAGATACCACACCTTTAGTAACAATTGTAGCTTAGAGCTCCTAGAATTGGCTGTTGATGAAATGGCACCCTTCATATGTTGTCAGGGGCAGTAGCCCGTTGGTAGACGTCAACTATTGACTATGTCAGTCTATAATGAATCTTGTACAAGTAGGAGATTATTGGATCTATATGCCCAAGAATCATTATGGAGTAATATTGCTAATAATATATGATCCTATAGGGTCACACCTTTATCAAGTTGGCACATTTTGAATATTTATTATTAATATGATTATTAATAAATAATATCAATTCTTGTATTTTAATTAGGGAATAATTATTGTTTTGTGAAAATAATAATTATAAGAGAGTATTACTAGTTATTATTTCATATGGTATGAATTAATAAGTCATGCACAACATTTTGGACTAGTTGGATGCTTTTGTCTTTTACCTAAAGACAAACTTTATATTTTATAAACTTGGTGTTTATAAAAAATAAAGAATCTTACTTTTTAAAAGGCATAATGATGGTGTGGGAGGTTGCTTTTTCAACCTTCCACCTTTTGTTTCCCATGCTTCTAAAGGCTACCATTACTTTATATTATTTTAATGGTAGACCTTACTTTTCGTGGGATATATAAGAGATGCATGAGGCTTGCATTTTAGCAAGAGTGAAACACTTCTTTCTTCCCTTCTTCTTCTCTCTAAAATTGTAACTGTGTAGATGATTCATCTCCATGCATCTTGAGTTGTCCCCTTTAGTGATTAATTGAGTTAAGCACTTAAAGGCTTTAGACATATAAGAATACAAGAAGGAACTAGCATTCCAAGTGCCTTACTCTTGATGGTGGATACTTGTAGAGAAGATCATACACTTTGATCTTTTGTTATCTTCATCAACACCCCAAAACGAAGTGGGTTCAAAGGCTTCAAAGGTTATCTCTATAGCATCCTATGGTTGGTTTTATTTCATTCTAACCTCTATAAATTGATCCATGATGGTTCGGTTTTGTTATGAATCAAAAATAAACTTGTTATTTTTAAAGTCTTCCGTTGCCGGTTTTTGTGAAAAAAAATCTTTTATTTCTTATCAAAACCCAACACTACGTAAATTTAAACTAGCATCAGATGATCCCCTACTTTCTTTCGGAATACAGTAGGATCAACTGATCCTTGCTTAAATTTATAGAGTTTCAAGAAATTGGTAAGAGTTGCATACCAGGCTTGAGGCGCTTGTGTTAAGCCATAAACAACTTTATCGAGAATATAACAATGACCAGGAAATGTACCATATACAAAACCTGGTGGTTGTTCAACATACACAGTTTCTTCTAATACGCTATTTAGAAAAGCGCACTTGACATCCGTTTGATAAAAATCGAATTCCAAGTGTGCTGCATAAGAAAGGAATATTCGAACAACCTCGAGTCTCGCGATAGGGGCAAATGTTTCATCATAGTCAATACCTTCTTGTTGCTAATATCCTTTAACAACCACCAACCAACCTTGCTTTGTTTCAAACTACATTGCCTTCTTTGTCAGTTTTATTTATAAAAATGCATTTTAAGCCTATGACTGAAACATCATCGGGTTTTGGAACTAGTCTCCAAAGCAGCCTTTACTGTTTTCGGTTCTATTTTTGAAATAAAAACATTAAACATGAAATATTCTTGGTTTACATTCAGTACCCCATTTTTAGCACGAAGCTGAGCCCTTGTCAAAACTCCAGCTTGAGGATCACCAAGAACATGTTCTTTAGGATGATTACGAGTCCATCATTTCAGTGGTGGATATGCAGGATTGAAATCCAAAGGTGCATCTTCGAGCATTTCATCTGTTTTTGAACCTTCACCTGCATTGGACACTAGGTCTTAGAAACACTAGGTATTAATCCATTTTGCTCCCCCTCAACAATTGGATTAGGATTGTGATGCTCCCTCTCGACATCAGCATTCGAATGTCCATGATCCCCCTTGAATGAATTAGTAGTTGGATCATGATCCCCCTTAACACTATACTCATTTAAATAATCTTGTGATATCGAATTCAAGCGCTCCCCTCCACTTGATCACCTTGCAACACAAGGTGACATTCGACATGCTTTTGAGAGTTTGAGGTAGAATGTGAATCATCATCTTCCCTAGTTACCGCTGAATCATCAGAATGTTTCGATGCTTCAGGAATCCGATTGTCATGTGCATGAACTTTTGCATCTATTGCCCTATCAGGAACACCAAAAATTAATTCATAATCACTATCGAAAGAATTAGCAGTTTCTGACTCATCATTTGTTTCGGAAATGATAGGCTTCTGTTCAAAAGTCATTTCGACACGTTTAACATAGTAATCATCGAAAGTTAGATCGAAAGTTTTTTCAATCGTCCTTGTTCGCTTATTCAACACCCTATATGCAACACAGTTGTGCGAATATCCCAAGAATATCCCTTCATCAGCTTTGGATTGAAATTTCGAAAGGTTATCTTTGAGATTCATTATAAAGCACCTGCATCCAAAAAAATGGAAAATTTCACATTTGGTTTTCAATTGTTAATGATTTCATACAGGGTGATATTAAAACGACGATGAATAAAAGATCTATTATAAGTTCAACACACTGTTGAGACTGCTTCTGCCCAGAGATATTAAGGTATATTCGCATAGGTGAGCATCATCCTTGCTGCTTCACATAGATATTTGTTTCTCCTTTCGACAACACCATTTTGTTTTGGTGTGTAAGGAGATGAAAAATTATGCGTAATCCCTAGTTCAACAAAAAATGAATCAAGAACATGATTCTTGAAACCTGAGCCATTATCGCTTTTTATTTTTCGAACTTTCTTTCTTAGACTGAGCTTAATGTTTTTGATAAAATCAATCATTACTTGGGCAGTTTCAGACTTATGAAGAAGAAAGTAAACCCAAGTGAACCTTGAAAAATCATTGACAATGACCAAGATGTACCTCTTCTTGTTGAGAGTCTCAACAGTTAAAGGTCCACAAAGGTTAATGCGAAGAAGTTCCAACGGTTCAAAGATTTTGGAATCAATCACGATGGGATGACCTTGACGGTGTTGCTTTCCTTGTTCACAAGCTACACATAACGAATCATTATGAAATTTTAAAATAGGAAGACCACGTACAAGATCATGTGAAACCAATTTGTTAAGATTTTTGAAGTTCATATGGGAGAGTCTTCGATGCCACAACCAGCTTAGTTCAGATGAAGCCTTCGAAAGTAAGCAAACAGAAGGAACATCAATGATTGGCTTGATGTCAAGTGTGAACATATCACCTTTCCTCTTAGACTTAAGCAAGACTTCTTTTGTTTCTTTATTCGAAATGACACTACCTTCCTTATTGAAGACTACTTGATTACCAGTGCCCACAACAAGTTTTGAAACACTTATCAAGTTGTGTTGAAGACCTTCGTCGTACGCCACTTGATTGACTGTAAATTTTCCATTCGTAACCTTCCCATAACCATTAACCTTACACTTGTGGTAATTTTCGAACTTCACAACTCCAACATTTTCCAAACTTCTATAACCACACAGATTTTCCTTCCAACCTGTCATATGATGAGAGCAACCACTGTCGATGTACCATTATTCATCGTATTGCTCGTCACACAGTCTCTGCGATCAATTAAATAATTTAGGTCCCTAAGGATTTTTGGGTCCTTGGTTATTAGAGTTAAATGCATTGTGAAAAGAAGATCCTAACACCCAACTTCCAACATTTGATTTCAAGCTATCATTCAAGTTAACCTCTACAAAATTAGGTATCAAAAAGAAATCATTCATTGGTTTAGGTTCAACACCAACTTTCCATTTTTTAGCAGCAGTTCGATTCACCTCAACTTTTGCTTTAGGAACTTCTTTCCATTTTCGAACTGAAGGATTCGATTCCTTTGATGAAGAACTCCCAGTTTGTGATTCGTTTAAGTAGCTTTCGAAAGCATACCTGATTTCCTATTGAGAAAACTTTCTATATTGGTATGGATTCCCTTTGCCTTCGAGCCAATGATTTATATTCTTCATTTCAGTTTTCCCTTTGACAAATGAAGCTTTGAATTTCTGATTCAAATCAGGATTTGGAAAGTGAGGTTGTTTTGGTTTAAATGGTTCGTTTCTCTTTCCTTTAACTTCCAGTTTTTCGAAATCTCTTTTCGGAAATGATGATTTTGCATGGATTTGATATTGATGTTGAAAAAGTTTCTTATAACCGATGGATGTATGATTAAAAACTTGTTGTCCATTCGAAAACCTTCCTTGATCGTGACATTTATGAACATGCCTTTGTTCGTGTAACATCCAAAAATTTTACGCCAAATTTAAACTTTTTCAAGCATAAATAAAAGTCAAATAGTATTGTTTACAAAAATGTTTCCACATCAATATCCATCAGAGTGTCCCATAAACAGATCATAAGGATGAGGAGCGGTACGGTCACGCCTTCGCATTGCCACGATCTCCTGAAGTACCTGAAATAATAAACTGAAAATTGTAAGCCCGAGGGCTTAGTGAGCTACCCCCAAAATACCAATACCACACTGACAATACCATGTCAGCAACAATCAGTCAATCAATCAATCAACATGCATACTGGGCCATCGGCCTGACTGGACCGCCCTACTGGGCCTACAGTCTATCTGAATCCATCCCGAGCCTTCGGCATGACTGGTCCGCCTCGTGGGCCTACAGTCTCCCCGGACCGCCCATAGGGTATGTTGGCCTTCAACACAAAGCAGGACCGCCTCAACCCAACCAACACGTAAATAACCATGTTTGCATAACTATCTCATACTGACATATACAAACATCAAACATATATGTCACATTGATCATCAATCATAGAATCCTCTCGTAACGAGAGTACCGACCTAGCAGGTCACTAACATACCAATCATTACGGATCATAAAAGCATAACATACTGTCTACCCTAATTCCGATCTAGCAGATCAATCCATATGTAGCATACCATAACAATAACAACTAAAGGGCCGGCCTTGGTTCTGTAGACCCTATCGGTATAGTGAGGATAACTTACCTAGCAGATGTTGACTCGAAGGTAAACTCCAACTCTCGGATCACTTGACACAGGCTCCACCACCTATGACCATAGTGCAATATACTCATTAGTCCTTAACTCTATAAGGTACTCCATAACCCACCAGTCAACCCCTAGTCAAAGTCAAAGTCCTCAGTCAAGGTCAACAGTCCATGTTGAGCCCAACTCGCCGAGTACCCTCGGCTACTCGCCGAGTTCCTTGAAGCACAATCCAACTCGCCGAGTCATCAGGGTGACTCGTCGAGTTGCTTCGATTCTCGTTCAAACTTCATGGCCACCCGTCGAGTTCCCTCCTTGCAACTCGACGGATACACACGCATACAATCCTAGGGAAAACTCATCCGACTCGCCGAGTTGTTCTTCAACTCGTCGAGTCTTATGGTAATCTTCATCGGACTCGCCGATTTGTTCATCCAACTCGTCCAGTCCACGACCATCTTCATGTGACTCGCCGAGTCAACCTTGCGACTCGCCGAGTCCATTCAATCCCTTTTCCATACAGACTTGTTTTGAGCCATGCAGCGGCTCCAAATCACAGATCCAGGCTTCTAGGGCATGCTTATCAAGTAAAGTTGCAAACTTTACATGCATGCATGGCTATAAAGGCTCTAAATGTCTATTTTAAGTTCTTAATGGAACTTTATGCTCAAAAGGGACCTCAATCATGACCAAGTCTGTAACTTTATGCTAATAGAATCCAAGGAGGGTCCAGATCTGAAGCCACAATCTCAGATCTAGCCCATAGCTCATCTTTCCAACTTAAAGTCTCACCAAAAACCCTAAAACTCAACCAATAGAAGAGATTCACAAGGAAAAGGTGATTTGGTTACCTCCAGAAGATGATAACTGAGATAAGAGTTGATTTCCACACTCTACTTGCTCCAATCTCCTTCTCCTCTAAGCCTTCTCCCTCCAAAGATTCTCTTTTCAAGCTTCAATCACATAATGGGCACACACACTCACGTATTATGGTTTTAAGGGGCTCTCAAAGACTGTAAAGAGGCCAAAGGAGGATGAGGTTCCTTTAAATAGGTGTGCAAACCCCGGGATTGAGGGTTTCATCTGCCAGCTCCTACTCGCCGAGTCCCAATATGGACTCGTCGAGTAGGTCACTTAACACGCGATCTTGCCCCGCTGCTACTCGACGAGTAGGTCAACTAACTCGTCGAGTAGAGCTTAACCCGAAAACCTTATTTAAACAAAACCTGAAAATCGGGGCGTTACAACTCTCCCCCACTTGAACTAGACTTCGTCCTCGAAGTCCATTGGAATAAACAATGACGGGTAATGCTCGTGCATCTCCGCCTCCGACCCCCATGTCCACTCGGATCCCCTCCGATGTTCCCACTGTACCTTTACTAAAGGTATTTCCTTGTTCCGTAGAATTTTCTTCTTCCTTTCCAAAATAGCCACAGGCCTCTCCACATAGTCAGGCGCTCATCGACCTGAATGTCATCCAACGATACCACTGCCTCCTGGTCCATGATGCATTTCCGCAATTGCGAAACATGAAATGTGATGTGGATCCGGCTAAGTTCCTCCGGAAGCTCTAGCCTATAAGCCACCCTGCCAACCCTGGCAACAATCCTGAACGGACCGATGTAGCGGGGACCCAATTTTCCCCTCTTCCTGAAGCGGATCACTCCCTTCCAGGGTGAAACCTTCAGGAGAACCATGTCACCCACCTGAAACTCCAACTCAGATCGGCGTCGGTCGGTATAACTTTTCTGCCGACTCTGAGCGGTCTGCAGTCGCTGTCTAATCTGCTGTATCATCTCGGTAGTTTGCAGAACTACCTCTGTTTGACCCATCACTATGTGCCCAACCTCGCCCCAGCAGATTGGGGTCCTACACTTCCGCCCATACAACAGCTCGAAAGGCGGGGCGCCAATACTGGAATGATAGCTGTTGTTGTAGGCGAACTCTACAAGCGGTAGGTGGGAATCCTAACTCCCACTGAAATCAATGACGCATGCCCTCAACATATCCTCGAGGGTCTGGATGGTCCGCTCACTCTGCCCATCAGTTTGCGGATGGAACGCCGTACTAAAATGCAGTCTCGTACCCAGTTCCTCGTGGAACTTCTGCCAAAAACGGGAAGTAAATCGGACATCCCGATCAGAAACAATGGAAACTGGAACCCCATGTCGAGAGGCAATCTCGCGGACGTACAAGTCGGCCAACTTCTCTGCCGACGAACTCTCCCGTATGGCTAGGAAATGGGCACTCTTGGTCAATCGATCCACGATGACCCATATAGCATCAAACCCCTTTGCCGTCTTCGGCAACTTCGTGATGAAATCCATCGCGATCCGTTCCCATTTCCACATGGGAATCTCTAGAGGCTGCAACTTACCATGCGGCCTCTGGTGCTCGGCCTTGACCATCCTACAGGTCAAGCACCTCTCAACAAACCAAGCGATAGCTCGCTTCATGCCAGGCCACCAATAACTCGAACTCAAATCACGGTACATCTTGGTGGCTCCCGGGTGAATAGAAAAGCGAAACTTATGAGCCTCCTCCATCACTGTCTGCCGGACCCCTCCGGACATTGGAACCCAAACCCGACCGTAACGGGTCAACAATCCACGGCTATCCTGAACAAACCGGCGCTTTCGCCCTTAATCTTCTCCAACTTCCAGTTTTTCGGTCTCATACCCTCAATCTGAGCATCCCTGACCAAACCTACCAGCGGGGAATCCACCGATATCCTCATACACCTGGCTGGGGTCGAGGACCCAGCTTACTTGCAGCTCAGAGCATCCGCAACCACGTTCGCTTTAACAGGATGGTAAAGGATCTCACAATCATAGTCCTTCACTACATCCAGCCACCTGCGCTGCCGCATATTCAGTTTGGCTGATCCATAATGTGTCTCAAACTCTTGTGATCCGTGTATATGGTACAACGGACCCGGTACAGATAGTGCCTCAAAATCTTGAGAGCGAAGACCACCGCTCCCAACTCAAAATCGTGCGTGGGGTATCTCGTCTCATGCGGCTTTAGCTGCCGCGATGCATAAGATATCACTCGTCCCCTCTGCATGAGGACTGTCCCTAAGCCTGTGATGGACGCATCACAAAATACCACTAAATCCTCCACTCCCTCGGGGAGTGTCAACACCGGCGCCTCGCATAAACACTGCCGGAGGGTCTCAAACGCCCTCTGCTGCTCCGGGCCCCACCGGAAATTCACCTCCTTCCTCGTTAGACGAGTGAGGGGTACGGAAACCTTGGAGAAATCACGAATGAATCTCCGATAATACCCTGCTAAAGCCAAGAAACTCCTGATGTCTGAGGGAGATCTCGTAGTCCCCCACTGCATAACCGCCTCCACCTTGGCCGGATGGACCAAAATCCCCTCCTGGTTAACGAGATGTTCGAGGAACTGAACCTCTCGCAACCAAAACTCACACTTCGAGAACTTGGCATACAGTCGTTCTCGCCGTAGAACCTCCAGCAGCTCCCTGAGATGCTCCTCATTCTGCTCTCGGGTCTTGGAATATACCAAGATATCATCTATGAACACAATGACCGAGCAATCGAGCATCGGTCTGCATACTCGGTTCATCAGATCCATGAACACCGCTGGCGCGTTGGTGAGCCCAAACGGCATCACCACGAACTCGTAATGTCCATAACGAGTCCGAAACGCGATCTTCTCCACATCCTCCTCCCTCACCCTGACCTGGTGGTATCCTGATCTCAAATCAATCTTGGAAAACCAAGATGCACCCTGCAGCTGATCGAAAAGATCGTCTATCCTCGTAAGCGGATAACGGTTCTTCACCGTTAACTTGTTCAGCTCCCTATAGTCAATGCACATCCTGTGCGAACCGTCCTTCTTCCTAACGAAAAGGATCGGTGCTCCCCAGGGTGAACTACTCGGATGAATAAACTGCCTACCCAGCAGCTCCTGCAACTGAGATCATAGCTCCTGCATGTCCGGCGGTGCCAAACGGTACGATGCCTTGGCGATAGGGCCGCACCTGGCACTAGATCAATCCTGAACTCAACCTGCCTCATCGGAGGCACTCTGGGTAACTCCTCCAGAAACACATCAGCAAAGTCTCTAACCACCGGGACCTCTGAAACTGAGAGCTGCTCTCTAGCCCGCGTATCCACCACATACGCCAAATATCCGGCATACTCGTGCTGAATATACTATCGAGCCCTGGCTGCCGAATAAAACCCTGATCCCGACATGGTGCCCTCACCATATACTACCAGTTCTCCCCCACTTGGGGTTCGAACCACCACCCGCTCTCCCTCACAGTCGATCATGGCGCCGAAACGGCTAAGCCAATCCATCCCTATAATCACGCATACATCCACCATGGGGATAGGAATCAAATCTATCGGGAAGGACACCCCAAAAATCTCCAACTCGCATCCCCGGTAGACCGAGGAAGCAGAAACCCCGTGCTCGTTGGCGATCGAAACTCGCAACGGACACTCAAGATCATCTATCGGCACACTGAACCCTCTAGAGAAGGTCCGAGATACAAACGACTGACTCGCCCCCGAGTCAAATAATACCCAAGCGGGCAAAGAATTCACTAAAAACGTACCTAACCACAGGTACAATCAATAAGCATAACACCAATTACAATGACTGAGACAGAGAATAGAAACGTACCAGCAACCACATCCGGTGCTGCCTTGGCCTCCTCGGCCGTGAGCTGGAAGGCGCGACCCTGAGCCTTCGCAGGCTCCACTCTGACTGGCCTCCCATCTCCAGTCCTCACAGTGGCTGGCGCGGGACCTTGTGCGGACTTGGCGGCGAGCTGCGGACAATTGGTCTTCACATAACCAACCTGATGACAATGGTAACAAATCCGCATATCTGTTGGAGAGGCGGACTGACGGCAGTCCCTGGCATAGTGCCCCTCCTTGCCACATTTGTGGCACCCACCTCCTGCTCTACAAACTCCCGAGTGAACCATGCCACACTTTCCAAAAGTGCGGCTCTGCTGACCCCCAGACCGTGCATCAGCGGTCTTAGACCGCTTAGGCGCCGGCTGAGACTGTGCCGGTGCATGATGCTGCTCCTTCAGTTGCAGCTCTATCTCCAACTCACGCCGCCTCGCGGCTTCCTGTAGGTCCAGGAGGGTCTCACAACGCTGTGTAGCCACAAACTGTCGTATATCCGTCTTGAGCATACTCAGATAACGAGTCATCTGAGACTGCTCCGACGCAAACTCCGGGCAAAACATAGCACTCTCAGTGAACATCCGGGTAATCTCCATCACAGACTCCCCATCCTGTCTCAATGTCAAAAACTCCTGAGCAAGCCGCTCCTGTTCCACGCGCGGAACGTAGCGGGTGCGAAACATATCCCGGAACTGCTCCCAAGTAACAGAAGCCCGCTGATCATCAGAATATGAACCTGTCGTCAATCTCCACCACCTATGACCATAATGCAATATACTCATAAGTCCTTAACTCTATAAGGTACTCCATAACCCACCAGTCAACCCCTGGTCAAAGTCAAAGTCCTCAGTCAAGGTCAACAGTCCATGTTGACCCCAATTCGCCGAGTACCCTCGGCTACTCGCCGAGTTCCTTGAAGCACAATCCAACTCGCCGAGTCATCGGGGTGACTCGTCGAGTTGCTTCGATTCTTGTTCAAACTTCATGGCCAACCGTCGAGTTCCCTCCTTGCAACTCGACGGATACACACGCATACAATCCTAGGGAAAACTCATCCGACTCGCTGAGTTGTTCTTCAACTCGTCGAGTCTTATGGTAATCTTCATCGGACTCGCCGAGTTGTTCATCCAACTCGTCGAGTCGACGGCCATCTTCATGTGACTCGCCGAGTCCATTCAGTCCCTTTTCCATACATACTTGCTTTGAGCCATGCAGCGGCTCCAAATCATAGATCCAGGCTTCTAGGACATGCTTATCACGTAAAGTTGCAAACTTTACGTGCATGCATGGCTATAAAGGCTCTAAATGCCTATTTTAAGTTCTTAATGGAACTTTATGCTCAAAAGGGACCTCAATCATGACCAAGTCTGTAACTTTATGCTTATAGAATCCAAGGAGGGTCCAGATCTGAAGCCACAATCTCAGATCTAGCCCATAGCTCATCTTTCCAACTAAAAGTCTCACCAAAAACCCTAAAACTCAACCAATAGAAGAGATTCACAAGGAAAAGGTGATTTGGTTACCTCCAGAAGATGATAACTGAGATAAGAGTTGATTTCCACACTCTACTTGCTCCAATCTCCTTCTCCTCTAAGCCTTCTCCCTCCAAAGATTCTCTTTTCAAGCTTCAATCACACAATGGGCACACACACTCACGTATTAGGGTTTTTAGGGGCTCTCACAGACTGTAAAGAGGCCAAAGGAGGCTGAGGTTCCTTTAAATAGGGGTGCAAACACCGGGATTTAGGGTTTCATCTGCCAGCTCCTACTCGTCGAGTCCCAATATGGACTCGTCGAGTAGGTCACTTAACACGCGATCCTGCCCCGCTGCTACTCGACGAGTAGGTCAACCAACTCGTCGAGTAGAGCTTAACCCAAAAACCTTATTTAAACAATACCTGAAAATCGGGGCGTTACAGTTCGTTAGGTTGAAAACCATTTCTTTGAAAATTGTTTTGTGAAAACCTTGCATTTTGACGATTAGGAATAAAATTCCTTTGTTGTTGAACAATTGGTGTTCGAATTGGTTTTTGAACTTTGGAATGGTCTTTTGAAAAATCATTTTGTTTTTGTGCGGGTTTTTTTCTGATCAAAAGACTTATTTTGTGCAAAAGTATTAACTTGTTCAGTCGATTTCTGTTAAGACAATTTTTGTGAAAAAAACATTTTGTTTCTTAAAAGACTTGATATTTTTCCAGTAAATCTTGTTTCATGATTTTGACATTGAAATTTCTTCTTCTTTTGAAACTTTTTGAATTTGTTCATTGAAAATTTGTGCTTTTGTCTTTTGATTTTGAGAAACTGGTTCAATTGGTTGTTTATCAACATTTTCTTTTTCTGTTTTAACTTCCCAAATTCTTTTTGGTTTTTGCCTTTAAAAAGTGGATGAGTTCTTGTTTAGGGTATTTTCAACCGTGCTTTGGTTTGAAAAAAATCCATCTTTCGTAACTCCTTTATTGTCTTCATCAACAATTTTGTTCATTTTAGGATTCACTTTGTCTTCATTTCCTGTAGTGACAAACACCTGATTTTGAAATACCAAATCATTGGTGCATTTGAATGACGGATATACGACTGAGTTCGATTCGAGATAATGAGGACCTTTTTCCTTCATCACTTTTTCAAATTTCTCTGATTCCTCATAAACTTGATCAACAAATCTGGGAATGGTTTTTTCGTCCTCGTCACTATAACTGTCATAGTCTTTTTCTTCCACATAATCATAGTCATGAGCTTTCGAAGGTGAGGGTTGGTCAGTGTTAACCTTTTCCAATAATCATTACAAATTTCTTTACCCTTTACCATTTAAGTGACATTTATGACATATAACTGAGAACAGTCAACAGTTTCTTCCTCCTCAATCTCACTGATATTGTCAGAATCATCTTCGATATCAGCAAAATTGTGTTGAGAGTCAAATGTAGAATTCTCAGTCATTTTCAAAATTTTGATTTGTTCGGTCTTAGTCAAGGTCTCATTCACAATATGTACCAAATCATTAGCATCTAAACATTCATCTATTTTAACAATACCATATGCATACGAATCATTTGGGACTTTGTCAAATTCAGAGATCTTTTTCTCACAATCAGAGGATGTCGAATCTACTTTCTCCCTTTCGAATACCAAGAAGGAAAATAATTTCCTATGTTGTACCTTACTAATATCAGAGGAATGATGAAGATCTGTTAGTTTAGCGTACAATTGTTTTGCACTATTGCAGCAAAATGTTACGCTATTTCATTAAAACACAATTGTCAGCTCTAACATTATCCCTATCTAGAGAAATATTTTTCAATTGCACTTTAAGATTATCTACTCTACTCCTCTTTGTCTCCAAATGTTTATGGGTTTCTAGCAACAATGATTTCAATTTTTCAGCATCGCTACTAACAGAAATATGCATGTCTTTAACATAAGATAGAGTATCATCGAAGTCAGATAAAAAAACATCATATGAACTGAAAGGAATATCAAAGGATTCGAGAAGAGAACGTACCTTCGAAGTCATTGGAGATTTTTCTGCTCCAGTAGAAATAAAGCACTGTCCTATTACTTTCTCTTCGTCAGAACTTCCTTCCTCAAACCTCGCATACATAGCACCGTGTGTGGGGTTCCTCATCTCCTCATCATCTGATCCAGCGACCAGATTTGGTAGGTACCATCCCTATCACCACTTCCCCTTGCAACGAGTGACATTCCCTTCGTCCTTGCTCTTACTTCCTCCAGCCTTTCGACATAGTAGGCTTCATCCTTCACTCTTTCTTTCTTCTCCTCTCTTTTCCTCAACATGCAATCAACTACCAAATGGTTCGCACCATTACAGTAATTGCAATCAAAACCAGAATCTCCTTTTAGTTTCTTCCCCACCTTCTCACCAGTAGTCTTACTCTCCTTCTTCTCAACCCTCGACTCTTCTCTAACACTCTTCCCAGATAATGAATTTCCATTGAAATCATTGTTTCCTTTCAACTTCGGATTGAATGTCTTATTAAAGAACTTGTTAACTTTTTTGTTCGAATAATAAGCCACAACTTCATCTTCGGAATTCATAAGAATACTTTCATCACCAGAACCATCAATCTCAGCAGACTCGACTTCATACTCTTTTCGTGACACCTTCGAAACCAATGCAAGACGGCCACTTAGATTTATTTTTCCCTCTTCAGCAATTTCATTGATCTCACCCTCATGAGGTTTTAGAACATTATAGAGATCTCCCAATGAGTAGTTATCGAAGCTTTGTTGGGTTTTGATCATCAAACTAATGTTTCTCCATTCCTTTCGAAGCCCCATTAAGAAGGTGAGATTGTACTCGAGAGTAGAACGTATAACTCCATAACGATTGCATTTGAAGATTAACTCGTTTAGATGATCGTAATACAGTTCGATTGTTTAACCGTCCTTTTGGTTCACCCAATTCAAGTAGAAACTGCTTAACATAAGTTTTCTTTGTCTTCTCACATTCCTGATACTTCACTTTCAAAGTATCATAGATTTCTTTTGCTGATTTGCAACCTCGAACATAATTGTAAACCACCGGTGGAAGAGCACAACAAAGTTCACGCAAACACCTTTTATCATCCTCTTTCTATTTGTCCGCTTGGACACCAACATCAACAGAGGAACCAATTGTTCCGACTTGTTCTAGCCTTCCTGGACGATAGTCTCCACTGGTAATACAATGCCAAAGATCTTCAACAATCCCATTGAAATAATCTTCCATTCTATCCGCCCATTGCTCCTAATATTTAGGAATTAGCATCGGAATTTTGGTAGAAGAACCGAGAAGATAAGAGAAACCAGTCATAGTATTCATCAATCCCATTTTGTCGAAGTTTGCCATTAATGTACAGACTGAAATGATGAAAGCTTTAGAAAATGGGATCTAACCGATGATTCTTACAGAAAAAGATCAGAGAACACTCGATTTGTCAAACAAAATGCAAAATCGAATAAAATCAATTGATTAGATTAGGTTTTCTAAATAAAAAATGCAGAAAATTTCTGAATCAAAAAGCGATTCAAAACTTTTGAAAACACGAGAAAACCAGAAAACAACTGAAAGAATCCTGCTCTGATACCAAATGTAGTTTGTATGAATCGAGTGTTAAGAACGAAATCAGAGTATAGATTGAATTAAGAACACAAAAGTAAATATAATCTTTTTGGCTCTTTGATTTCTTCTGAATGAGTACAAGAGTTTGAAAGAGTAAAGTTCACAAAAGTTCACCAAGTTCCCCTCACTCATATACCTACCCTTATTTATATGAAGTAACAGAAGCATACAAAAAAATACATAAGGACTAGACACGTAAGCTTCGAACTCTAAACAGTGCCTTATGTAATACGTACATTCGAATACAAAATACAGACTTCGAATCTAGACAAGCCAAATGGTACTTCGACACCTCACAACATAATTCGAACTCAGCAAAAACAATTTAAAATTTTTAACATTCATATTTATCTATCATTAAAATTTTTAACATTCATATTTATCTATCTTTAAATATTTTACATTCTAAGAATGTATCTTGTCATTCGTAAGTCTTTCATTTTAGAAATACTTTCCGAGTCAAGGTGAAACGACTTGCATAGTCAAAATGCTACTTCAATTGATTAGGTATATCTCATATATACAAGGTTAGGAATATCACTATCCTCCCATTACTTCTTACTAAACACACATGTTCTTTTCATTTTGATATAAAATCATACCTTGTATCTTCATATAAAAATGACTATTCCAACCTTGAGACATTTTCTCTATATCCACACGTGGATCTCAAGCATTATACATTTTTTAAGGATAACATGGATTAAGAAAACCTCTAGGCTAAAGTATATAGATTTCTTCTAGTAGATGTCTATTAAGAAAATATGTTTTTCTTGAAATCTATTTTCTAAATCTCATATTTAGAATATGAAGTTATAGTAGACAATATCTTTGCTGATCTAATCATAGCTACTTGTGAAAAGGTTTGATCATAGTCAATGTCACGAGTATGAGAAGGACCACAGTTAATGACATGATTATGATAAAATCCTTTTATAACAAGCCTTTCTAAATGTGTATCATATCCACATATGTATTCTTTCTAAAAGAATCTTTTACTCCTTCTTGAGAGAGGAAGATTAATCAAGCGCATAATTGATTATTAGACATGGATTATATCTCAATGTTCACGACTCTCAGTCATTTATCAGATCCAAAATTTGATATAGCATTTTGGTAGTTGATGGATTTGCCAGAAACCATCAAGAATAACTCATCAATGAGAGATTCCACATTTCTCAAGTCAAAGATGATTTCTAGCATTAATGCGAATAGGTTGCATTTGTGTATAGCTATGATTCAAGTTCAAAAATTCCTTGTTGAAACTAGTGCCAACAATTTCTACATTAGGCTATGGTTCTTGAGCCGCTTTAAGTTCCATGTGCCTCCCACTTCCTTTGTCATTAGAATCTTGCTTTCTGCAGTCTTAACATTTAGAGGAATAAGGAAACTTATTTTTTATGGGTTTGTATATAATAATCTAAGGAAGATAGTTTCTAGTAATTAGAAAGTAAACTTTATCTGGTAAGGTCTACTTCATCCTTTATTATCACTTAAATATTTAGATGGCTCTACTGGATTGTATCTTTTGCTTTTTCTTAGACATTCATTAGAAAGTAAGCCATATGTCACAGTGTATAGTTCCTTAATAATTATTTTCGCTACAGATTACTGAAAATATGATTAGGAATACTTTATGTATAAATAAGATTCACATATGTCAAATAAACTACATTATTTTCGTTCAAAAATCCTTTTCTTGAAGTTGGAATATGTGTATTTTATTTATATAATAAAGATAACAATATCTTAGAGAAGTTTTATTTAAAACAAGTTGAAAAGTGCTTGCATATAGAACTTAATTTTATTTATTAAAATATTGATGTATAATTTATAATTCTATTAAGAGATCTAGTCTCATAAATAGAAGTTAATCATTTAAGAATATCAATATTATCATTATGAAAAATGAACAAGTAAATAATCAAACATTTAAATAAAATAACTAAGACATATATATTTAGACATGCTAAATTTAAAAAACATATTGTTCCAAAATAAACATTGTTTTATATTGCCAGTAATTTATGTTCTAAACATAAATAATAAACTAAACTCTGAGAGTGTAGTTCCAACTTGCTTGTGGTCAGTTGGTTGCTCTTCTATAAATATATGCAAGCAAGTTACAAATAATAGATTAACATTTAAGTACCAAGTACTTGAGTGTTATATGAAAAGTATAAGTTCTATCTAGTAGATATTTTAAGTACTAGTCTCTTCTAGAGTTTCTTTTTAGATAAGAGGAGTAGTTCCTCTTCCAGTGTCCAGTTTTTCCACAAAAGAAACAATATCCATCTATTGCGGGCCTTCATAGATTTCTTGGGCTTAAAGGTGTTCAGTCTATAAAACATGAGCTTCTTAGATCATACAAAAGTGACTTTTTTCAGCCTTGCATTATTCCGTTGTTTGAACTAGATTGAAAAAAATGTCACTGTATCTATTGGAATATTGTTTAACCTGTTATATCATATATATATATATATATATATATATATATATATATATATATATATATATATATATATATATATATAAATTCTCAAAGACTTCCTAGAAGTCATGATTAACTGTTGCTAGTTTGATGTTCTAAGCATCTTTAGCATCAAAGTGATGCCTTTACTAGGTATCATGTTCAGGTTTATTGCTGAAAGTAGTTTGTTTAGGACTAGGACCTTTAGGTGTATACAATTTCATATCTCTCACAAGATTGTCTCTCAAGACATGAACCCATTTATTGAAGTTGTTTCTCTTGAATATTATTGTTTTATTAAGTCATTTAAAGAAAATGACAATTCATGGTTATTAGAGTGGATTTAATATATATAATTTTTTTTTACAAAATTCATTTTGTATTTTCATTGTCTAATCTTCAATAATTAATTCCCTTTTAATTTCTAAAAACATTAATTATCAAAGTCTAGGATCCAAGTTGCAAAACAAATAAATGCGTTGGTATCCTTTATCCCATTCATTTGAATGCAACCCTGTAGATTTCGATTATGAATTATATTCTACTATGTAATTCCTAGATTTATGAGATCGCTAATAACAAATTTAATTAGACATGTTTGATCTCATATATGACTCATAACTCTTTTGCTTAGGTGACGTTTATCGCAAAAGATTTTCTATCAAATCATCCAATTTGAAAAACTTGCGTGATCTACCTATAACATGGTTTTAGGAATCATAAAAACGCCCAGACCATCAAAAGATAATACTAAGTGGTTATGTGACCTTTATCCCACAAATGCATATAAGAGATGTGCAAGTGTTCTTAAAAATGGATTGTATAGATGTGAGGTTTGTAAGGGGCTTTGATGTTTTTATAATTCTATTTTATAAAAACATATTATATCATGGTTATTGCATGCATCCAATAAGCCATGGTATTCTTTAAAAAATCATATTTTATGTAAAATCATATTTTAACAATGTTCTTTTATAAAATCCGGTTTTATAAAATTGATGCGCTTAAATTTTAATAGCTAGTATTAAGTCCGACGTTTGAGCACTTTAAAACATTTGTAAACATTTTAATAAAACTTATTTTTATAAAATAAGGTTTGGGGTTTGATAAGTTTACAAATCTCTATTTTAAACTTATATAATTTTAGTCACAGAATATTATCGGTTACTAGTTTTGGCGATAAAGCTTGTTTTATTTTAAAACTATTTTATGATCTTATGTTAAAAAAGTAAATTTCATTATAACAAAACTCCTTTGTGATGTTCATTTATGTTCAATTATTATTTTGAATTTGAAAACAAATTTATCAACCATAACATAATAATAACAACATAAATGTAAACAACACAAACATATACAAAGACGTATGTGCATAAACCACCCAACTATTGACATTTTGTGAGCCATCAAAAAATGTCACGGCCATTCCTAAAGGGACATTTAAAGGAACAAAAAATCTTCTAATAATGTTGTTGTAGAAGCTACCACTTGAAAAAATGCCCATTGTTTACAAGTGGTTGAAAAGCTTCTTGAAAGTAATAATCCAACAACATGCAACAATTTTCAGAAAAGGCTGCAAAAAATGTTGCATTTGGACCAACAGCTGCAAGTGAAACTCCCAACAGCAACACCTTTAGCACCAGTTTACAGAAAGGTTGCTTTTTCCCTTGCATATTATAAAGTTGCGAAAATCACCTTCTAATCTTCAAAAAATGGCTCAATCTTCATTTCTTGATACATTTTTGTACAAATAAATTATTTCCAAAAATTAATCTATTACTTACAAAAATAAATGAAAAAAACTAATCTATTTAATTATAACCATATGAATAAATAAATATTACATACACTTTTTCAACAAAAAATCACAAAGGTCCTAGGCTAGTTTATGCACATCATACACATTTATATACTCAAAATTATATAAAACAACTCTTTATTTTTCTAAGACAACTTTTATGACTAAAAAGATGTATGTAAACTTAATAACAATTATAACCATTTTAAAAGTTGTCATAAAAAATATGTATGGATTTTTCTTGCAAAGAGAAAAACATCAATGTTTTCAAAAAACAAAGATTTCACCTTACTTTAAGCCTTTATAGTGTCTTATCACTTTAAGACCCATGCTTTATCAAATCAACTAGCCATGCTTTGAAAGAGCATGGTGTGTTGAATAAATTATTAAAAAACAAGTCTTCTTTCTTCTTTATGGTCTCATTGAATATTTTATAAAAAGAAGAAGCTAGTTTTTCTATAAAAAATCTTCTAAATTTTTTATAACTTATAAAATATATAAATCCATATAAGACAAAAACCCCTTTTGATCTAAAAAGATGTACATGACATAATAAATTATACCTTATGATATATTATGGTGTATTATGATATAAAACATTGAACATTAATATTTCTATGAAACAAATAATTTACTATTAGTTACAAGATATATATATATATATATATATATATATATATATATATATATATATATATATATATATATATATATCAAGAATCAAATTCTTATAAATAATATATTTTCATCAAGTTGTTGTTAGTGTGACTCTATAAGATCATATATTATCTAGCATTATCATTCTATAATGACTCTTGGGCATACAAGATCATTCAATACTTTCATCTTCTTACAACATTGCAGGTTGAACCTTTACTAAGATCACCACAACACCATTTGAACTGACGAGGTTCTCCAAAGTTGAATCTCCAACAACCACAACTTATCATGTTGGTGTGAATGAGGAGTCATTCCTATACCTGAACCCTACCACTTCATGCTAGAGAGTATTGGTTACTCTTAACTACCACCAATAACATCAAACCCGATTGGTCAAACATAGATCAATGGCTTGATCCACCAACACTATATATACTGCTAATACATTTTCAAACCTTGGAAGGAATTACTGACTCTCTTGATGGACATAGTCAATCCAAAATGATCCACTTATGGGCATCTCTTACTTTACCTATACGTACCTCAGAAGGTGACTTGCATATATCATGCAAAAAAAACACGCTATCCTCTGACATCGATCCTACAATCATCAATCCTTTGGTAAAGGATAACTAAATCCTTACTGCATGCTTAACCAAACTCTCTAAGTCTGATGTATACCTTGAGTGGTCTATCCTTTTTCAACATGAAAGCACTCGATGCTCCATATGGAAAATTACACGACCTACTGAATTCCTTGCCCAACAGCTCCTATGCTGCGAGGATAAATCCCACATACATGAAGGTACAAACCTATATGGTTCTCTTGGCTATCTGATCCATACCCATAAATTCGGTAAACTCCTGGATGCTACCTAATGCTTGGAAGCAAAATATAACCATTCCTTTAGAAACTCTTCGATAAAATTATAGCCTATGGGTATTCTAGCAGAACACCTCCATCTTCTTTTACCAGCATAATGAAACCAAAACTAACAACATCCACCTACTTATGCCTCAGTCCTCTTGGAACTTCACGTTGAAACCAAAAGTTGAATTGCCCTTTTCAGTTTTGTCTTAAGGGTCGGTTCTCCGCCACTTGGGTTCGACCCACCATTTGTTGGATCTGCCTATGTGATTCGCAGCTCTTTTTGACTTTGAAGAAACTCTTAATTTTCATATCAATGACCTTGACACTTTCATCATAGCATTATTTCTTGTGCCCACCGCAAGCGATCTTCTTGTATAACACGACCAAGATCCGAATTATATCATGATAAGCACAAAGTTGTCTTAGAAACATACCAACGCACACATATAACTAAATGCTAGATGAGGATAGTACAAACCTAGTAGAAATACTAGCAACAACGACGACTGCCAAATCTAATTGTAACATCCATAAAAATCATGATAAATTTAAACTTTTAAAAACAACCTAAATTCATAGAATTTTTACAAATTAGTTTTCAAAACATTTTACAACATCACAATCTCCCAAAATAATAGGTCATAAACAAGTGGATATCTACGGTCATGACTTCGCCTTCCCACGGTCATCCGAAGTACCTGAAACATAACCCAAAACTGTAAACGAACGCATAGTGAGTTCCCCCAAAGTACCAACACATAACCAGGTAACATATACAGTAACATCATGTAATGGGTCCACAACTAAAATATTGGATTACCCCTGAGCCCACAACATAAGTCTGGCTTGCCCTCGAGGCCCACAACTTATTTTTGTCTTGCTCCCTAACAAGATCAGTCATCAGACTGAAATACCAGCAAGCCCTAAGTACGAGTCTGGCATCCCGCCCGGTCCTCAGCTTGTATCTGGAATGCTCAAGATCCCTCAATATGAGTCTGGCATTCCCTACCCGACCCTCAACCCATATATGGAATGCCCCAGGGTTTGTTAGCTACAACATGGAGTAATACAACCTCAACCAAACACAATATGTCGACATATAATAGATAATAAACATATATTGTTAATCATAAAGACAGAATCACAGGTAGCCCTACCGATCTACCAGAATAGCATATTAACAACTAGCATAATCATGCATATCTATTCCACACTCAACATATCAGTAAATATCAGGATATCAAACCAATGGGCCGACCTTGGTGCCTTCGACCTGCAAGTATAGAGAGAAAAACTCACCTCGAAAACTGGACAAAAGCTTATAAGGTTGTTGGAACCTGAAAGTGAACCTCTAGCAATCCCAACCACTTTTGTAGATCCGAAGTCAGTCAGAGTTCCGAAATGAATTATTTTAAGGAATAAGTTGGTGTTCGGACTTGAAACTTTGCTCCGGAAGAGAAGATGATATTTCGAACCAAATGAAGGCATTCCGGAATGGATGTTATGTCCGGAATGTTAACTTATCTGAATCAATGTTTTGTCCTTTTTCATTTATTGTATTTGTCATTTAGCTTGATGTTACATTTCAAAGGACTAAATCTATTTTGTCAACTTGGATAATCAGAGTGTCAGGAGTAACTCTTTTATCCAGTCTTATGTATGTAAGTCAGTTTGTACGATGTTTCATGTTCTCCTATTTAAAGGAGTTTTCAATGACAAATGAAATGACAGATTGTTCATTTAAGATAGCAATATTTCAGTCATTTTACCTTTCAAATTATTCTCTCAAACATTCTTCTTGCTCCTCATTTATTATCTTTACATTGATCATTGTGCTTACTCTTCATTAATATCTTGAACACTTTATTGAATGCATTAACTCAGACTTGACTGGTCTTGCCAGACTTGACCGGAACATTCCTTAGAAAGAAGACATTGATCTTAAGCATTAACTCAAGGTTTGAGTTTTCAAACCTTGTCCCTATGCATCAGATCGTCCTTGTTCTCACAATTGGTGGTTGTCCTTTGAATCCATAAGATCACATTATAGTTGATTTGAAATTACCTAGGTATTTCGATAATTTCTATGTTAAGGATAAAAGTTCTTCTATATACCACCTTTGTTCAAGATATCTTAAGTTCAATGGCTGCTTCTAATACTCAACAAATGTATTCAATGCAAATAGCAAATAGCGTGGGTTGCCCTACGCGTGCCCCACTGCTAGCTGTTGAAAAATATGATCACTGGAAAGTTAGAATGGAAAGATTTTTTACTTGGAAAAGAGAAAGGTGAATCTATTTGGAGATCCGTTAAAGAAGGTCCTTATGTTCCTGTTCGAACCATGGTTAGAGATGCTGCTGCAACTCTCTTGGGATAGTTTCAACAACGTCAAGCACCTCTCACTGCTGATGACCTTGAAAAGTTGCATGCTGATCAAGTTGCATTTTCGAAAATGGTGTTTGGTGTTCCACCATCTCTCTTTGAGCACATCAAACTGTGTAAATCTGCAAAAGAGATTTGGGACACACTTCACGATTTATTTGAAGGGTCAGAGAACATGAAGGATAAGCGCTTGACTTCAGTTGTCAATGAGTTCGACACTTTCACAACAACACCTGGTGAATCTGTTGCCTCAGCCTCAAACAGATACCAAATTGTTGTCAACAACATGACAACTCATGGGATAGTCCGAACTCCACTTGAGTACAATCTTAAGTTCATTAAATGTCTGGGAAAGGGATGGGGAAATGTGAAATCATGTCTTCAGAGCAATGGATCTCTGAAAAAGCTCAAGCTCTATCAACTTTTTGATGAACTTCAAGGTCATGAGTCGAATGTTGCTCAAACTCTACGTGAACTCACTGGAGGTCCTCTTGCCTTAGTCAGTTCCTATGATCCACAAACCTCAAACCCAATTATTTCGGACCCTCTTACTGTTGTTGTTCAATACACTCCTCCTGTTCAACCCTCACCTCCTAACGTTCCTGCTCTCACAAACTCAAACTTTCAATCTATGGGTGACCTTAATCCTGATGAAATGGACTCCGAATTACACTTTCAACAAGAATTTACCTTACTCTCTATGAGATACAATCGCCCCTTCAACAAGCATCACAACAATCGATTCCAAACTTCTTACCCAAATAACCGCTTCCAAGCTCCCCACCAAAACAATCATCAACCATTCAGCAAACCTTCCGAAAACCCCCTGCCTACAAGCCAAATCTTCCTACTCAGAATCACACTTCAGATCCTCCACAGCTTTCGAAATCTGAGAAACCCAAGATTATATGTCACAAGTGTGGACATGCAAACCACTTTGCCAAAGACTGATTAGCCGAAGCTCCACAAAAACCAAAGATCAAGGACTCTGCTTACTATGCACACAGAGCTCATGTAAGTCCCTAATCTGCTTGTGTATCAATCAGATCCAATTGATGGTGCAGAATCCCAATCAATTGGATGATGTCAGATCAAATAGAAGAGAAGGAGAAGAAGAAGATGATGAATCTTGTATGTATTGATATGAATGAAGATTCGGATACAAGATTCACACACACTAACACACACTCTTTTTTCTCTCTCTCTATAACACCTTCAAATACACACACTTAAGCTCCTCTAGTCTATTCTCTAGTCCTCACCCCTAACACCTATATATATATATATATATATATATATATATATATATATATATATATATATATATATATATACTTGGGGAACATGGGTCGTAAATGGGTTTACGGCCGTAAGCCTGTTTATGGCCGTAAACACTGGCTGTAAACACATATATGGCCGTAAACACTGAGCTGTTTACGGTCCTAGACATAAAAATACATTTTTCCTAGAAAAGTAAAGTATAAACCATAATTTTTGACCCAAAAATCTCCCCCTTGGTTTATAGCTTTCTTTTCTTAATTGACCCAACAAGCTCCCCCTAAAAAGTAGCTGGCTTTTCTTGTTAATCTTCATTGGGAGCTTTGGCTTCAGCTTTAATCTTCAAAGACTTCAAGATGAACATATGAATCTTCAATGAATGACTTCATCTTGAGCAGTTGAGCTTTTCTTCAGAATTTGGCTTTGAACGCACGTCGGGTGAGGAGGCTTGATGTACTGATTCTTGAAAGATAGCGCTTTCAGCTTGAGAATCTTCAGAGAGAACATCAGAGAGAACTAATCTTCTGGTTCACTTCAGCAGGTACAAGATAGCAGCAGACTGATTGAGGAGGCTTCAATGCAATCCGTCACATAATCTTCAAGTGCAGCTTCACCTTGCTTCTAGGGTTGAAAGATTGAATGTCGAAAGAATAATATTCATTTCTTGCTCCTTCGAATGAGAATTCTTCGATGATCACGGATGAAGCATTGGTTCAAAAACTTTCGACACAAACTCCATGAGTCTCATCTACACCTGAATTCACTTTTAAGACAAAACAAAACTAAAAGAAAACTTAGCATACAATATTTTTGTATTTTTCATATTTTCTGAAAAAAATAAAACAGAAACAAAAATATTTTTGGATTTTTGATTTTCTTGAACAAGAAATAAAACAGAAATAACATTATTTTTGGATTTTGATTTTTCTGATTTTTTTTTTGATTTTTTTTTTGATTTTTTTTTTAATTTTCCCCCTAAATTTATGCATAGAGGAAAACTATGAACAAATTTAACAAAAACAAAAATATTTGGGATCAAAGTTGTCAAGCAATCCAATATCGTTTATCAGCACACTCCTGCATGTCTAGATCTGGTCAATCACCGGTATTGTGGTCCACTTAAACACAAAGGATGTTGACAATTTGGACATATTATAGGCGACAAGTCATTGTGATATATGTTCCTAAATTGACATTTAGCTGACGACGACCAAGGATATTCTTGTCCACTTAAATTAAGCAGCAAGATCTACAGACAACCTATTAAATGGTTCAATTTTAGATGTACTAGAACATGTTTCCCACTTCCTGATATACCCCGGTAATCAAGAACTACCAAAGAACTCCTTACTTTAGGTGAGTATTCAATCATTAAGAAAGAAGTCAGATATAGAAGTGCATATGTTGTATCCCAGGTCGGATGTCTTCCAATCACACAGAGGGAACAACATATGACTAACATAGATAGAGGGATTGAGAGATAGAATCTTGCATATGATGTGTCCCAGGTCGGATCTTCCGATCACGCAGAGTGGACAACATATGGCTAACAGATAGAAAGAATTTCATAGATAAGGAGGTGCGTAGAATTAGAGTTGCATATGTTGCAATCCAGGTCGGATATGTTCCAATCACGCAAAGGAAGCAACATATGACTGACAGATAGAAAGCAAGAAAATAATTTCCTACATACCTACTTTATCAGAACCCCCCAGTTGTCGTATCAATACCGGAATTAAGGACATGAGTCCATACATCAAGGAAATGTTGAGCCACAATTCTAGATAATTAACTTTTAGTGTATCTCGTAGGTTCCCATGTTTATCTCACTGCTCAATCTACCCGAGCGTCGTATGGTCAGTCCAAATGAAACTATCTAAGTCTATATTGTCTAGTCCTTTCATGGTCAAACAATGTCTAGTCCATTTAAATCATTTGTTCCTACCAGCATATTGAATACAGAGTCTAGACAATTCAGCTTTAATGCATTACACGAATTGCATATTGCCCTTTAGCACTAGACTTCATATCACTTCCCAATAATAACTACTAACGAAAAACTATTAAGAAAATGAAAAATTGTCTTTAAAACAAATCAGAGTAAGATAAACTCAGGAGTATAGAGAAGAAAACGCAAACCGTAATTCACCGATTGAATTTGCATCCAGAAGGTCTGAGAACAACACGCATAATCTCAGAACATATCCGAAAATTCTTCATGTCATTAAGCACTAACCCCATTTGTGATCCCTTCCTTTCTTCCTTTCTCGCAAAAGGACACATACTCTCAAACAAAGATCTGAGTGTTGTACAGTTGAGAGATGTCCCCTATTGTCGCACCCCCAAACCAGAACGGCGGAAATGTTCGGGGCGGAGGACTTTAAGTAAGTCTCACAACACATGTAACATAGTTATCAAAGTACAACCAACCATTGCATTAATAAGTATAAGTTTTACATAAGCGTTTAAACATTACATATTCAAACACTGAAGTAGGTACATGAGAAGACAAGAGTCGCGGTACGGTACTAGGTAGTCTTCTCAAAAGCTTCGGGAGTGTACCTGTCTACTGGATTCCTGAGAATACAAGTTATTTGGAAAGAGTAGATCAGCATTTAAGCTGGTGAGTTCATAAGTATTTTAGTTCTGTTAAGTATACCCTAAGTTCTTTGAATAAGTTCACTGGTTTCTCCAGGATATCCTATATTTCCTGAGGTGCTAGATTGATAACCTCAATAGTTTCCCTTTGTAATTACTTAGTTTATATTGATTATACATAACACAATATCGAATGGACAGTCAATTGGGTGCATCTGCCCAAAGCCCACAACCAAACAAGGAACAGGAAGTAAGGCGGAAGTCACCCATTTCACTGTCAATCGGATATTACTTATGTATAACTATGATGTAATAACTAAGGAATTATAGAATTAACCACTAAAGGTCTTTTATGTTATACTAGTTTACGGAGATTGAGTGACTAAGTTCCATCGGATAAGTGGTTTAATGCATAAACCGTTCTCTTTGTATTACTCTTTTGTATTTGTATTCCTTTATGAAGACTTGAAAATGAGAGTGTGCCTGGCTCCACCAGGTGTTAATGAAAACTGTATTAAAACATCGTATTTTTGTATTCTATAAACTGGTACTTTGAAGGTGTACTTTCGTTTATTTGTTTATACACTAACGTATTGTTAATAGTTTTTTAATGAGTAGTTTTTATTATAACCATACTATGACGGATGGCCTGAAACAAACGCTTTGTGGGCGTTTAAACTGGTGATAACAATTGTCACTCATCGGCGTGTATGCTGGACTGTAGCTAGCAGCCTGAGTGCGGGGTTGTCAATCCCGATATAGATCTACACACACTTGTTTCGATCCCCGGCTGGAGATTCTGGTTATAATGTCAGGACTTTCCTATGTTGTCTAAAATGAATTAAACAACCTGAATATAGAGTCTCATAAAAAGCATATTAAACGTTACATGTATATTAGTTTTGAAAACCCAATCATTCTGAAATAATGATTGACAGTATATTCTTAGTCTTCCAAACATGTATTTGATAAGTGTAAACCCTTGATTTGTTTAGAATCAAAACCCTGGTTTCTTGTAAAACAGTGTATTCTAGTATACTTGAATTATGAATTATTACCTCGTGTTTGCTAACTCGGGTACTCTGTATACTACCTTTTCTAATGCAAACCCGGCAGAATGTATTATTACCTCGTGTTTGCTAACTCGGGTACTATGTATAGTACCTTTGCTAATGCAAACCCGGCATTACCACGTGTTTGCTAACCCTGGTACTCTGTATAGTACCTTTGTTAATGCAAAGTAGGTATGATGTATCTTTACTTATTTAATAGGTTGTTTTTATATTAAAGGTATTATACATATCTTGGTATAGTTGAATGTATTTTGATAATTTCCTTGGAAAGTATACAGTCATGAATCATACTTGTATATTTAGTTTTGAATCATAAATTATACCTATTATAATTTATATGTTCTATCTGATTAGCATGAATTCTCATGGAATATCACCTTTGCTCAGCCTGATACAAAGGTAATGATACTAAAAGGAGTAACCTTTTAGACTCACATATGTATAATATATATATAATTAAGAAGGAAACGACCTTCGGACAAATAATACAACCCTAATTCCACATCCAAACAAGGAAAAGGATATAGGATAATTCATTAGTCCTAAGCCCTTCAAATCTTATTTATATATTTATACATATATAAACATGATTTTGAAAGAATTTAACGGAGTTTTTACATGACTTTAAAGAATTTAACGGAGTTTTTACATGACTTTAAAGATTTAACATGGCTTCACGTTATTTTGAAAGTATTTGGTAATTCTTAAAAGCATACGGAAATTCTTTGTATGATTATTATTACATACAGTTATTAACACAATTTAATATTGTGTTCAACTTGTATTCCCCCCTTAAAAAGTATTTAAAAACCATTGAAAAGGTAAATTATAGGGGTATGAACTCACTTTGATAAGCGGTGATTCGGGCAGCGTTTCGTTTCCCGTAAAGAGTTTATTTAACGAGAAACCGGCTCAAACCGGGCAGAGTTTCGAAAGGAGAGAGGATGACTTCTCGAGAATTACGGGGTTCCGGGGCTTACTTCGGGCTTTAGACCTGATACCGGGGCCTTGGGGGTTGTTTATGAAGTTATGTAAGTGAGAGGAGTGAAAAAGGGCCAAAAATGAGGTGAAAACCCTTCCATCCGAGAAGGCTCGCACCCTTTATATAAGGGTGCGAGGGTTCGGCCAAAGGGGGACAGGTGGCGAGGCGAGGGTGAGTCAGCAGCCACGTGTCGGTCAGCAGCGAAGCCACATGCGAGGGTTCGGACAGCAGGCTCGCAGTGGCAGTCTCGGATTGGACCATTCTTCGGTCCAGTAGAAAGAGGTCACGTATGCGAAGGGGGTGTCTCCGGGGTGTCCGATGCGAGGCTGTTCGCTTCTTAGTGGACCTCGGTTGCGGTCCAATCAGGAGGTGCCACGTATGGCTTCGGTCCACTCAGCAGGTGACACATGGAGGTTCGCACGTGATGATGACGTGTCCGAAGGGTGACATGCGAAATTTCTCGGTTATCCACAAATTCTCGATTTTCGTGCCAAAAACTTGCGAAATTCATAACTTTCGCATACGAGCTCCGTTTTTAACGTTCTTTATATGCACGCGTAGGTAAAATTATACTCTACGAATTTTGTTTAGACTTCGTCGGCTGATTTGGAATTTATTTTTAATATTATTATTTTAAACAGACCGGGATGGGAATCCGTTAATAATTCATAACTTCTTCATCCGACGTCCGTTTTCGTCTGTCTTTTTACCGTTGTGCTACTTTTGACAAGACCTTCGATTCTCGTTTAAGTTGCGTCGGCTAAATATCGATCGATTTATATTTCGAATTTTTAGCTGTCTACTGCTAAACCGAAACTTCGAAAAATCATAACTTCCTCATACGAAGTCAGATTTTGACGTTCTTTTTATGAACGTTCTCGGTTTAATATATTCTACAAGTTTCATTTAGATTGTTAAGGCTAAAAACCCTTTTATCGAAAATTCACTTTTTACACTAAACAGTGTTTTGTCGGTTTTGACGCGGATTTTTGATTGGTCATAACTTCTTCGTTATAACTCGGATTTCAGTGTTCTTTATGTTTTTGGAAACCTTGTTACAAACTCTACCACTTGGTTCATCCCAATTAAGATTATTGATCAATTTATTTTTGACCAAAATTTGACTGGTGTCACATTATCCCCCGTTAGAGCGAATTTCGTCCCGAAATTAAGTCTAAAGTGATACTCATGGACTAGGTCTAATAATTCCTTCCCAAGTAAATTCAGGTCCCTAGTTTGTAATCCAGCGAACCTTCACTAACGGGATAAGACTTAGCGTGGTTCTTCAGATTTCCCTATCCATGGTTTTTATTGGTTCTTCTACAGAGTGTAGACTTTTATTTAACTTGATTTCATCGAGTGAAATAACAAGTGTTTTATCGGATAGAAACCTCTTTAGATTTGATATGTGAAAGATGGGATGAATGTTATTAAGTTTTTGTGGTAGTTTAAGTTTAAAAGTACAAGACCGATTCTGGTAAGAACCTCAAATGGTCCTATGTACTTTGAGTTTTGTATTTCACGCTTTCTCAAGCGCATCTTGTCCTTCCTGAGTGAGACCTTCATATGACAAGGTCATCAATCCTGGAATTCCAAGGGTTTTCTTTTATTGAAGTCGTAGCTTCTCTGGTTAACTCTGGAAGCTTTATGGCATTTCCTGATTCGTATTTTGTTTTTGGTAGTTTCTCGGATAATTTCCAGATCAGCGAGGGTGCTGTGTGGAAATTGGATCTCTAGCTAGTTGCGTATTACCTACTTTAGTCCAGTGCAGATAGAATCTGTACTTATGACCACAGAAGGTTTCGAATGGAGCAACTTAAATGCTAGCGTGTTAAAGGACTCGACTAATTGGTAAATGGATATCCCATTCTTTACCATAGCCGATCCCATAGAATCATGACTACTCTGGTTCCTAGAGGTTTTTTAGTGACGGCCTGAACTGGGAGATGATTCTATTATCTCAGTGGATATAACAGATATTGGCATACCGTGCACTCACACGTTCTAGTTATCTTCTCTACTTGCCACATTTTCAGGTTTCAAGGCTTCCTGTTGAGCCTCCTTACTTTGTGTGGAGAGATTTGAAAGGGTTATCATAGTCCATGATTGGAACTATGACCTGGGTACTCTTTCCGACTTAGGGTGTTAACTACTAATTTGGCTTTATCGAGATGATAATGAATTTCAAATTCGTAGTCATTTAGTAGCTCAACCCACTGTCGTGGTCTCATGTTGAATTCCACCTGGTAGAATACATGATGCAGGCTTTTGCTCCGAAGTTCATGATCAGACTCATACTTGGCTCATCCACCATCACCTCGTGTATACAAGTCGTATATAATTTAGATTTCACAAAACGTTCGGATGGGTGACTCTGCCCCAGGTCCACAACCAAACAAGGAACAGGAGATAGGGCGGAAGCACACATCCTTAATCTTGTTAAGTCTAACTTATATACCACCCTCGTGTATACACTTAGCAGCGATAGATTAACTTAATGAGTTCTTAGTCTCTATTCTTGAACTTTACCTGCGGTACAATGATTTTCCTATGAGATCTATTGAGGTACTTCGGTAGTTACTGACTTCTATGACTACTTCGGTGCTTTTCGCTCGAAGTTTCCTGTCTACTGAGTAGGCTAGAATGGCGGGGTACTCTTCGCATGGGTACTTCTGAAGTTTTGAAATGAGAGACAACCTAAGGGTTTTGTGTTATGGATTGAAAGAATTTCATCTTACGGCTGATTAAGGAAAAAGTTCTCTTATACAGCATAAGAATTTTCACATGGTAAGGGCCAGGCCAAACCATGTCGAATGAGGATGTCGGAATTTTCTCGATGAAATAGATAATAAGTCGTTCTGGGACGAATGCTTACTAGGATGATATCCTATGTACCTAAGTTCTTAGTGTTTCTAGTTTTATTATATTATAATCGCTACGAACCCCTTTTGATTCGAAATTGGTGGGTACTACCAATACGAGGGTTCTGATAATTTGAAATTATGAACTTTCATGGAACGATCCTTACTAGGTCTCTCTATAATCCCTTGGTGTATACAAGTCGTGTATAATTAAGATTGGTAAGACCTTTGACTGAGCAACCCTGCCCTAAATCCACAACCAAACAAGGAACAGGAAATAAGTCAGGATTACTCACTCTAAGTCTACAAACCTTAATTATAAATGACCCTTATGTATACACTAAGTTATCATAGCTTACCTGTTAGGGTTTCAAATTTTTATATAAGTGTTATGATTTAATTTGAACGGAAGAGTAATCACAATTATAGATAATTATCGGGGTTTGGAAGCGTACCAAAATATAGCAGGGTTCTTTGATGCTTTCCCATGTATTGGGATCAAAATCCTCCTGCTCCCCCGTCGTTCTTCTCTGTTGGACAGTCCCTCTTGTAATGTCCTATTTCACCACAAAGGTGACATATGGGAATGGTTCCAACATCGGTAGTTGAAGTGATGAACTCGACCGGAGTTCTACAGATGCGGGCGGTATCCCCTTTATGTTGCATCTATTGCAATGCAGCTCTCGGCAAACTGCATGATGATGGTAGTTGCACTTGCTGCAGTCTGGGAGGTTTCCTAAGTACGGCTTGGTTGGTGCTAGAATAACAGGGCTGATGGGGGTATCGACTGCCCCAGTTCGTTGCCCTCTGCTAGGTTCTTGAGTTGAACAACTCCCTTCCTTGTTATCGAACTTTCGTTTAAGGATATTAGGCTTAAGGTTCGAGGTGTTCTTACAAGTAGGTGCTTGTGGCTGTACTTGGCCATCACGACGATCGGGGTTACCGATAACATTACTACTAACATTTGCATTGTTAGCATTAAGGTGTGCAATGACAGCTGCAACAGCTGCTGTGACCGCAGCTTGAAACGTAGCTGCATCTATCTGAAGGATTGGTGTCTCGCTGGTGGGTTGGTTACACTTCTTTGGAGGCATGATTCTGTTACATGATAAGAAAATGAGTTCGTGAGCGACTTTCGTGTCTTTAGATGTATTCTAACCATTTGTATCTATGTATTAATCTTTCGTTTTGTTATATTGTTCTTAATGATTCGACCTGCATCCCTATGATGCAGTCTTGGTAAGGAACATAGTTAAGTTTCTAGAATGGTTAGGAACCGAGTATCATCCGAACTAAGTTACCTTCATTTGGCGGATATCGTTTCCCAATTTTCGAAAATATTCGAAAACAATTCATAACAGTGTCTACATAAAATAGACTTATGAATTTGAAAAGTAATCACTATCAATTAAGATTCCGTGATCTGATTTATTGTCATTAGCCGTAATAGGAAAAGAGGATAACCTCCAAACCTAATGTGAGTAATGAAATCACTAACTCACTAGGTTGAACCGATTTACTAGTTATTACTTAGATGAAAAGGTGCTTGAACACTTCACATGAATCATGTGTGGTTTCCTTTTGTTCTATTCTGGGTGGTAATGTTTTGTTCTCTCCTGGTATCTATAGGGTGTCCTTCTCCTCTGTAGGTATATTGATTTCCCGATCTATCTTACTTCCGATTCTGACACTGATCCCCATTACTTCGTAATGAAGATTTTGAATCTTGGAAGTTCATGCGAATATCTCATTGGTGTCCTTAATAAGGTAAAGGCACTAAATGATTTCTATAGTTTATGTACTTCTCATATGTTTCTTTCTTGGGATTCTCCTAATGAAATTCTGTTGGATTCTCCTTGACTCTTCTATTGATTGCTGGAGTAACTATGTTTATCTAACGGGTTTATACGAGAATGGGAAGGCCTAAAGAATCTATGAGAAAATTTGAATTTTTACGAAGGTGATTCTTTCTAGTCCTTCTATAATCACATGGTGTGTACCGATTATATATAATCCAGATCAAATAGCCCTTTGAATAAGTAATCCTACTCTAAAATCACATCCAAACAAGGAAAAGGAAGTAGAGTGAAAATCACATATTCTAAGTCTATAAGATCTCGGCTATATATGATCTTAATGTATCCACTTAGTAATTATAGACTTATCAGAAAAGATCTTTTTAACATTTCCCCAGAGGTATGTAACATACCTCCATGTTATTTTAGTTATGAGTTTGATTCTTGGACTTCTAGATTCAAGAACTTAACAAGTTTTCAGTTTTCTTGTTATAGCATCCTAAAATACTCCCATAGTATTTTAGTCTTTGGTTCTAGAATTCTTTTGGTGTTTAGGTAAGTTTTAGACCAGTCGCAACACTACAATCACTCCCCTAAACACATGTTGGTCATATCTCGGATAAATATAGTTGATCAGGCTATATTGATCCCAGATATGATTACGTCACTGTCTAGGTTTAATTGCAATGTCCAACATCTAAATACTTTAGTTTTGTTCTTCTTGTGATACTCATTCTGGTATATATATACTCTGCATGTACTTATACTTTTATAAAATATTGATATATTTTTAAAGTATAACTCTTGGTCAGAGTGTTTTTATCCCAATGGGTTTATAGTTGTATATCTTTTATGACTGATATACTGAGTTCACTATAAACACTGCTCTGATACCAATCTGTCGCACCCCCAAACCAGAACGGAGGAAATGTTCGGGGGCGGATGACTTTAAGTAAGTATCACAACACATGTAACATAGTAATCAAAGTACAAACAACCATTGCATTAATAAGTATAAGTTTTACATAAGCGTTTAAACATTACATATTCAAACACTGAAGTAGGTACAGGAGAAGACAAGAGTCGCGGTACGGTACTAGGTAGTCTTCTCAAAAGCTTCGGGAGTGTACCTGTCTACTGGATTCCTGAGAATACAAGTTATTTGGAAAGAGTAGATCAGCATTTAAGCTGGTGAGTTCATAAGTATTTTAGTTCTGTTAAGTATACCCTAAGTTCTTTGAATAAGTTCACTGGTTTCTCCAGGAAATCCTATATTTCCTGAGGTGCTAGATTGATAACGTCAATAGTTTCCCTCTGTAATTACTTAGTTTATACTGATTATACATAACACAATATCGAATGGACAGTCAATTGGGTGCATCTGCCCTAAGCCCACAACCAAACAAGGAACAGGAAGTAAGGCGGAAGTCACACATTTCACTGTCAATCGGATAATACTTTTGTATAACTATTATGTAATAACTAAGGAATTATAGAATTAACCACTAAAGGTCTTTTATGTTATACTAGTTTATGGAGATTGAGTGACTAAGTTCCATCGGATAAGTGGTTTAATCCATAAACCGTTCTCTTTGTATTACTCTTTTGTATTTGTATTCCTTTATGAAGACTTGAAAATGAGAGTGTACCTGGCTCCACCAGGTGTTAATGAAAACTGTATTAAACCATTGTATTTTTGTATTCTATAAAGTGGTACTTTGAAGGTGTACTTTTGTTTATTTGTTTATACACTAACGTATTGTTAATACTTTTTTAATGAGTAGTTTTTATTATAACCATACTATGACGGATGGCCTGAAACAAACGCTTTGTGGGCGTTTAAACTGGTGATAACAATTGTCACTCATCGGCGTGTATGCCGGACTGTAGCTAGCAGCCTGAGTGCGGGGTTGTCAATCCCGATATAGATCTACACACACTTGTTTCGATCCCCGGCTGGAGATTCTGGTTATAATGTCAGGACTTTCCTATGTTGTCTAAAATGAATTAAACAACCTGAATATAGAGTCTCATAAAAAGCATATTAAACGTTACATGTATATTAGTTTTGAAAACCCAATCATTCTGAAATAATGATTGACAGTATATTCTTAGTTTTCCAAACATGTATTTGATAAGTGTAAACCCTTGATTTGTTTTGAATCAAAACCCTGGTTTCTTGTAAAACAGTGTATTCTAGTATACTTGAATTATGAATTATTACCTCGTGTTTGCTAACTCGGGTACTCTGTATAGTACCTTTGCTAATGCAAACCCGACAGAATGTATTATTACCTCGTGTTTGCTAACTCGGGTACTCTGTATAGTACCTTTGCTAATGCAAACCCGACGTTACCACGTGTTTGCTAACCCTGGTACTCTGTATAGTACCTTTGTTAATGCAAACTAGGTATGATGTATCTTTACTTATTTAATAGGTTGTTTTTATATTATAGGTATTATACATATCTTGGTATAGTTGAATGTATTTTGATAATTTCCTTGGAAAGTATACAGTCATGAATCATACTTGTATATTTAGTTTTGAATCATAAGTTATACCTATTATAATTTATATGTTCTATCTGATTATCATGAATTCTCATGGAATATCACCTTTGCTCAGCCTGATACAAAGTTAATGATACTAAAAGCAGTAACCTTTTAGACTCACATATGTATAATATATATATAATTAAGAAGGAAACGACCTTCAGACAAATAATACAACCCTAATTCCACATCCAAACAAGGAAAAGGATATAGGATAATTCATTAGTCCTAAGCCCTTCAAATCTTATTTATATATTTATACATATATAAACATGATTTTGGCATTTATACTTTGAAATAGCTTATAAAACATTTTTCAAAGAATTTAACGGAGTTTTTACATGACTTTAAAGATTTAACATGGCTTCACGTTATTTTGAAAGTATTTGGTAATTCTTAAAAGCATACGGAAATTCTTTGTGTGATTATTATCACATACAGTTATTAACACAATTTAATATTGTGTTAAACTTGTATTCCCCCCCCCCCCTAAAAAGTATTTAAAAACCATTGAAAAGGTAAATTATAGGGGTATGAACTCACTTTGATAAGCGGTGATTCGGGCAGCGTTTCGTTTCCCGTAAAGAGTTTATTTAACGAGAAACCAGCTCAAACCGGGCAGAGTTTCGACATGAGAGAGGATGACTTCTCGAGAATTCTGGGGCTCCGGGGCTTGCTTCGCGCTTTATATGTGATACCGGGGCCTTGGGGGTTGTTTGTGAAGTTATGGAAGTGAGAGGAGTGAAAAAGGGCCAAAAATGGGGTGAAAAACCCTTCCATCCGAGAAGGCTCGCACCCTTTATATAGGGGTGCGAGGGTTCGGCCAAAGGGGGACAGGTGGCGAGGCGAGGGTGAGTCAGCAGCCACGCGTCGGTCAGCAGCGAAGCCACATGCGAGGGTTCGAACAGCAGGCTCGCAGTGGCAGTCTCGGATTGGACCATTCTTCGGTCCAGTAGAAAGAGTCCACGTATGCGAAGGGGGTGTCTCCGGGGTGTCCGATGCGAGGCTGTTCGCTTCTTAGTGGACCTCGGCTGCGTATGCGAAGGGGGTGTCTCCGGGGTGTCCGATGTGAGGCTGTTCGCTTCTTTGTGGACCTCGGCTGCGGTCCAATCAGGAGGTGCCACGCATGGCTTTGGTCCACTTAGCAGGTGACACGTGGAGGTTCGCACGTGATGATGACGTGTCCGAAGGGTGACATGCGAAATTTCTCTGTTATCCACAAATTCTCGATTTTCGTGCCAAAAACTTGCGAAATTCATAATTTTCACATACGAGCTCCGTTTTTTGACGTTCTTTATATGCACGCGTTGGTAGAATTATACTCTACGACTTTCGTTTAGACTTCGTCGGCTGATTTTGACTTTATTTTTAATATTATTATTTTAAACAGACCGGGATGGGAATCCGTTAATATTTCATACCTTCTTCATCCGACGTCCGTTTTTGTCTGTCTTTTTACCGTTGTGCTACTTTTGACGAGACCTTCGATTATCGTTTAAGTTGCGTTGGCTAAATATCGATCGATTTATATTTCGAATTTTTAGTTGTCTACTGCTAAACCGAAACTTCGAAAAATCATAACTTCCTCATACGAAGTCAGATTTTGACGTTCTTTTTATGAACATTCTCGGTTTAACATATTCTAAAAGTTTCATTTAGATTGTTAAGGCTAAAAAGCCTTTTATCGAAAATTCACTTTTTACACTGAACAGTGTTTTGCCGGTTTTGACGCGGATTTTAGATTGGTCATAACTTCTTCGTTATAACTCGGATTTCAGTGTTCTTTATGTTTTTGGAAACCTTGTTACAAACTCTACCACTTGGTTCCTCCCAATTAAGATTATTGATCAATTTATTTTTGACCAAAATTTGACTGGTGTCACACCTATCATGTGCCTGGAACAACCACTACCAACAAACTGAAGTCTGATGATATGCCTCCATAGCTGCTCCGACACAGAATGGGATTTGTTGGTCTTTGGAACGCAGTCCATTTTGAAACTGGGTTGACCTTTGTCATCCATGCATAGTACTCTCTCCCATGACATGTCCTGCTTATCACAAACAGAAGATGTAGAAATATTAGAATCCTTAGAAGATTTGGGAGAGTGAGCCTTTGGAACCCATTTGTAGTTGGGTGGCTCGGTACTTGATTTTGAACTTGATGTCGGCCGTTGAAATGACTTTGACCTAACCGGTCTTTGTTTCACTGGAGCATCTCTTGGATTGGGCTTCTTGGCTGGCATTCCCTTCTTGCCCTTGGGATGCGGATTCTTGGCCTTGTGGGTTTGATTCTTGGCCTTCTGCGCGTTCCAGTCACCATGGTCTGAACGTGACCTTGAGGGGTTTCTTTTGGAGTATCTCCCTCTTGGCGCGTTCTACCAACCTTGTGCATAGTAGGGAACGTATGCGCGATTAGGACAATTTCTGGCAATGTGTCCAGGTGTTCCATAGTGAAAGCATGTCTGCTTCTTCACGTAGGAGTTGTTTCTTCCTGCCCCTGGTGGCGTATCCTTGCCTTGTCGCTTGTTGTTCCCACAAGCACACTTGCAACAGGCACTCTGATTTGCTTGTTTTGGTGGCCTGTATTTACCAATAGCAGGTTGTGTGACTGGTGAGGGTGGAGGTGAAGTGGATGTGTGTGACATCCCCTAATTTCTCGGCCAGAAAAGACCGATTTAATTTATGCTTTTTAAAATAAAATCAGAGAAATCTTTTTAAAAGATGTTGCGGAATTGGTCCCCAAAACAAAATATGATAAAAGTTTGTAAAAACCTTTCTTTAAGAAATATATAATTTCATTTCATATCAAAACCTCGGGATGTCATGTTCCGATACAGATCAAAAGCATAAACAAGACATTATAAGCCTTTCAACAGTTATTTACAACTACTGGCCTATAATCCAAAAATCTCTCATCGTCCACCGACTATGCTCGGGGTCCACTACCTGTAACATAAAAAGCTGAGTGGGTCAGGCTTGGGAGCCTGGTGAGCATATAGGGATTTCAACCCACAGTAATAATAAACTTATTAAGTTCACCAATCAACAATAACCCTGATTACCCGTTCCTGTTATCCTCACTTTACGTCCCTAAACACTAATCACAAGGGACCTAGCCTAAAGAATATCATCGGGATGGACACTACTGCTAAGGGGTTTCCTCAGCCATACATGTCCTAAAGGCAACCATGACGGGGATGGAGTACAGCGAATGAACACTCTAGTTCATTAACACCTACAGGCTACGGACCTGCTAATGTTTTCCACTGGACTGTCTAGAAGGTCCGTGGTCGTCATCCAAACTCCGCTAGATGACTGAATCTCAAATCACATCGAGGCCTCTCATCACTTTTATTTTATCACACATCACTATCTACCCATGTTCTACCCAACATATTTGTAGATAAAAATACTTATACAGTTTAAAACTTGTATAAAACATCAACTCAACAGTCACCTCAAATAAACAATTAATATATTTGCACATAGCACATATTATAAGGTAAATACTTCATATCTATGCGTAAAATGAAAGTGACTATACACTCACTTGATTTGATGATAATCGGGCAGCAATTCGTTTCCTAAAACGTTCGTTCCTAATAAAACCGAGAGTTTTATTCAGAAACCGGGCTCTGCGAGGGTCGGGCATCGAAACCAAAAAGATAAAATTTTCGGGCTTCTCGGGCTCTTTGTGGTGTATTCTGGGGGTTATAATCGATATCGGGGCTTTGGGGGATGTTAAGATGAAGAAAATATGGAAAAAGGGGCTAAAAGTGACAATTTCCCAAAAGTACCCGAGAAGGCTCGCATGACCCTTCTATTTATAGGTGTCCGAAGTCGGTTCTGGTGGTGGGGTCCGCAGGCGAGGGTGCGCAGGTGGCTGCACGTGCGAAGGCCTCGTTGTCCTCTCCTGATTGGACCGAGGTCTAGTCCGAAGTAGGGGGGATCCGTGGCATGCTGCGAGGGTTCGGACATGTGCTAGAGGGTACGTGTCGCCTTCTCAGTGGATCACTTCGGATCAGGTCAGGAGCTCGGATGACTCAGCAGCTCGGACACGTGGCTCGCCTGACTCACCAATTTCGGACACGTGGCACGTTCTAAGCGAGGGTGACGTGGCAAAAACGTGACTATGCGAATTTTCTCGATTTTCGCGCCAAAACTTCTAAAATCCATAACTTTCGCATACGAGCTCCGTTTTTGACGTTCTTTATATGCACGCGTAGGTAAAATTACGCTCTACAACTTTCGTTTAGACTTCGTCGGCTAATTTTGATATTAATTTTGATATTATTATTTTTAACAGACCGGGACAGAAAATCCGTTAAAAATTCATAACTTCTTCATCCGACGTCCGTTTTCGTCAGACTTTTTACCGTTATGCTACTATTTACGAGACCTTCGATTCTCGTTTAGGTCGTGTCGGCTAAAAATCGTTCGATCTAAAATTCGAGTTTTTAGCTGTCTACTGCTATGCTGAAACTTCAAAAAATCATAACTTCCTCATATGAAGTCAGATTTGGGCGTTATTTTTATACTTACTCTCGGTTTAACGAACACTACGAGTTTCGATTAGATCACTAAGGCCAAAAAGTAGTTTATCGAAAACTCACTTTTTACGACATTCGGCCCCGTGCCGGTTTGTCGGGAAACTTCGACAGGTCATAACTTCTTCGTTATAACTCGGATTTCGGCATTCTTTATGTATCCGTAATCCTTGTCACGCCCACTACAAGTTTCTTAATAGATATCGGCTTTATCAAAAATTTAATTTTTGACGCTCATTTTTATTCTTAATTAATTAAACCCTAATAATTAAGCATAAAACACATAATTCACATAATATTCACATAATTCATTTTCATTTCTTCAAAATGAGTTACAAAGGTTAACCTAGACTATAATGTCAATACAAATGTCTAGCCTAGAAACACGGGCATTACAATTCTCTCCCCCTTAGGATGATTCCGTCCCCAGAATCACACATCAGCAAACAAATGCGGGTAGCGACTCATCATGTCACTCTCCGTTTCCCAACTGAGATTTGGCCCATTCGTATGTTTCCAACGCACAAGCACTAAATCGTCCATCTTGCATCTCAGCTTCTTAGTCTTACGGTCAACGATCGCCTCAGGTTCTTCGATCAACCTCTTGTTTTCATCCAACTTTAACTCAGAAATGGGAATTATGTCGGGCACATCTGCCGTGAACTTTCTCAAATAGCACACATGAAAGATATTATGAATACCCTCCAGTTCTTCCGGTAATTCTAGCTTGTAAGCTTGATTCCCGATCCTCTGAAGAACTTTAAATGGTCCAATAAACCTTGGACTCAACTTTCCCCTCTTACCAAATCTTATAAGTCCCTTCCACGGCGAGACTTTAAGTAAAACCGAATCTCCAACATCGAAGGATATCGGTTGTCTTTTCTTGTCAGCATAACTCTTTTATCGATCTTGAGCAGCTAACATCCTTTCCCTTATCACTTTCAACTTTTCAGCAGTCTGATGGACTATTTCAGGTCCCATAAACTGCTTTTCCCCAGCTGTCACACCCCGAAACCGATGGCGGAAACGTTCCGGGGCGGAGGACGTCATGCGTAGTATCACAACAATTGTATCATAGAAAGCACAGTAAACACAACCAAACATTGAATACATACATGAAAAAGGTTTACATTGTCATAATACATAGTTTATACATATCAGTATATAGCAAAAGTAAAAGACGTGACTTCAGGATGTTCAATCTTCTCCAAAAGTTGGCAAAAGTACCTGCCTATTGATGTCCTGAGAATACAAGCAGTTTTAAAATATCAGCATAAAGCTGGTGAGTTCATAAGCGTTTAGTTCTGGTGAAAGAAAGGTTTCTTTGATCCTTTGAAAAGTATTCATCAAGAAAATCCCATATTTTCTTATGAAAGGTGTTTGATTTCCCATTAGTTATATGATAAACCACCTGTTTATGAAAGTTTGAGTTATCCCAAAAAAATCCCATATTTTCTTATGAAAGATGTTTGGTTATTGATTCTAAAAGAGAAGTACAAGTATCTACCATACTTGTGTCGTTAGATGTAGTTTCCTTGAAAGACCCTGTTTATTCTCCGTGAGATGTATTAGTCTTATTACAAAAATAGAACTAATAAGTAGGTAGTGAACTAGATCCTAAGGGTATTATCAATACCCTCTAGTAATCAAATCGGTTATTACTTTGAGGTTAGTTCACTAGATTCATTATTACCAAAGTAAATCTATGTTATCTAAGTTGCGAGTTTCATAACCATACATTAAACTGGATATGGCACGTACGGCGGCCAGTATCATTATATGACTTTGTCACCCGTAGACCTGACAGTCCCACTGTAGCTAGCAGCGAGGTGCGGGATAGTCAGTCCCGTATAGATCTATATACAATAGTCACGCTCTCCTTCCAAGAGATTCTGGTTATAAGGGTAGTCCTACACTCACGAATCCGGTGGAGTGTTACCAAGGACGTGTCTCCAATTCTTAAACTAACAAATTTACAAGTAATAATACAGAAAACCCTGTTTATGGTTGGTATGAATCCTTTGTAAAATATCACAATTTATGACAAGATTCATAGGTCCCGTGCTTTAGTTTTGAAAACTGTTTCTACGAGTTGATTTCTAAATCGGATGGTAAAACGGTTTTCTGTGTTTGAAAGCATACTGAACATGTAATTATTTTAAACAAAATAATATATTTGAGCACAAGTTTTCCTTGTACTTTTGCTTGTTTTCCCCCCCTGAAAACATGAAAAACTCGGAAAATTATAGGTGTATGAACTCACAGTTTGACCTACGATTCGGATGTACGATCGGTTTCGAGCACTGAGTGTCAACTGATGTTTTGTACACGAGTGGATCCTATTAACATATAATAATGATTATATGTATTAGATTAAGGCATTTCATGATAAAATACGATGGGAAACCACCTTAGGGACTTGGAAATACTTGGAACTAAGTGTCGGAGCCATAAGTGATCGAATAAAGAAAGTGTGCGGCAATCAGTGTGTGTGTGCGGCCAGGGTGTCCGGCCAGACTGTGTGTGCGGTTGCACACAAGAGTGTGCGGCCGTACAGAGGGTGTGTGCGGCCGTACACAGAAGTGTGCGGCCGTACACTCCTCGTTTGTGTCCGAAATGTCGATTTTGAGGTGTTTTCGAGGTGTTCTTGTGCTAATACCAAGTCCTACTAGAAAAGGAAGGCCAAACTCTTCACTTTGGAGAGTTTTAAGGTGTGTGCGGCCACCTTATGAAGGTGTGCGGCCGTACACCTTCAAAGGATGAAGAACACGAAGAACACTATGAGTTTTAGGCTTAGATTCAAGTGTCTTGCCACTATAACAAGCTGAATGATGAAGTGGTTCACGTTTTTGAGGCCTTTTGAGTGTTCTTGGATGAAGTTTTTAGAGAGAGAAAGTAGTGAGAGAAAGTAGAGTGCAGCCAAAGGAAAGAAATGAGCGAAAGGGGTCTCCTTATATATATAAGGGGGAGTGTGCGGCCTTACACACCTCTCATGAGGGTGTATGGCCCGATTTTGCTTCTAAACGACATGTTGACTCATTCCTAATCTCATTCCCAACTGTACTGAAGCTTAGAACACTTAAACTAACTCTTAAACGGCGTTAAAAGATGATACAATCGAGTTTAATATTGCTGTTAAGATCGATTGCACAGGATAAAAGTTTAGGGTTGTCACATCATCCCCCCGTTAGAGAGAATTTAGTCCCGAAATTTGAATATAGAATACAAATCATGGATTAGAAAAGAGATGCGGATACTTCTGTTTCATCTGGTCTTCACGCTCCCAAGTGTATTCAGGTCCCCGCTTGGCATTCCAGCGAACCTTCACTATCGGGATGCGACTTTGTTTCGTTCGTTTGATCTCTCGATCCATCATTTCGATTGGTTCTTCCACAAAGTGTAAATTCTCGTTGATTTCAATCCTATCGAGAGGAATAGTAAGAGTCTCGTCGGATAAGCACTTCTTAGGGTTCGAGACGCGGAAGACGGGATGAATGTTACTAAGCTCTTGAGGTAATCAGAGTTTGTAGGCTACAGGACCGATCCTGACAAGGATCTCGAACGGTCCTATGTACCTCGGGTTTAGCTTTCCACGCTTTCTGAAGCATATCATGCCTTTCCAGGGTAAGACTTTTAGCAGGACACGGTCTCCAACCTGGAATTCCAAGGGTTTTCGTCGTTTATCGGCGTAGCTCTTTTGTCTATCTCGAGAGGCCTTAAGTCGCTCTTAGATTTGGACGATCTTTTCCGTGGTTTCGCGGATGATTTTTGGACCAGTGAGAGTATTGTCGGGGACTTGCCCCTTGGCTAGCTGCGTGTCGCCCACCTCAGCCCAGCACAGAGGGGACCTGCACTTGCGACCATAGAGGGCTTCGAAAGGGGCAACCTTGATGCTGGTATGGTAACTGTTATTGTAGGAAAATTCAACCAAAGGTAGATGAGTGTCCCACGGTGCGCCGAAATCGATGACCCAGGCTCTCAAAATGTCTTCCAAGGTTTGGATGGTTCTCTCACTCTGTCCATCTGTTTAAGGATGGTAAGTTGTGCTCATCTCCAGCTTAGTTCCAAGAGCTTTTTGAAGGGACTGCCAAAATCTCGAAGTGAACTTGCTATCTCGATCGGAGATAAAGGACACAGGTACACCGTGCAGTCGGACTATCTCTTGAATGTAGATTCGTGTCAGCCTCTCCATTTTGAAGCTTTCCTTGATTGGCAGGAAGTGAGCGGATTTAGTCAGTCGATCGAATATTACCCAAATGGTGTCGTACCCACTTGGATATTTGGGTAGTTTGGTGATAAAATCCATAGTAATCCTTTCCCACTTCCATTCGGGAATTTCCGGCTGTTGGAGTAGACCTGAGGGTTTCTGATATTCGATCTTCACTTTGGCGCAAGTCAGACACTTGCCTACGAATGTAGCGATTTCTGCTTTCATGTTTGGCCACCAATATAACTTCCTGAGATCGAGGTACATCTTGTCCGAACCTGGGTGAACGGAGTATCTGGTCTTGTGAGCTTCGTTAATTACAACCTCTCTGTAACCACCGAACTTTGGGGTCCAGATTCGGTTCATGAAATAATAGACTCCGTCTCCCTTGATCTCTAGTTTCTTATCCATTCCTCTTAAGGCTTCATCCGTGACGTTCTCTGGTTTTAAGGCTTCCAGCTGAGCCTCCTTGATTTGCGCAGATAAATGGGAATGGATAGTCATAGTTAGTGCCTTCACTCTGCGACCTGAGTACTCTTTTCGGATGAGGGCATCTGCCACCACATTGGCCTTGCCGGGATGGTAGCGGATTTCGCACTCGTAATCGCTGAGTAGTTCGACCCAACGCCGTTGTCGCATGTTCAGCTCCTTCTGGTCGAAGATGTGCTGTAGGCTTTTATGGTCAGTGAAGATAGTGCACTTGGTTTCGTAGAGATAATGTCTCCATATCTTCAATGCGAAGACCACTGCTCCTAACTCCAGCTCGTGCGTTGTGTAGTTAACTTCGTGTACTTTCAGCTGTCTTGAGGCGTAAGCAATAACTTTTCCCCGTTGCATGAGCACACAGCCTAGGCCTTGATTGGATGCATCACAGTAGACACCGAAGTCCACCGTCCCTTCGGGCAGAGACAGGACAGGTGCGCTGCATAGGGCTCGCTTCAACATTTGGAACGCAGTGTCTTGTTCTTCACTCCAACAAAAGGGTACACCTTTCTGAGTTAGAGTGGTTAAGGGTTTGGCAATTCTGGAGAAATTCTGGAGAAATCTACGATAGTAGTCAGCGAGGCCCAAGAATTGACGGATTTCTGTGGGCGTCTTCGGTGCTGACCAATTTTCTATCGCTTTGATTTTGGAGGGGTCCACGTGTATGCCTTCCTCGCTTACCACGTGACCTAGGAAGGTTACTTTTCGAATCCAGAATTCGCACTTGGAGAATTTTGCGTAAAGCTTCTCCGTCCTTAGAGTTTCCAGCACTGCTCTCAAGTGCTGTCGATGATCTTCCTCGCTTCTGGAATAGACAAGTATATCGTCGATGAATACGATGACGAACTTGTCCAAGAAAGGACGGCACACCCGGTTCATCAGGTCCATGAACACTGCCGGTGCGTTGGTTAGACCGAAAGGAATTACTACGAACTCGTAGTGACCATATCGAGTCCGAAATGCTGTCTTAGGAACATCACTCTCATGGACTCGCAGCTGATGGTACCCTGATCTTAGATCTATTTTCGAGAAGTAGCTGGCTCCTTGAAGTTGGTCGAAGAGATCATCGATTCGAGGAAGAGGGTAACGGTTTTTGACAGTGAGCTTGTTCAGCTCTCAATAGTCAATGCACATCCGAAAGGATCCATCCTTCTTTTTCACGAACAAGATCGGGGCTCCCCAGGGTGAGGAACTCGGTCTGATGAACCCTTTGCTGAGCAGCTCATTGAGCAGACTTCATAGCTCCTGCATTTCTGCGGGTGCTAGGCGATATGGAGATTTGGCTACGGGAGTAGCTCCGGGAACTAAGTCGATACGAAACTCGACTTGACGTTCGGGAGGGATTCCCGGAAGCTCCTCGGGAAAGACATCCGGAAAGTTGCAGACTTCGGGAATGCTCTCAAGGTCTTTAACTTCCTGTTTTTCGTTAATGACGTGGGCTAGAAATGCATAACACTCCTTTCGCAGGAGTTTCTGGGCTTGGATGCATGAAATGATACGGAGGTTCGAACTGAGTTTATCGCCGTAAATTATGAGAGCTTCACCAGAGGAGAGATTGAGACAGATAGCTTTTTCGTAACAAAGGATATCAGCATGATTGGGGCTCAACCAATCCATGTCGATGATAACATCAAAGCTTTTTATGGAGACCGGCATAAGATCGATGGGAAATGAATGATCGTTCAAGGTAAGGGTACATCCTACGTATATCTCATTAGTGCTCTCCTTCTCACCGTTAGCCATCTCGACGGTAAATGTTTCGGTTAAGGGTCGGGATTTATGTTTAAGAAAATGCTTGAATACATGACTAACAAAACTTCTTTCAGTACCAGAATCGAAAAGAATGCATGCATAAGAGTTGTTGAGGAGGAACGTACCCGAAACAACTGTAGGATCAGCGACCGCCTCCTCGCGTCCCATCGTCAGTCTTCTTCCTGTGCCACCAGCTGTTGTTGCCTTGGGGCAGTTTCTCTTGTAGTGCCCGACTTCTCCACAATTATAGCAGGCTTGACCGACGCCTGCTCCAGATGTTTGGTTGGTTGGTTGAGCTGGTGTTTTGCAAAATCGAACCGTGTGCCCCTTTTTGCCACAGTTAGAACATGACATTTCACAACATGGGTCGGGGTTATGGTGGTAGTTACACTTGTCGCACCGAGGGAGGGTACCAGCATATTTACTGGTAGGTGCTTGCACGGCAGGAGTAGCAGCAGGAGTAGTGGCAGCGTGGACTGCTACCGTTTGCTGTTTCTTTGAAGGCTCCTGCGAAGACTGGCCCTTCTTCTGTTTCCAAAATTTTCTTTTCTCAGCACTCCCTTTAGCCGGTTCAGGAATGGCTGTCACTTCATCGAGATCGACTCCATGATCTATGAGGGTTTGCGCCAGACACTTAGCGCTGTCGAAGGTGTTTGGCCTAGCAGCCAGGACATTTCCTTTGGTCGGTTGGGTCAGCCCCCAAATGTATCTTTCAACCTTCTTGCTTTCCGGGGTGACCATTCCCGGGCAGAGAAGTGCTAGGTCTTCAAACCTAGATGTGTAGGCGGCAATGTCGGAACCCTTCATCTTTAGGTTCCAGAGTTCGTGCTCCAGTTTCTGGATTTCGCCCCGTGGGCAGTATTCAGCAAGCATGAGCTCTTTCAAGCTCTCCCAACCCATAGCATTTGCTATTGGCAGGGTTAGGGACTTGACCCGGCCATTCCACCAGGTCAATGCTTTGTTGGCGAAAGTGCAAGCGGCGAATTTCACCTTGTTGACCTCCGAACAGGAACAGATTTCGAAGATGGACTCAATTTTCTCGATCCATTGAGTCAGGGCAATGACACCTCCAGTGCCGTCGAATGATGTGGGTTTTGCGTTCATGAAGTCCTTATAGGAACACTCCTTCTGGTGTCCTTGACTACCTTCATGATTTTGGGGATGCGTACCACCTCCCTGTCCACCAGATCCGCCATGGTTCATTTGTGACATCGCGGCTGCCACAACAACAGTAATAGCTGCTTGGAACAGAACGAGATCAAACTGTGGGGGCGGTGGTGGTGGTGGAGCGTCATCATTCCTTCTGTTAGGTCTTTTACGGGGAGGCATCTTGTTCTAAAATCAATCAAGAGGAAGAGGATGGTTAGTCTTCTGGAATCGAATCATGAGATATGAAACAACAGATATATCTCACTATGATAGTTAGAGTGTTCTACTAAGCGATAATCAAAGAAAGATTACTGATGCAAGTAAGTTATCGCTAAGAGGGATGAGTGGCAACACTTGGAATGAATTTCTACGAAATATTCGGCTCTGACTAAAATACTCCTATAGTATTTTAAGTTATATGGATACGGGGTAGGTTTTAGGCATGTTGCAACACCAAAGTCACTCCCACGCACATGTTGGTCATATCTCGAATAAATATAGTTGATCAGGATATATTGACCCTAGACATGATTACATAACTGCCCAGGTTTAACCGCAGTGTTCAACATCCAAAATACTTTTGTTTTATTCTACTTAAGACACGGATTCTGGTACTCGGGTATACTTGTATACTTTCTGTAAAAATACTTATATTTTAGAAGTATACTTTTAGTTCAGAGCACTATTGCCCCTTAGTGTTTATAGTTGTATACCATGTAAGGTTCGGTATACTTAGTTCACTATAAACAATAGCTCTGATACCAATCTGTCACACCCCGAAACCGATGGCGGAAACGTTCCGGGGCGGAGGACGTCATGCGTAGTATCACAACAATTGTATCATAGCAAGCATAGTAAACACAACCAAACATTGAATACATACATGAAAAAGGTTTACATTGTCATAATACATAGTTTATACATATCAGTATATAGCAAAAGTAAAAGACGTGACTTCAGGATGTTCCATCTTCTCCAAAAGTTGGCAAAAGTACCTGCCTATTGATGTCCTGAGAATCCAAGCAGTTTTAAAATATCAGCATAAAGCTGGTGAGTTCATAAGCGTTTAGTTCTGGTGAAAGAAAGGTTTCTTTGATCCTTTGAAAAGTATTTATCAAGAAAATCCCATATTTTCTTATGAAAGGTGTTTGATTTCCCATTAGTTATATGATAAACCACCTGTTTATGAAAGTTCGAGTTATCCCAAGAAAATCCCATATTTTCTTATGAAAGATGTTTGGTTATTGATTCTAAAAGAGAAGTACAAGTATCTACTATACTTGTGTCGTTAGATGTAGTTTCCTTGAAAGACCCTGTTTATTCTCCGTGAGATGTATTAGTCTTATTACAAAAATAGAACTAATAAGTAGGTAGTGAACTAGATCCTAAGGGTATTATCAATACCCTCTAGTAATCAAATCGGTTATTACTTTGAGGTTAGTTCACTAGATTCATTATTACCAAAGTAAATCTCTGTTATCTAGGTTGCGAGTTTCATAACCATACATTAAACTGGATATGGCACGTACGGTGGCCAGTATCATTATATGACTTTGTCACCCGTAGACCTGACGGTCCCACTGTAGCTAGCAGCAAGGTGCGGGATAGTCAATCCCGTATAGATCTATACACAATAGTCACCCTCTCCCTCCAAGAGATTCTGGTTATAAGGGTAGTCCAACACTCACGAATCCGGTGGAGTGTTACCAAGGACGTGTCTCCAATCCTTAAACTAACAAATTTACAAGTAATAATACAGAAAACCCTGTTTATGGTTGGTATGAATCCTTTGTAAAATATCACAATTTATGACAAGATTCATAAGTTCCGTGCTTTAGTTTTGAAAACTGTTTCTACGAGTTGATTTCTAAATCGGATGGTAAAACGGTTTTCAGTGTTTGAAAGCATATTGAACATGTAATTATTTTAAACAAAATAATATATTTGAGCACAAGTTTTCCTTGTACTTTTGCTTGTATTCCCCCCCTGAAAACATGAAAAACTCGGAAAAGTATAGGGGTATGAACTCACAGTTTGACGTAGGATTCGGATGTATGATCGGTTTCGAGCACTGAGTGTCAACTGATGTTTTGTACACGAGTGGATCCTTTTAACATATAATAATGATTATACGTATTAGGTTAAGGCACTTCATGATAAAATAAAATGGGAAACCACCCTAGGGACTTGGAAATACTTGGAACTAAGTGTTAGAGCCATAAGTGATCGAATAAAGAAAGTGTGCGACCATCAGTATGTGTGTGCGGCCAGGGTGTGCGGCCAGACTGTGTGTGCGGTTGAACACAAGAGTGTGTGGCCGTACAGAGGGTGTGTGCGGCTGTACAAAGTTAATGATACTAAAAGCAGTAACCTTTTAGACTCACATATGTATAATATATATATAATTAAGAAGAAAACGACCTTCGGACAAATAATACAACCCTAATTCAACATCCAAACAAGGAAAAGGATATAGGATAATTCATTAGTCCAAAGCCCTTCAAATCTTATTTATATATTTATACATATATAGACATGATTTTGGCATTTATACTTTGAAATAGCTTATAAAACATTTTTCAAAGAATTTAACGAAGTTTTTACATGACTTTAAAGATTTAACATGGCTTCACGTTATTTTGAAAGTATTTGGTAATTCTTAAAAGCATACGGAAATTCTTTGTGTGATTATTATCACATACAGTTATTAACACAATTTAATATTATGTTAAACTTGTATTCCCCCCCCCCTAAAAAGTATTTAAAAACCATTGAAAATGTAAATTATAGGGGTATGAACTCACTTTGATAAGCGGTGATCCGGGCAGCGTTTCGTTTCCCGTAAAGAGTTTATTTAACGAGAAACCGGCTCAAACCGGGCAGAGTTTCGACAGGAAAGAGGATGACTTCTCGAGAATTCCGGGGCTCCGGGGCTTGCTTCGGGCTTTAGATGTGATACCGGGGCCTTGGGGGTTGTTTGTGAAGTTATGGAAGTGAGAGGAGTGAAAAAGGGCCAAAAATGGAGTGAAAAACCCTTCCATCCGAGAAGGCTCGCACCCTTTATATAGGGGTGCGAGGGTTCGGCCAAAGGGGGACAGGTGGCGAGGCGAGGGTGAGTCAGCAGCCACGCGTCGGTCAGCAGCGAAGCCACATGCGAGGGTTCGAACAGCAGGCTCACAGTGGCAGTCTCGGATTGGACCATTCTTCGGTCCAGTAGAAAGAGGCCACATATGCGAAGGGGGTGTCTCCGGGGTGTCCGATGCGAGGCTGTTCGCTTCTTAGTGGACCTCGGCTACGGTCCAATCAGGAGGTGCCACGCATGGCTTTGGTCCACTTAGCAGGTGACACGTGGAGGTTCGCACGTGATGATGACGTGTCCGAAGGGTGACATGCGAATTTTCTCGGTTATCCACAAATTCTCGATTTTCGTGCCAAAAACTTGCGAAATTCATAACCTTCGTATACGAGCTCTGTTTTTGACGTTCTTTATATGCACGCGTTGGTAAAATTATACTCTACGACTTTCGTTTAGACTTCGTCGGCTGATTTTGAATTTATTTTTAATATTATTATTTTAAACAGACCGGGATGGGAATCCGTTAATAATTCATAACTTCTTCATCCGACGTCCGTTTTCGTCTGTCTTTTTACCGTTGTGCTACTTTTGACGAGACCTTCGATTATCGTTTAAGTTGCGTCGGCTAAATATCGATCGATGTAGAAATAGTAGAATCGTTAGAAGATTTGGGAGAGTGAGCCTTTGGAACCTATTTGTAGTTGGGTGGCTCGGTACTTGATTTTGAACTTGATGTCGGCCGTTGAAATGACTTTGACCTAACCGGTCTTTGTTTCACTGGAGCATCTCTTGGATTGGGCTTCTTGGCCGGCATTCCCTTCTTGCCCTTGGGATGCGGATTCTTGGCCTTGTGGATTTGATTCTTGGCCTTCTGCGTGTTCCAGTCACCATGGTCTGAACGTGACCTTGAGGGGTTTCTTTTGGAGTATCTCCCTCTTGGCGCGTTCTGCCAGCCTTGTGCATAGTAGGGAACGTATGCGCGATTAGGACAATTTCTGGCAATGTGTCCAGGTGTTCCACAGTGAAAGCACGTCTGCTTCTTCACGTAGGAGTTGTTTCTTCCTGCCCCTGGTGGTGTATCCTTGCCTTGTCGCTTGTTGTTCCCACAAGCACACTTGCAACAGGCACTCTGATTTGCTTGTTTTGGTGGCCTGTATTTACCAATAGCAGGTTGTGTGACTGGTGAGGGTGGAGGTGAAGTGGATGTGTGTGACATCCCCTAATTTCTCGGCCAGAAAAGACCGATTTAATTTATGCTTTTTAAAATAAAATCAGAGAAATCTTTTTAAAAGATGTTGCCGAATTGGTCCCCAAAACAAAATATGATAAAAGTTTGTCAAAACCTTTCTTTAAGAAATATATAATTTCATTTCATATCAAAACCTCGGGATGTCATGTTTCGATACAGATCAAAAGCATAAACAAGACATTATAAGCCTTTCAATAGTTATTTACAACTACTGGCGTATAATCCAAAAATCTCTGATCGTCCACCGACTATGCTTGGGGTCCACTACCTGTAACATAAAAAGCTAATTGGGTCAGGCTTGGGAGCCTGGTGAGCATATACGGTTTTCAACCCACAGTAATAATAAACTTATTAAGTTCACCAATCAACAATAACCCTGATTACCCGTTCCCGTTATCCTCACTTTACGTCCCTAAACATTTATCACAAGGGACCTAGCCTAAATAATATCATCGGGATGGACATTACTGCTAAGGGGTTTCCTCAGCCATACATGTCCTAAAGGCAACCATGACGGGGATGGAGTACAGCGAATGAACACTCTAGTTCATTAACACCTACAGGCTGCGGACCTGCTAATGTTTTCCACTGGACTGTCTAGAAGGTCCGTGGTCGTCATCCAAACTCCGCTAGATGACTGAATCTCAAATCACATCGAGGCCTCTCATCACTTTTATTTTATCACACATCACTATCTACCCATGTTCTACCCAACATATTTGTAGATAAAAATACTTATACAGTTTAAAACTTGTATAAAACATCAACTCAACAGTCACCTTAAATAAACAATTAATATATTTGCACATAGCACGTATTATAAGGTAAATACTTCATATCTATGCGTAAAATGAAAGTGACTATACACTCACTTGATTTGATGATAATCGGGCAGCAATTCGTTTCCTAAAACGTTCGTTCCTAATAAAATCGGGAGTTTTATTCAGAAACCGGGCTCTGCGAGGGTCGGGCTTCGAAACCAAAAAGATAAAATTTTCGGGCTTCTCGGGCTCTTCGTGGTGTATTCTGGGGGTTATAATTGATAACGGAGCTTTGGGGATGTTAAGATGAAGAAAATATGGAAAAGGGGGCTAAAAGTGACAATTTCCCAAAAGTACCCGAGAAGGCTCGCATGACCCTTCTATTTATAGGTCTCCGAAGTCGGTTCTGGTGGTGGGGTTCGCAGGCGAGGGTGTGCAGGTGGCTGCACGTGTGAAGGCCTCGTTGTCCTCTCCTGATTGGACCGAGGTCTAGTCCGAAATAGGTGGGATCCGTGGCATGCTGCGAGGGTTCGGACATGTGCTAGAGTGTACGTGTCACCTTCTCAGTGGATCACTTCGGATCAGGTCAGGAGCTCGGATGACACAGCAGCTCGGACACGTGGCTCGCCTGACTCACCAATTTCGGACACGTGGCACGTTCTAAGCGAGGGTGACGTGGCAAAAACGTGACTATGCGAATTTTCTCGATTTTCGCGCCAAAACTTCTAAAATCCATAACTTTCGCATACGAGCTCCGTTTTTGACGTTCTTTATATGCACGCGTAGGTAAAATTACGCTCTACTGCTTTCGTTTAGACTTCGTCGGCTAATTTTGAATTTAATTTTTATATTATTATTTTTAACAGACCGGGACAGGAAATCCGTTAAAAATTCATAACTTCTTCATCCCACGTCCGTTTTCGTCAGACTTTTTACCGTTGTGATACTATTTACGAGACCTTCGATTCTCGTTTAGGTCGTGTCAGCTAAAAATCACTCGATCTAAAATTCGAGTTTTTAGCTGTCTACTGTCACACCCCAAAACCGGAACGGTGGAAACGTTCGGGGGTGGAGAACGTCATGTTTAGTATCACAACAATGCAAAGTAGTAAACAAGCAACAACATCATCCATTGCATTAATAATATAATTTCATACAAGTGTGCTCTGTCAAGTTATATAGACACCAAAAATATGAATCAAAATAAAAGATGAGTCTTGAACGAGCTCCATCTTCTCAAAACCTGGCACCGGTACCTGTCTACTGGTGACCTGAGAATACAAGTTATTTTGAAAGAGTTTATCAGCTTTAAAGCTGGTGAGTTCATAAGTATATTAGTGTCTGTATTTGTATGAAAGTATTTGTAAGTCTGTAATGTATAAGTTTGTAAAAGTTTGTAATTGTTTGAACTCCCTTAGAAAACCCTATGTTTCCTACTAAAAGTAGCCTTCTACCAAGGCATCTATTATCTGTGTGTGTGTCTCTTGTAAGAGTATGTATTTTCCCAAACCTGACTATCATTAACCAAAAATATAGTTTTTACATTACTGTTTATTGTGTGAATATCACAAATTGAATGCAACGGGAAAATGAAATAGTACTGTAGTGTTGTATTAAGTAACTACTGCTGTACTAACTACCTTAAACCAATTGTTATTTAAAGTACCATGTGATCGGCCTGTATCCTGCTACCAACTATAAACACGACGATGTAAGACGTCGGAAGAAATGACGTTTGGCACCCGTAGACTTGCAAGTCCCACTGTAGCGAGCAGCAAGGTGTAGGATAGTCAATCTAGTATAGATCTATACACAAACTCATACGCTCCCCACTTAAGGAGATTCTGGATACAAAACGGCCATGACAGGTAATGCCATGCCCCGTTACGTGGCTCACATAACTGTAGTAATGTTCTAGTATATGTATGTGCTAGCTGTATTGTGTGTTCTCTCCCTGTCTAGCATGTATGTATGTTCTCTCTGTATTGTATTGTTTGTTTCTCATCATAGTATTCTCTATATATATGTTATGTTCTCTCTGTATGGTATTGACTCATGTATGAACTGACTCTTTGTATGTTTCACTGTTCTAGTAATAGTATTAGTATCTCCCTAAACTATACCTATTATAGTTTACTAGTAGTGTTGTTTGAATGTATGAACATGTGTGTATACCTTTGCTACCCAAAGGTATTGAACTGAATGAAAGAAGGAAATTTTATATCTATATACATATACATAATATATAACTTGGATTCAAACGAACTTCGCACAAATAACCTGAATACCCTAAGTCCACAACCAAACAAGGAACGAGAAGTAAGGTGAGCTATCAGTCCTAAGTCCTTTCAATCCTACTTATATAACTATATCTATATAGATACACATTTATCAGAATATAAGTTTAAAAGAGTTTAAGTAAAAGTATTTGACATGTAAAAGAGTTTGAATAAAGTATTTGGTATGTAAAAGAGTTTGTAAAACAGTTTGAAGTAAAACAGTTTGGTAACACAGTTTGAAAAGTAAGAAATCCACTTGCTTGGTAGTTATTAATCACATGTGATTGATATAATAACTATAATAGTTCAACTTGTATTCCCCCCCATAAAAGCATTTAAAAACATTTAAAAGGTTAATTAAGGGGGTATGAACTCACCTGTAGTGAGTGGTTTGGATGAACGGATTGTTATAGGATGCTAAGTGTTAAGTGAAGACTTGAACACACACAAGGATCCTAGTTAACATATAATAACACATATATGTATCCAATTAGTCATTAAACAACTAATTAACCAAGTTAAGACATCCTAAGACATGTAAAACACTTCATTTAAGTTCTATAAGTACTAAGGATTGCATCTAAGGGTTGTAGGAGTTGGCTATTGAGTTTGGGGTCCAAGGGTAAACTCTTTATGAGTTTACGGTTTTGGGACCAACTCTTATTGAGTTTACGGTCGTAAACCCATGAGTTTACGGCCGTAAACTCATGGTACTTTTACCATTTTGTGATTTGAAGCTTATAAGGTTATAAGAAGCATTCCTACTTGAAGTCTAAGCCTTTGGAAGTGATTAGCGCACCATTTCACTCCTTTGTGGAGTTTACGGTCCATGGACCATTTCTCCTTGGGTTTACGGCCGTAAACCGTAATGGTTTATGGTCTTTTTGATGTTTAAGGTCCTAAGCACTTTAAGGATATGTTCTAGACTAGTATCCAAGGCTTGGTAAGGGGCTAGGGCACACTTTGGCCCCTTTATTAGGGTTTACGGTCCAAGAACATCTTGGACCGTAAACACCTTTGATCTTGTGTTTCCTTATGTTTTCTAGATGATTAAGAAGTGTAGCAAGCCTTATAACAAGCCAAGGTAAGAGTACTTACTATGTAGAAGCTTGAAAGGGTGTTAGAAGTCCAAGAACACTAGTGTGTGTTCTTGGTGTTCTTGGTGAAACTAAGAACACTTGAAGATCTACACAAACGGAATGATTTCACGGATGGAATCATGTAAGATCACTAGATTAAGTAAGATATCAACTTTTTAGGGCAAGAAACACTTACATAGTTGAAGATCAAGAAGGAAAATCAGATGATACTTGAGAGGATTTGAGTCTTGGTTCTTGAAAATGTGAAAAAGTGAATAAAATGGCTAAGTGCCATATTTATACCCTTGGGGTTTACAGCCGTAAACACCTTGTTTTGGCTGTAAACTCGAAACTCTTTGAGTTTTGGGACTTTATGGGCACACAATAAACCCTAGGGTATCCTCTCTCCTGTTATCTCTTGAAGTACTAACTTTAAAACACTCAGACTGACTCTAAATTGCTTAACAGTTAGCAGAAACAGTTTTGACTTTTATTGAAGTGAATGGATGTACAGAATAGAAATTTCGGGTTGTCGCATCATCCCCCCGTTCGAAGGAATTTCGTCCCGAAATTAGAGTTTAAGCAAATAAGTAGTTACAAATAACTAAGTAAAAAGACGAGGATATTTCAGTTTCATCTGATCCTCTCGCTCCGAAGTGAATTTAGGTCCTCGCTTGGCGTTCCAGCGAACCTTCACTATCGGGATACGGCTTTGTTTCGTTTGCTTGACCTCCCGGTCCATGATCTCTACAGGTTCTTCCACAAAGTTGAGGCTCTCGTTGATCTCGATCTCGTCGAGTGGGATTACAAGAGTCTCGTCGGACAGACACTTTTTCAAGTTCGAGACGTGGAAAGTAGAAAGTACGTTACTGAGTTCGCATGGTAAGTTAAGTTTGTAAGCTACAGGGCCGATTCTGGCAAGAATCTCGAAAGGCCCTATGTACCTTGGATTTAGCTTTCCACGCTTTCCGAAGCGTATCAAGCCCTTCCAGGGTGAGACCTTCAATAGAACACGGTCGCCCACCTGGAATTCCAACGGTTTCCTTTGTTTATCAACGTAGCTTTTCTCTCGGTCTCTAGAGGCTTTCAATCGTTCGTGAATCTGAACGATCTTCTCTGTCGTTTCCCGAATGATCTCCGGACCTGTGAGAGTGCTTTCAGGAACTCGTCCTCTAGCTAACTGGGTATCACCCACCTCATCCCAGCACGGAGGGGATCTGCACTTTCGGCCATAGAGGGCCTCGAATGGAGCAGCCTTTATGCTCGTGTGATAACTGTTGTTGTAGCAAAATTCGACAAGGTGTAGATGAGTATCCCATGCTTTCCCAAAGTCGATCACACAGGCTCGCAACATATCTTCCAAGGTTTGGATAGTCCTCTCACTTTGTCCGTCGGTCTGTGGATGGTAGGTTGTACTCATGTCCAGCCTAGTTCCTAGGGAACTTTGTACCGACTGCCAGAACCTCGAAGTGAACCTACTATCTCTATCCGAGATAATGGATATGGGAACACCGTGCAGTCGTACAATCTTCCGAATGTAAGTTCTTGTAAGCTTCTCCATCTTGTCTGTTTCCTTGATAGGCAGGAAGTGTGCGGACTTGGTCAATCTATCGACGATTACCCATATGGTATCAAGTCCACCCGTTGTCTTGGGCAACTTGGTTATGAAATCCATAGTGATCCGCTCCCACTTCCATTCCGGTATCTCCGGCTGTTGTAGAAGACCGGAGGGTTTCTGGTATTCGACCTTGACCTTAGCGCAAGTAAGGCATTTACTCACGAAGGTAGCAATCTCTGCTTTCATGTTAGGCCACCAGTATAGCTTTTTAAGATCCAGATACATCTTATCTGAACCTGGGTGGACGGAATAACGAGTGTTGTGCGCCTCGTTCATGACCAAGTCTCTGAAACCACCGAGTTTCGGGGTCCAGATCCGATCCATGAGATAATAAGCTTCGCCACCCTTAACTTCCAAGTTCTTATCCATCCCTCTCAGGGATTCACCCGCCACATTTTCAGGTTTCAAAGCATCGAGCTGAGCTTCCTTAATTTGCATGGACAGGTGTGAATGGATAGTCATAGTCAAAGATTTAACTCTACGACCAGAATATTCTTTCCGACTTAGGGCGTCAGCTACTACGTTGGCTTTACCCGGATGATAACGAATTTCGCATTCGTAGTCACTGAGTAGCTCGACCCACCGTCGTTGTCTCATGTTGAGCTCCTTCTGGTCGAATATATGTTGTAGGCTTTTGTGGTCGGTAAAGATAGTGCTTTTTGTACCGTATAGGTAGTGTCTCCAGATCTTCAGGGCAAACACAACTGCTCCTAACTCAAGATCGTGGGTAGTGTAGTTGACCTCATGTGTCTTCAGCTGTCTCGAGGCGTAGGCGATGACCTTACCTCGCTGCATCAGAACACATCCGAGCCCTTGATTAGACGCATCACAATAGACAACAAAGTCTTCTATCCCTTCGGGGAGGGATAGTATTGGTGCGGTGCACAAGGCTCGCTTGAGCATTTGGAACGCTCTCTCCTGCTTCTCTTCCCAGTCAAAGGCCACGCCTTTCTGGGTCAGTGTTGTAAGAGGTTTCGCAATTCAGGAGAAGTTCTGAATGAACCTGTGATAGTAGCCAACGAGGCCTAGAAATTGACGAATTTTTGTAGGCGTCTTTGGTACTGACCATCTCTCAATGGCTTTGATTTTGGAAGGGTCCACGTGTATTCCCTCTTCGCTAACCACGCGCCCTAAGAATTCGACCCTTCGTATCCAAAATTCACATTTCGAGAACTTCGCATAGAGCTTCTACGAACGCAGTGTTTCTAAGACTAGTCGAAGATGTTGACTATGCTCCTCCTTACTACGAGAGTAGATAAGTATGTCATCGATGAAGACGATGACGAACTGATCTAAGTAAGGACGACACACCCTATTCATTAAATCCATGAATACTACGGGCGCGTTTGTTAATCCGAACGGCATCACTACGAATTCGTAGTGCCCATAACGAGTTCGGAAGGCTGTCTTCGGAACATCCTCCCCTAGCACTCGTAGTTGGTGATATCCGGACCTTAAGTCGATTTTTGAAAAGAAGTTCGCCCCTTGAAGTTGGTCAAATAAATCTTCAATACGAGGCAAAGGATAACGATTTTTGACGGTCAGTTTGTTGAGCTTCCTGTAGTCGATGCACATACGAAATGGTCCGTCTTTCTTCTTGACGAACAAGACTGGAGCTCCCCAGGGTGAGAAGCTTGGTCTTATAAAGCCCTTGCTGAGCAGTTCGTTAAGTTGACAGGATAGTTCTTGCATCTCTGCTGGTGCTAGACGATAGGGCGATTTGGCTACGGGAGTAGCCCCTGGAACTAAGTCGATTCTGAACTCGACTTGACGTTGCGGAGGTAATCCTGGGAGTTCTTCTGGAAAGATATCGGGAAAGTCGCGTACTACTGGAATGTTCTGAATGTCTTTCGTTTCTTGGCTCACATCGACCACATGAGCAAGGAATGCGCGACATTCCTTTCGCAAGAATTTTTGAGCTTGAATGCTCGAGATGATACGAAGGTTCGTGCCGGTTTTGTCGCCATATACTACTAGAGTTTCGCCAGACGACAGATTAAGGCGTACAGCCTTTTCGTAACAAATGATGTCGGCACGATGAAGACTCAACCAATCCATGCCGATAATGACGTCGAAACTTTTAATTGAGACCGGCATGAGGTCGATCGAAAATGAATGGCTATCTAGAGTTAGGGTACACCCTATGTATATACTGCTAGTGCTCTCCGTCTTTCCATTAGCCATTTCTACAGTGAACGGTTCTTTAAGTACTCGTGATTTTTGCTTAAGTAAATGAGCAAATTTTTGGTTCACGAAGCTCCTCTCCGCTCCACTATCAAACAGAATGCATGCATAAGAGTTATCGAGGAGAAACGTACCCGTGACCACTGTGGGGTCGACAACCGCTTCCTCGTGGCTTATGGCCATAACTCTTCCCACTCCACCGACATTCCCTGCCTTCGGGCAGTTCCTTTTGTAGTGGCCCACCTCGCCACAATCGTAGCAAGTTTGGCCCACACCAGCACCGGGGACTTGGGTGATCGGCCTTGCCGGAGCTTTGCAGAAACGGGCAGTGTGCCCCTTCTTGTTGCAGTTCAAACACTGCATTTCCCGGCAGGCTCCTGTGTGGTGGAAGTTGCACTTGTTGCACTTGGGCAAACTTCCAGCGTACTGCTTTACTGGAGCAGCAGCAGTGGCAGGTGTTATCGCACTATGAACTGCCACGATCTGCTGCTTTTTGGCAGCCTTCTTCTTCTTTTTGTCATCCCAGAACTTCTGCTTGGAATCAGCGGTTTTGGAACGTTCTGAGATGGTCACGGTTGTTGTTGCGGCCGGGGTACGAACCCCATGGTCTATAAGCCGCTGTGCCAATCGCTTGGCACTATCGAATGTAGTGGGGTTTGAAGCCAAAACATTTCCCTGGAATGGAGGCACCAGCCCCCATATGAATCTCTCTATCTTCTTCCCTTCTGTATGAACCATGTTGGGACAGAGGGCCACCAGTTCACAGGACCTGGCGGTGTAGGAGACTTTGTCGGAGCCCATCATGGTTAGGCTCCACAGTTCCTCCTCTAGTTTTTGGATTTCGCCCCTCGGGCAGTACTCCTCAATCATGAGGTCTTTCAAGGTTTCCCAGTCCATAGCATTAGCCACCACAAGAGATAGTGACTTGACATGGCTATTCCACCATGTCAGGGCTTTGTCTTCAAAGGTGCAAGCAGCAAACTTGACCTTGCTCCCTTCTGGACAGGAGCATATTTCGAAAACTGATTCGGTCTTCTCGAACCATTGCGATAGGGCAATGACTCTGCCACTCCCTCTAAAGGACTTGGGCTTGCAGTTAGTGAAGTCCTTATAGGAGCACTCTCTCAAGCGCACAGGAGCTTCACCAAGATTAGATTAAACAGGGGTTCCTCCCCCAGTGGAACCAGAAGAATGATATTATGCCATGGCTGTAGCCACAGCCGCAACTACAGCAGCATTCAGAGCTGCCGTATCGATTTGAGGAGCAGGGGGTGTTGCAATTATCGGAGGATCGCGTCTCATTGATCGACGTGGAGGCATCTTTCAACTATAAGTTTTCAAAGATGAAGATATTGATAAGAATTTAATAGGAATATTTATGAGAATGACTCATGGACTAACTCTCCATAGCCCAACATCACAATTGAATAGCACGATTGAATGTAGATCTAGAACTAACATATGATAGCAGTTGGATAATAATTTCCGTGAGATTAGATATTTGTCAATAATACTGGAATTACAGATGTAATGAGTTTGGAAAAATGACCTAGAAGTAGGCCTTACATCAACCAAGATGGGAAAATTTTGATAGAACTACGACCTAATCAAGACCTAACAGGTCTAAGATTTACAAGGATAGGAAATTAGACTAGAGTTTTTACAGAAACTAGGTTATATCCAAAAGAGAAGTCGATGAGACTCTATCGGTGACGAGAACTACTAGAGTGAGTTCTTGACTCTGACATAAGACGTTCTATGTCCCTCATACGCCTTTCAGATCTTGCTTGCTGAGCTCGAAGTTCTCTGACTTCAGCTTGGGTTTCAGCAAGTTCTCTCTGCAGAGCTGCATTGCGGACCTGAGTCCTCTCATGAGCAGACTCTAGCTGGAGAATGCGGACTGTGTTAACGCCAGAGTTGGCGTCAATCTCCACGACTCGGTCGATAGTTGCTCGACCTTGCTCGGTGTTCCGAGCAATCCTACGAACCATGACGAGTAGGACCCTGTCAGCTGAACCTCCCTCGGTGAGGTCGTAGAAGCTTCTGTCTCCATTGTAGGGAATGGGTTGACCCTGTTCCTGACTCCATCTGTTCAAGTGTGTGGCCCACAGAGGTGTGAGTCCTTGAAATGCTGGACGAGGGTTCAGGTTTGGGTCTTGAGCAGCTGGGGGTAGGTTGTTGACTTCTGGCTCTGAGTCAGAACCATCAAAAAAGCCTTCAGCTTCGTGATCATCCAAAGGGATTGGGTGATCATCTTCTGGCTCTTCTCCAAGCCATCCAGCATTGCCTTCGTTGGGATAGTACGGATCTCCGTTGATATGGAATCCAGCCATTATATCTACGCGAGAAAAGGGATAAAGAAATAATTAATAGACGAACTATCTAGATAATTATAAGATGATCTTTATCAGTTACTTCAACATTTGCGTAGTGCATACCAGTCATATGTAACCAAGACATGATAGACCTTCGAATAAGTGACCCTAACTCTGAGCCCACAACCAAACAAAGAACAGGAGTAAAGCAAAGATCACAGATTCTAAGTCTATGACATCCTAGTTACATATAACCTTAGTGTATCCACTTAGCAACTATTGACATACTAACAAGGACCTTCTTAGTTCTTAGATAAGTGATTATAGTAACACAAAATACTCCTATAGTATTTTAAGTTTATGTTCTGTTCTACTGTTCTCATTGTAGTAGTGTTGGTAAGTTTTTAGACTTGTTGCAACCTCACAACCACACTTAGGCACATGCTAATCACTCCTCGGATAATATAGTTGATCAGGCTATATCTTCCCAGGGTTGACCATATGTCTCTAAGTCTACTTGTGCTGCCCAACAATCGTAATACTTTTGTTCTGTCCTAGTGACACTGATTTTAGTATGAATGCAGGTATGTATACTTGGTTAAATATTTTATTATTTAAAAGTATAAACTCTTTATCAGAGTATTTTAATCCCGCTGTGTTTATAGTTCGTATATCTTTTATGGGTTGATACACTCGATTCACTATAAACAATGCTATGATACCAATCTGTCACACCCCAAAACCGGAACGGCGAAAACGTTCGGGGGTGGAGGACGTCATGTTCAGTATCACAACAATGCAAAGTAGTAAACAAGCAACAACATCATCCATTGCATTAATAATATAATTTCATACAAGTGTGTTCTGTCAAGTTATATAGACACCAAAAATATGAATCAAAATAAAAGATGTGTCTTGAACGAGCTCCATCATCTCAAAACCTGGCGCCGGTACCTGTCTACTGGTGACATGAGAATACAAGTTATTTTGAAAGAGTTTATCAGCTTTAAAGCTGGTGAGTTCATAAGTATATTAGTGTCTGTAGAAAACCCTATGTTTCCTACTAAAAGTAGCCTTCTACCAAGGCATCTAGTATCTGTGTGTGTGTCTCTTATAAGAGTATGTACTAAAAGTAGCCTTCTACCAAGCCTTGGATATTAGTGTTTGTAAGTCTGTAATGTATAAGTTTGTAAAGGTTTGTAATTGTTTGAACTCCCCTAGAAAACCCTATGTTTCCTACTAAAAGTAGCCTTCTACCAAGGCATCTAGTATCTGTGTGTGTGTCTCTTATAAGAGTATGTACTTTCCCAAATCTGACTATCATTAACCAAAAATATAGTTATTACATTACTGTTTATTGTGTGAATATCACAAATTGAATGCAATGGGAAAATGAAATAGTACTGTAGTGTTGTATTAAGTAACTACTGTTGTACTAACTACCTTAAACCAATTGTTATTTAAAGTACCGTGTGATCGGCCTGTATCCTGCTACCGGCTATAAACACGACGATGTAAGTCGTCGGAAGAAATGATGTTTGGCACTTGTAGACTTGCAAGTCCCACTGTAGCGAGCAGCAAGGTATAGGATAGTCAATCCAGTATAGATCTATACACAAACTCATACGCTTCCCACTTAAGGAGATTATGGATACAAAACAGCCAGGACAGGTAATGCCATGCCCCGTTACGTGGCTCACATAACTGTAGTAATGTTCTAGTATATGTATGTGCTAGTTGTATTATGTGTTCTCTCCCTGTCTAGCATGTATGTATGTTCTCTCTGTATTGTATTGTTTGTTTCTCATCATAGTATTCTCTATATATATGTTATGTTCTCTCTGTATGGTATTGACTCATGTATGAACTGACTCTTTGTATGTTTCACTGTTCTAGTAATAGTATTAGTATCTCCCTAAACTATACCTATTATAGTTTACTAGTAATGTTGTTTGAATGTATGAACATGTGTGTATACCTTTGCTACCCAAAGGTATTGAACTGAATGAAAGAAGGAACTTTTATATCTATATACATATACATAATATATAACTAGGATTCAAACGACCTTCGGACAAATAACCTGAATACCCTAAGTCCACAACCAAACAAGGAACGGGAAGTAAGGTGAGCTATCAGTCCTAAGTCCTTTCAATCCTACTTATATAACTATATCTATATAGATACACATTTATCAGAATATAAGTTTAAAAGAGTTTAAGTAAAAGTATTTGACATGTAAAAGAGTTTGAATAAAGCATTTGGTATGTAAAAGAGTTTGTAAAACAGTTTGAAGTAAAACAGTTTGGTAACACAGTTTGAAAAGTAAGAAATCCACTTGTTTGGTAGTTATTAATCACATGTGATTGATATAATAACTATAATAGTTCAACTTGTATTCCCCCCCATAAAAGCATTTAAAAACATTTAAAAGGTTAATTAAGGGGGTATGAACTCACCTGTAGTGAGTGGTTTGGATGAACGGATTGTTATAGGATGCTAAGTGTCAAGTGAAGACTTGAACACACACAAGGATCCTAGTTAACATATAATTACACATATATGTATCCAATTAGTCATTAAACAACTAATTAACCAAGTTAAGACATCCTAAGACATGTAAAACACTTCATTTAAGTGCTATAAGTACTAAGGATTGCATCTAAGGGTTGTAGGACTTGGCTATTGAGTTTGGGGTCCAAGGGTAAACTCTTTATGAGTTTACGGTTTTGGGACCAACTCTTATTGAGTTTACGGTCGTAAACCCATGAGTTTACGGCCGTAAACTCATGGTACTTTTACCATTTTGTGATTTGAAGCTTATAAGGTCATAAGAAGCATTCCTACTTGAAGTCTAAGCCTTTGGAAGTGATTAGGGCACCATTTCACTCCTTTGTGGAGTTTACGGTCCATGGACCATTTCTCCTTGGGTTTACGGCCGTAAACCCTAATGGTTTATGGTCTTTTTGATTTTTAAGGTCCTAAGCACTTTAAGGATATGTTCTAGACCAGTATCCAAGGCTTGGTAAGGGGCTAGGGCACACTTTGGCCCATTTATTAGGGTTTACGGACCAAGAACATCTTGGACCGTAAACACCTTTGATCTTGTATTTCCTTATGTTTTCTAGATGATTAAGAAGTGTGGCAAGCCTTATAACAAGCCAAGGTAAGAGTACTTACTATGTAGAAGCTTGAAAGGGTGTTAGAAGTCCAAGAACACTAGTGTGTGTTCTTGGTGTTCTTGGTGAAACTAAGAACACTTGAAGATCTACACAAACGGAATGATTTCACGGATGGAATCATGTAAGATCACTAGATTAAGTAAGATATCAACTTTTTAGGGCAAGAAACACTTACATAGTTGAAGATCAAGAAGGAAAATCGAATGATACTTGAGAGGATTTGAGTCTTGGTTCTTGAAAATGTGAAAAAGTGAATAAAATGGCTAAGTGCCATATTTATACCCTTGGGGTTTACGGCTGTAAACACCTTGTTTAGGCCGTAAACTCCAAACTCTTGGAGTTTTGGGACTTTATGGGCACACAATAAACCCTAGGTTATCCTCTCTCCTGTTATCTCTTGAAGTACTAACTTTAAAACACTCAGAATGACTCCAAATTGCTTAACAGTTAGCAGAAACAGTTTTGACTTCTATTGAAGTGAATGGATGTACAGAATAGAAATTTCGGGTTGTCACATCTACTACTAAGCTGAAACTTCGAAAAATCATAACTTCCTCATACGAAGTAAGATTTGGGCGTTTTTTTTATACTTACTCTCGGTTTAACGAACACTACGAGTTTCGTTTAGATCAGTAAGGCCCAAAAGTAGTTTATCGAAAGCTCACTTTTTACGACATTCGGCCCCGTGCCGGTTTGTCGCGAATCTTCGACAGGTCATAACTTCTTCGTTATAACTCGGATTTCGGCATTCTTTATGTATCCGTAATCCTTGTCATACCCACTACAAGTTTCTTAATAGATATCGGCTTTATCTAAAATTTAATTTTTGACGCTCATTTTTATTCTTAATTAATTAAACCCTAATAATTAAGCATAAAACACATAATTCACATAATATTCACATAATTCGTTTTCATTTCTTCAAAATGAGTTACAAAGGTTAACCTAGACTATAATGTCAATATACATGCCTAGCCTAGAAACACGGGCATTACAATGTGCTTGAATCAGGAACATCAGAATTGTCAAACAAAAAATCAAACACATCAAAGAAATTTGAGTTATCAGTCTTTGACACAGAATCATCAGAATTTGCAAAACTAGAATCAGTTATGTTCTCCTTATCCTCATCCTTTACTACTTTACCTGCACATGAAGTAGATGTGCTAGAAACAGGAACATCAGTATTTTCAAACAAATCATCAAATATGTCAAAAAAATTTAACTCAACATGATCCGATGCAGAAGCATCACAAGATGTATCATCAATTTTAACATCAGAAACAATAGAGTTTTCATTCGAAACAGAAACATCATGTTCAGACTCAGTTTTGTTATCAGAAACAGATCCTTCAACTTCGTGCTTTGACTGATCTAAGGATTGCTCTACAGGGGAAGTAGAAGGGTTAGAACTTTCAACATTGATAAATCATCCTGAAACAAAACCAGATGGCTTGCCATAAACCATGAATGGTTCGTTGGCAATCTCCTCTTTAGACAAAGGTTGATACTGATATGTATGATTAAAAGGAGGAGGTACATTATCGTATCCTAAACCCTTTTGCTGGTTTCGTTTGAACTGCAGGCAATGGTCAATCATGTTGGAAACTACCTCGCTTGATACATCAAACCTTTTAAAATCAAAATTTGCAGTTTCAAATTGTCTCTTTAATGTATCAAGCTCAGTAATTAATGCATCATTCTGTCTCTTGATATAATCATAATTTTCACATTTTTCACTGTAGTCTTCCTGAATTCTCTTAAAGTCCTTTATTTTTGTTTCTAACTGGGCCTTTAGGGGTTTCTGTCCATTCGTGAGTTGATATCCTTCATATCTCAGGTCCTCAACTTCTCTTTTTAATAAATCAATTTGTTCCCGAAGAAACTTAATCGTAGTTTTACAAGATGGATTACATGAAACTTCATTGACTGGAACGTTTGAAGAACTCATCTTTTTTTAAATATGCCCTTTGACTAAAAACTCAAAAGTCAAATTTAAAAAGTCAAACTGAAAAGTCAAACTTGAAAAGTCAAACTTAAAAGTCAAACCGAAAAGCTAAATTTGAAAATTTAAAAGTTAAACGAGAAAGTCAAAGTTTAAAGTCAATGGTCAAACTTTAAAAGTCAAAGTCAAAATTTTAAGTAAAAAATCAAAAATAAAAGTCAAAATTTAAAAACTAAAATTTTTGGTTGAAAATGGAATTTTAAAATAAAAGAAATTGAATTTTTGGGCTAAAAGTGCTAAAAATGCGAAATTGGGTTGCAGCAGCGAAGCCTTTTGAATTACGTCGCGAAGGATTTGAAGAAGTTGCTAGCTAGTTGGGTTGGTAAGGCGCTGAAGTGAGGAATCAGAGGTCGCGAGTTCGATCCCCGACACCCCCAAATCCGCCTCTAATTTTTTAATGTGCGAGGACGAAGACTGCTGCTTGCGAGGACGTGCAAGGGCGAGGTGCGAGGATGCGAGGACGAGGTCCGAACTTCGGACCCTATGTGACGCTGGCCGCAAACCGAGGACCGCAAACCGAGTCGTACACGTGCGAGCCGTAAACTCCGAGGGCCATAATCTCGGACCGCAAACTCCGGGGCCGTAAACTCGGGCCGTAAACTCCGGAAACCCTAGCTGCTGGCCGTAAATGCCACCACCCCCTCGCTGGTTACGACCAAAAACAACGATTTTTGCCCCTTTTTGCTCCAAAACTCGATCAAAAACCCGTTTTTATGAAAAACGCGAAGAACAAACCTCCCCTAATTTTCAGAGATCTATCCAAAAACGCAAGAATCTTTCAAAAATAAGATCAACTAAGCTCCAGATCTGACAAAATTGACTGATACAATCCAAGCTCTGATACCAATTGTAAGTCCCTAATCTGCTTGTGTATCAATCAGATCCAATTGATGGTGCGGAATCCCAATCAATTGGATGATGTCGGATCAAATAGAAGAGAAGGAGAAGAAGAAGATGATGAATCTTGTATGTATTGATATGAATGAAGATCCGGATACAAGATTCACACACACTAACACACACTCTCTTTTCTCTCTCTCTAGAACACCTTCAAATACACACACTTAAGCTCCTCTAGTCTATTCTCTACTCATCACCCCTAACACCTATATATATATATATATATATATATATATATATATATATATATATATATATATATATATATATATATATACTTGGGGAACATGGTCCGTAAATGGGTTTACGGCCGAAGCCTGTTTACGGCCGTAAACACTAAGCTGTTTACGGTCCTAGACATAAAAATACATTTTCCTAGAAAAGTAAAGTATAAACCATAATTTTTAACCCAACAGCTCAAGAATTGGCTGAAAGTGAAAAGGCTTTTGTCACGACTGTTTCAAAGGATGTGGAAGGGTATTGGTCGTCTGGAGATGATGATGATGTAACCACTGGCAGAAACATGTGTCTTATGGCCCGACAATAAATTGAATGTGATGAAGGCTATTGGTCGTCTTGGTCCGAAAGAGATGATGAAGATGCTGAGCTTAACTACTGCTACATGGCTACGAATGATCCACCAGGCAGAAACATCTTTCAGCAGGTAAAATCTATGATTACTGATAATAATTTTGATTTATCTCTTTGTGAACCGTATCTAACCCAGATCCAATCAGATATGACCATCATTTACAAAGCCTACGAGTCAGCCATAGAAGCCAGTGAGAAGAACGACAGTGAAGTGAGTCATCTTAGGTTACGTTTCGAGGATAAGAAATTAAAATTTGAGTCTATGATTACTGAGTCATCTTAGGTTACGTTACGAATGATCCACCAGGCAGAAGCATCGTTCAGCAGGTAAAATCTATGATTACTGATAATAATTTTGATTTATCTCTTTGTGAACCGTATCTAACCCAGATCCAATCAGATATGACCATCATTTACAAAGCCTATGAGTCAGCCATAGAAGCCAGTGAGATGAACGACAGTGAATTGAGTCATCTTACGTTACGTTTCGAGGATAAGAAATTAAAATTTGAGTCTTTAGAACACGAGCTTGTAATGTCAAAAGATGAATGTATCATTCTTAAAGACAAATGTGAAATCACTTATTCTGAAAGAAATATTTTATTTTCCGATAACAAACATCTTAATGCTAAGATTGATGCCATGCACCATGCCATAGACATTCTTGATGCAAATGAACGGATGACTCACAATTTTCGTCATCCTTGGTCAAAAGCTCCTGGTCTCGGAAGCGAGTTTCTGAAACCAGTTGTTCGTCCCTTAAAGTAGTTACAAAATCTGACTTTTATGGCAGATGTTCCGAACATCAAAAATTCGGATACACCTGTTTCTCCCTTGTCACCCCTTAATGAGACTTCTGACCATTTTGCATCCTTGATTCCTGAATTTAAGCCCATAGTTGTCAAGAGTCTCGATTCCACGCAATTTCCGCCTCTGATAAACCTGGACCTGAATCGGTCCTCTTAAATCAACTCTACTACTCCAAAATCTATTGTTCAAAATCTGAACCACAACCCTCTTAACAATTGTGTTGTTGAGGAAATTTTTCCGGAATCAACTTCTTCTGAACTTTCAGAGTGTGTTTGGGAATCTTTAGATAGTGATGTCCATGAGACACTCTTATGTGACTCTGAACCTCAAGTGATTTCAAAAACAAATCTAGTTCCTATTAAACCTGTTTTCAATAACCCCTCAGTAGGACAAACCTCAAAATCTTCGTCTCATTCCAAAAGAAAGCCAATGTTAAATAGGAAGGATATTGTAGATCCTAAAGTGGAAGCTCAGAATGCACACAAAAAGGAAGTTAAGACTAGACAAAATTCAAGATTCCTTGAGAACTCTAAACAGAGTGTATCTCAGAATTCTCATTTATCAACCCATAGTTAAAACCTTTTCACACCCACTAAGATTCTCAAGAGACCTTCAAATCCTCCAAGTCGTGTAGAACAGAAGAAAATGGTTAGTCCCACTCAGGAAAAGTCAAGTGTGAACACTACATCTGTCCTAAACACCTCTCATCGGACTGTTTCATTTGTTTTCATTGCAAAATCCAATGTCACAATTTTTAAACCTCGACTTTCAAAATCAAACGTGTCATCAAGCAAACCGAAAATTGTTAAGAAAACAAAACTTTCAAAATCTTCAAAATAAAACTTTGTGTGGAATGTCAAAACTCCCATTGATGAAACAATCACTCCGGTATACAAAGTAGTTTCCACTACTCCGGAAGTAAAAAGTCCGAAGAAAGCTCTTCCGAACTCTCCTGTCATTCAATATGACTACTGGATAGATGAAAGAACCATGTCATTTTGTTTGTTTCCTAAGGAATCTCGGAACAAACCTTCTAAACCATCAGTTGCTCAAAAGTCACTTTCGAAGCCTAAGACTCGTGCCTTTTTCCCAAAACCTAACATGGAGCCTAAAAACTCCACCACTCACTAATTTTGCAGGCACTTTGTGCTTCTGAGCAAGAGACAATATGGTATATTGATAGTGCTTTCTCCATGCACATGACGGGGCATAAGGACTTTCTGCGAGATCTCAAACTTGCACTAAATGCTAGTTATGTGACGTATGGCAACAACTCCACTTCGCAGATCCGAGGTTATGGCATCCTTACCAATGGCAACTTATCCATTTCAATCGTGGCATATGTAGCCAACTTGAAGCATAATATGATAAGTGTGGCTCAACTCACTGATGCAAATCGTTGAGTTGAATTCTGCAAGAAACATAGCTACGTCATGTCCTGTAACATCCGGATTTCTGGGTATTATGTTTGATCATTTATTTTAAGTAAAAGAGAGAGACTCAACGAGTTGAGGCGTAGACTCGTCGAGTAGGACCGCGTTTGCTGACTGGATTAATGAACGGACTCGACGAGTCGGAAAGGGTGGACTCGACGAGTCCGTGCTGTGGGTTGAAACCCTAAATCCCCGGGCCTGTGCCATATTTAAATGACCTTATGGCCCTTAATTGCGGCTACCTTCGTCCTTGAGAGTACCAGAGCAACTGTGAGCCTTGTGAGTGAGAAAGGAGCCATTGTTCACCATTTCTTGTGGATTTTAGCAAAAAGGAAGGAGGAAGGTCAAGCTAGGCGAGTTGGGGAGCTTGAATCTACTTCCATTTGATCAGAGGAAGCTGTTGGAGGTATCAATCTATGCTTATTCTCGTATTTTTGTTGATTTGGTTGAACCTAGCGTTTCTTTATCCCTTACTTAGCTTAAATCTGGAATGTGTGAGGTCCCAAGGTGAAATGGTTCTTAGATCTGGACCTTAAGGGCTCCAGAGAGTCCCTATCATTATGCTTTATGCTACCCCTTTGGAGTTATGAGCCTAGGAAGCCATTTTAGTAGTTATTTCACTAAAAGAAGCATTGGGTGCATTGCATGTGGGTCAAGTTTCGACCTTTACATGGTTATTGGTCTTGGGGAGGTGAGATCTATAGTTTAGAAAAGCAGATCTGGCCTCAGAAGGTCATTTGAGAGATGTTATGGGAGCAACTCGCCGAGTCCATAAGTGGGCTCGACGAGTCGAGTCGGGGTTGCCCCGCGATTCGTTGCAGAGCGACCCGGAGAGTGGAGGAGGGACTCGACGTGCCAAGCGAGGCATATAAGGATTCAGGGGACCCGCGTGGACTCGCCGACTCGCCCGAGTGCACTCGACGAGTCTGGTCAAAGTTGACTTCGTTGACTATTAGAGTTTAGTCAATGTTTGGACTTTTGAGCCATTGGAGGGGTAGAATGGTCTTTTACCCTTCTTAGAGAACTTACAGAGGGTTTAGCCTAGACTTTGAAAGTCGTATTGATTAGAGTAACTATTTTATGTGTTTAGGCGGAGGATAGATTAGTATTTCCGCGTCCGAGGGTTACCGAGTTATCTGAGGTGAGTCTTCTCACTATACTTTACCGTAAGTGGTAAGTAGAGTTATGTGACAGAGTATCTTGTATGCTATGTATGTGATGTGTTGCAATGCATTAATTCTATGTGATTTATGTTGTGTGTATTCCAGAGTTTACAGAGTTAGGACCGGAAGGTCCACAGAGTTAGGACCAGAGGGTCCACAGAGTTAGGGCCAGTCGGCCCACAGAGTTATAGCCTCGAGTGGCTAATATGTGTTATATGTGGTATTTTGGGGAACTCACTAAGCATTTATGCTTACAGTGTTTTGTGTTATGTGTTTCAGGTACCAGTGAGGATCGCGGGAAGGCGCCGGCATGATGTCACACCCCCAAACCAAGGATGGCGGAAACGTCCGGGGGTGGAGGACTTCATGTATAGTATCACAACAACGAGTATAATAGTGCTCAAAGTAAATACAACCATCATAAATATAATTGAAAAGATTACACCATAGAATAAGTTTACATGTTTCGAAATCAATTACATTATGATGACAAAATGAAGTATTTGACGATTTATCGTCCCATCCTCAAAATGCCGTTGGTTTTCCTGTTTCACTGATTTTCTGAGAATACAAGTAGTTTTGAAAAAGTGTCAACAATTAAGCTGGTGAGTTCATAAGAGTTTTGTTTGAGAAAGAAATCGTTTTCCTTGTAAAAGCGACAAAGTATGTTTCCAGAAAATCCAATATTTTCTTTATTAAGTGAAATAAATGCTTCTATGTTATGCGATATTGAACCCTAGAAAGGCCCATATATCTCCTTCTATAATCGCCCAGTGTATATAAGTTATATAAAATTTAAGTTAAATAAACCGCCGAATATAATGGGTCTGTCCTAGGTCCACAACCAAACAAGGAACAGGAAGTAAGGCAGGCCCACCCATTCTAAGTCGATTATGACTAGATTCTTATATAAGTCTAGCATATACACTTAGCAATTATAGCTGAAGTCTAACAATTCAAGATGAAATATAGTTTTAACAGAGATATGATTCCAAAGAAAATCCTATGTTTTCCTTATAAAAGTTATGTGGTCCTAAATCCCAAGACCGGAAATAAACAAGTATTTTCCATACTTAAAGATATAAAAGTGGTTTTAAATCGGCATAAACTCGTTTAGTTTAGAAGTAAAACCCCTTTTTAATGTAAACTTGACAGATTGTTAGCTACCTATGTGAGTCGCTATAACCATACTATGACGAAAAATAACCTGCACAACGTTTTTCAGACGTTAAGATACTATGACTCTTGTCACCCGTAGACCTGCAGGTCCCACTGTAGCTAGCAGCAAGGTGTGGGTGTCAAACCCAATATAGATCTATACACAATTATCACGCTCTCCCTACAAGAGACTCTGGTTATAACTTATAGGAATTGGGATCCCGTACTCGAACGTACGGGGAGAGAATTGCCTCACAACCTAAAGTTAACTAGTTTACACATAGTTTGATATTAAAACCTCTTCCGTTGAGGAAGTGAAATCACCTTTTATGAAAATACATTAGTGATATGAAATCCTTAAACTATTACTATGATAGTTTATTACGTAAGATATGAAAAACCCATTTGTTTTGAGAGCAAAACCTTTTTCATGTAGTAAAAATCCATAAACTATGCTTATTGAAGTTTATTATATGTATTCGAAATGAATGAGTAAACCGTATCATGAATGACTAAATTTCTGTTTAAGATGATAAACTAACAAGAAAATACATTCAATATTTAGAACTTATTGTTATACACTTTGCTCAACATAATACAAAGTGTTATGAAAGTTATAAGCTGTTAACTAGTTTTTAACCTTTCAGCACTGTTTTAGAAAAATCATAGAAAAATCATACGAAGTCGAAAACTGAATCCGTAAATTCTGAGAGTTCACAAAATGTGTCTAGTTTGTTCATAATTTTTATTGTGATTTTTGGAAGTGTTTAACTTGTGTTAAAATGTTCATATTCACAGACTGGTCCGAATTCATTTTTGAAATGATAGACAGTTTTGTAAAAATCACCATAAATCGTAGCAAAATCTTATGGTGATGTGCAAGTAGTCAATTTAAAGTTATGAGCCTGAACTCTTTGCACCTAATACAGTTTTGAAAACTAAAATGTTTAAGTTGACCAAAACAGTCTGTGAATGGAGTTGAACTTTTCTGATAAAGGCTGTTAAATGTATTTAGTTGTGTTCTTGGTGTTTAATCTTGTATTCCCCCCCCCCCCCCCCTTAAAACTTAAGAAAAACATGAAAAAAATAGGGGTATGAACTCACCTTGAGTGATTTCAGTAGATGGATGATGGAGAAAGGTAGTGTTCAACTCAAGAACACTAAGAAGATGCCTTGAAGATTTGAAGATCTAACACAAATGTGACGATATTTGTGTAAGCAAGCTATGATTTGGATGAAGGATGTTAAATAATCATAAGGAGGATAATATCACTTACCAAAAGTGAAAGAAAACTTGATGATCAGCCCTTGAATCTCGAATTTGAGAGAGAGAGAGAGAAGTGAGAGAAAAATTGTTTGTTCTTTGGAGGAAAAATGAGAGAAATGAGAGAAAGATGAGGAGAGATAATAGTTTTCAGCCTTTGACCAAGAGTATGGTTGGTCAAATGGTGGAGAAAGTACTCTTCAATGACCAGGTATGGTGGAAGGACAATAGCTGGTCATGGAGTGGGCATGGGAGTGGTTGCTTGTGTCATACACTAAGGCAAAGTCAACACTCCACCACAAGATCTTACTTAATAGATTTTTATTCATAAATAAGGATTTCCCTAAAAATATGCTGAATTTATGAATATATGGGGTATTATATGTCAAAATATAAGTTTGGGTGAAAATCCCTCATTAAAATAATTAAAAACGGGCTTAAAACGAAGTTGTGGTCGAAAACTGGGTGGAAAATGGGAAATCCGAAGTTAGGAGGGTGATTCTGGTCTTAACAGCCTTAGGTCCGAAGTGAAGGCTTGGTCGCGGATGCGGATTCGAAGAGAAAAGGAGCTGCGGTCCGAGCAGGTACCGCAGGCGGGTTCGGCAGGTAGGACCGGAGGCGACTTCGGATGCGGTGCTCCAGGTGGCTGCGGTCGGTGGCTGCGGCTTCCTGGCTGCGGCTCGCTGGCTGCGGCTAGATGGTTGCGGCTACTCAAGGAGACTCCGGTTCAAGGAGGGTTTGGTCCCTATAGAAGGACTTCGGCCCTATGAGGCTATTTTCCAAGGTATCTTCCCGTTTCGAATGGTTTTTCACCAAGTCAAGTATCGGGATGCCCCAAATGATTACAAAAAGATCAAAAGAGGTTTTGAGAGAGATTTGGGAGAGATTTGACATACTTGGAGAGATTTCGCATACTTGGAGAGATTTGGGAGAAATTTCACATACTTGGAGAGATTTGGGAGAGATTACACACACTTGGAGAGATTTCTCATACAGAGAGAGATTTGGGAGAGATTTCACACACTTGGAGAGATTTCTCATACAGAGAGAGATTTGAGAGAGATTTCACACACTTGGAGAGATTTCTCATACCTAGAGAGATTTGAGAGAGATTTCACACACTTGGAGAGATTTCTCATACAGAGAGAGATTTGGGAGAGATTTCACACACTTGGAGAGATTTCTCATACAGAGAGAGATTTGAGAGAGATTTCACATACTTGGAGAGATTTGGGAGAGATTACACACACTTGGAGAGATTTGGGAGAGATTACACACACTTGTAGCGATTTCTCCTACTTAGAGAGTTTTGGGAGAGTTAGAGTGAAAGAGATTGGGAGAGACTTCTTTTGTGACCTTTTTGAATGTTTGGCTTCGCAACGCAAGGTTCTTACATTCTGTTAAGCCTTGTTACGAATGTTATACGCTCTCGAGGGGTATGGAATAATGTTTTATCGAGTAGATTCATCACTTGCCCTGATTAGGGTTTAGAATTTCCGAACACGTGAAAACTCTAAGTGATACTTTGTATTAAGATTGCGAGTGGTTCAATAAGAAACATAATGGAAACCCTAATAATATACAAGGGTTAGATGAGTTGATCTGTTTGACTTGTTGACTTTAGTTGACTTTGACTTGGCCAAAATTGATGGTTGTCACATCATCCCCCCGTTAGAAAGAATTTCGTCCCGAAATTAGTGTTTCGACTGGGACTTCAAGAATTTGGAGGAAAGATGGGGGAACTTTTCGTAGTATAAGAAATTGATATGGTGGGGAACAACCCGCTTGATGTTAAATGACGACCTTGGAATTTCTTATTGTAACTTGAGTTGAGTCAATTTAAAGGAGTTATTGTTTTGGAATGATAGTGTATTTTACGTGTGCCTTTATGCTCTCCGCTTTATACTTGGTATTACTACTCTGAATAGTTTATAATGTAGTTAGCGAGTTCCAGCATTACGAATGTTTCAACAACTTGTGACGAAATTTGCATTATAAGTCCTACTAGTTCTTTTATAATCGCTTGGTGTAAACTAGTCGTATATCATTAAGATTACAAGGGCATTCGGATGGGTGACCCCGCCTTAAGCCAACAACCACACAAGGAACAGGAAGTGAGGCGGAATCACACATTCTAAGTCCATAGAATCTTAATGATATATGACCATAAGGGTTACACTAGCTATCATAGATTCACTAGTAAAATCCCTGCGTTTTTTTTTATATAGATGAAAAGACTTATTCGGGTTTTGCCGTGGTCTCAAGATGCTTTCAGCCTTTCTCGAATTTGCACTAAGTCATAAGTGATAATTTCTCCTCGGAGCGTTGCATAGGGTTTGCTTTAGTGTTTCTCATTGATTAGATCGGTAGAGAACATATGGGTTCGGTTTACACGACTAAACTTATTCGGATGATAGGGCGTTCACTCGTACTCCTGGGTAGCCTTGTCCCGAAGTTCATGGTAGGACTCGTACATGGTATATCTATCATTAACTTGCGCATATAGGTCGTATGTAATTAAGGTTGGTAAGACAGTTGGATGGGTGACTCTGCCCCAAGTCCACAACCAGACAAGGAACAGAAGATAGGGCAGAAACACACATCCAATGTCCGTAGAATCTTAATTATATATTATCCTCATGTATACACTTAGTAGTGATAGATTAATCGTACTCATCCCAAGCTTCTGTGCTTGAATCTTATCTCCTGCATTCATGCCATTCCCGAAGGGTCTTCTGAAAATACTTGTGGAAGGGTTTCGGAAGGTATAATACTCCTCTGGTGAGTGTTTTAGGGTTTCGCAGCAAGAGATGACCCGGAGGTCCGTGTTGGACTTGTGTTTATGCGAGACGAAGGTTTTTCGAGATTAGGTGAACGGTCTTTTCGTAGCCGTTTAGTAGGGAAAGTGAGGACTATATCAATTGAAATCGAATGACGACAACATTATCTTTTTAGGTAAAACATGTGTTAAGCTGTATTTGCAAGAAATGCTCATTAGAGTGATAGAGTATCTTGTGTTTCTTTTCAGTGTGTTCCGTTTTGTTCGATGTTATTATTACCGCAGATGATTCATACTACATCAACTAGCACTGGTAGTGAGTGGGTTCTGATAGCTAGCAATGATACTTGACATCATGATCCCTGACAGGTCACTCTATGATCGAGCGGTATATGTACGTCGTATGTAATTTGTTATTGGTGAAATAGCCGTGTGGGTGGCCCTACCCTAATCCTACTGCTAGACATGGAACAGGAGTCAAGACGGAATTTATTCGCTTTGAGTCTTTAGTATTTTGATTATAATTAACCCCGATGTATGTACAAAGTCATCACGGCTTACAGGTAATGATCCTAATGTCATATATGAGTGGCTTTGATTTGATTTGAACGAGAGAGTATTTTAACTACCTTTCGAAAGACGGTTATCTTAGCAAGCATACCAAATTCATTACAAACATATGGTACTTAAATGTTTTTGTCGTTGGAAACATTACAAAAAGCCCAATAAGGTTTCCTTGTTGCTCCTGCTGGTTTGTTCATCACACTCCTCCTGCTCCCTCGTCATTCTTCTCAGTTGGACATTCTCTCTTGAAGTGTCCCTTTTCACCGCATAGGTAGAATACTGGGCCTACCTTGGTGTTGGTGGCTGAAGCGAGGTGCTGGGTCTGGCTCCTGCAGAAGCGGGCAGTATGTCCGTTCTTGTTGCAGTTTTTACAGTGCATCACGCGGCAAGCCCCATTGTGATGGAAGCCACACTTGTTACACTTTGGGAGTGATCCCTTATATGGTCTGGTCGGTGCTTGGGTGACAGACCTTGTGGCTAGTGCCGAGGCATGTGTCGTGACTGCTGTTGTAATAGCAGGGGTGGGCATGGGTTGTTGTCTTTTAGCGAATCTTTGAGATAGGTTGCACTCCTTTTTGTTCCAAAACTTTCGTTTATTATTCTTAGGTTTGTGGCCTGAGGCGCCTTCATGGGCAGACACCCGCCGGTGTCCCTGATTGTTACAACGATTTATATTGTCGGTACCGCTTCCATCTCTGCTGGCGTTGTTAGCATTGAGATGCGCCATGACGGCTGTCACGACTGCCATGACTGCAGCTTGAAAAGTAGCAGAGTCTATCTGCAGGGTTGGCGCCTTGCTAGTTGGTTGGTTGCCTCTTGGTGAAGACATAGCTCTGTTTCACGATGAAAAACGACTTCGTGAGTGGGGATAATTATCTCAAGTGCATTCTTACGATTTATATTCACATATATAAATTTTTGCACATTGTTGTACTATTCTTAGTGTTTCTGCTAACGTTCCTGAGACGGAGTTATGGTAGTGGGTAGAAGTAGGTTTCGTACAGGCGTTAAGCTTTACTCATCTTAGGATCATGTTTGTCCAACACACTTAGCTGAGGAGTTTTGATGGGATCCGGTGCATTAGTGCTGGTATGATCGCATCCTATAGGCCTACGAAGAAGGCACCTTTCAACCAAAATGTTTAAAGGTGAGACGATAATGAGTTTTTGGAATGGCTATACGTCACGAGTTTTCTAACTAAGTTTATCTTAGTTCAATTTGTAACGTATTTCGGTTGTTTATGGTGTTCTGAAAACAGTTCATAACGAGAGTCTATATATGATAAACTCATGTATTTTAGTAGTTTCGTATCCAAGTGAATCCTTGTAATTTGATCCAAGCTAGATCCTTCTTACGACCAATTGATCTATGCTTAGTTATATAATTAAGGCTAAATAGACCTTCGAGTCTGTTAGGTATGTCCTAAGCCCATCTTGTTAATATGATTCTAGTAATTATGGTTTCGGAGAAAATTTTGACCTCGATGCAGGTCTACCTCACATCCCTGCAAGGAAAAGTTTTGATAGCAAATAGATCTCTTGATTAGTATAATCGCTTAAATCGCAGTGTTGTGCTTACACATAGAATAGAGTAGCACCAACGCATACTCATGAACCTAATTTACAAGGTCTTGTGAGCGGTATGAACTCTACTCATGACGCTCCGTCCCTTGCGATGCCTGAGGCAAAGTCGATGCACCTTGCAGATCTGCCAATCGACGCTTGGCTGCAACCATTCTCCCTTCAAATGTCGTGTGCCTACCCTGTTACTCTTTTGCCTCTGCCCGAGCGGTGAGAAGGTCTTAAAAAGAAAGTTGGTCTCTGAAATAGCAGTCTTTTTCCAAGTCTCGGGTACGTGAGATGGTAGGGTCTGTAGTAGCGCGCAGTTTTCGAACTCGGTTTGTAGTCTCCCTGTTTTAATCCCCGATGTTCGCGATCCGTCGGGTTTTCACCCGGAGGGCTCTGTCAGTCGGTCCCCCGTGGTTGAGGTCATAGCACCCTCGTTGGTCTCCACATGGTGATTGCTGTCATTGCTGTCGACTCCAACCCTCGATCACGGTTGCCCAACGGGGCACAGGTCCGATGTAGTCGAAACGGTTCGCGGGAACCCTGGCTATGCATGGAGGGTTGATTACCTCCGGTTCCGCTTCTGATTCTACTCATAACCATCCACGATTTCCCTGGTTGGGAAAGTAGGGGTCGCCTGGTAAGTAGAATCTTGCTATGTTATATGTGCGAGAATAGGAGGGGTAGAAGAGATAATTAATAGACGTCTAATCGTATAATTACTTATAGGGGGTGATCCTTACTAGTTACGTCTATAATCACATAGTGCATACCAGTTATACATAATCTGAGATAGAATAGGCCTTCGAATAAATAACTCTACTCTAAGTCCACAACCAAACAAGGAACAGGAAGTAGAGCAATAGTCATAGATTTTGAGTCTATAATATCTTTAATTATGTGTAACCTTGGCGTATGCACTCAGTCGTTATAGACCTAGTAATAGGGGTCTTTAGTTTTCACATAAGTTGGTTATAGCATTACAAAATACTCCTATAGTATTTTAAGGTTTGACTTATGCTTTTCAATGTTTGTTTGTAGATAGAATTGGTAAGTTTTTAGACTTGTTGCAACGCCAAAACCATTCCCGGGCGTATGCTAATCACTTTTGGGTTAGACATAGTTGATCAGGCTATGTCATTCCCAGACCTGACTATACATCCCCAAGCCTACTTGTGTCATTCAACAATCACAACTTTTGTTTTGTTCTAGAATGATGCTGACCTTAGTATGTATGCATGCATGTATACTTTTTAACAAGAAACTATTTATTTCTAAAAGTATAGTTATTTGAAAATGTTAAATCAGAGACCTTAGTCCCAATGCATTTATAGTTTGTATATCTTATGTGGTTCGATATACTTAGTTCACTATAAATAATGCTCTGATACCAATCTGTCACACCCCCACACCAAGGATGGCGGAAACGTCCGGGGGTGGAGGACTTCATGTATAGTATCACAACAACGAGTATAATAGTGCTCAAAGTAAATACAACCATCATAAATATAATTGAAAATATTACACCATAGAATAAGTTTACATGTTTCGAAATCAATTACATTATGATGACGAAATGAACTATTTGACGATTTATCGTCCCATCCTCAAAATGCCGTTGGTTTTCCTGTTTCACTGATTTCCTGAGAATACAAGTAGTTTTGAAAAAGTGTCAACAATTAAGCTGGTGAGTTCATAAGAGTTTTGTTTGAGAAAGAAATCGTTTTCCTTGTAAAAGCGACAAAGTATGTTTCTAGAAAATCCAATATTTTCTTTATTAAGTGAAATAAATGCTTCTATGTTATGCGATAATGAACCCTAGAAAGGCCCATAGATCTCCTTCTATAATCGCCCAGCGTATATAAGTTATATAAAATTTAAGTTAAATAAACCGCCGAATATAATGGGTCTGCCCTAGGTCCACAACCAAACAAGGAACAGGAAGTAAGGCGGGCCCACCAATTCTAAGTCGATTATGACTAGATTCTTATATAACTCTAGCATATACACTTAGCAATTATAGCTGAAGTCTAACAATTCAAGATGAAATATAGTTTTAACAGAGATATGATTCCAAAGAAAATCCTATGTTTTCCTTATAAAAGTTATGTGGTCGTAAATCCCAGGACCGGAAATAAACAAGTATTTTCCATACTTAAAGATATAAAAGTGGTTTTAAATCGGCATAAACTCGTTTAGTTTAGAAGTAAAACCCCTTTTTAAAGTAGAAGTTTCCATGTAAACTTGAAAGATTGTTAACTACCTATGTGAGTCGCTATAACCATACTATGACGAAAAATAACCTGCACAACGTTTTTCAGACGTTAAGATACTATGACTCTTGTCACCCGTAGACCTGCAGGTCCCACTGTAGCTAGCAGCAAGGTGTGGGGTGTCAAACCCAATATAGATCTATACACAATTATCACACTCTCCCTACAAGAGACTCTGGTTATAACTTATAGGAATTGGGATCCCGTACTCGAACGTACGGGGAGAGAATTGCCTCACAACCTAAAGTTAACTAGTTTACACATAGTTTGATATTAAAACCTCTTCCGTGGAGGAAGTGAAATCACCTTTTATGAAAATACATTAGTGATATGAAATCCTTAAACTATTACTATGATAGTTTATTACGTAAGATATGAAAAACCCATTTGTTTTGAGAGTAAAACCTTTTTCATGTAGTAAAAATACATAAACTATGCTTATTGAAGTTTATTATATGTATTCGAAATGAATGAGTAAACCTTATCATGAATGACTAAACTTCAGTTTAAGATGATAAACTAACAAGAAAATACATTCAATATTTAGAACTTATTGTTATACACTTTGCTCAACATAATACAAAGTGTTATGAAAGTTATAAGCTGTTAACTAGTTTTTAACCTTTCAGCACTGTTTTAGAAAAATCATAGAAAAATCATACGAATTCGAAAATTGAATCCGTAAATTCTGAGAGTTCACAAAATGTGTCTAGTTTGTTCATAACTTGGAGAGATTTCTCATACAAAGAGAGATTTGGGAGAGATTTCACACACTTGGAGAGATTTCTCATACAGAGAGAGATTTGAGAGAGATTTCACACACTTGGAGAGATTTCTCATACAGAGAGAGATTTGAGAGAGGTTTCACACACTTGGAGAGATTTCTCATACAAAGAGAGATTTGAGAGAGATTACACACACTTGTAGCGATTTCTCCTACTTAGAGAGTTTTGGGAGAGTTAGAGTGAAAGAGATTGGGAGAGACTTCTTTTGTGACCTTTTTGAGTGTTTGGATTCGCAACGCAAGGTTCTTACATTCTGTTAAGCCTTGTTACGAATGCTATACGCTCTCGAGGGGTATGGAATAATGTTTTATCGAATAGATTCATCACTTGCCCTGATTAGGGTTTAGAATTTCCGAACACGTGAAAACTCTAAGTGATACTTTGTATTAAGATTGCGAGTGGTTCAATAAGAAACATAATGGAAACCCTAATAATATACAAGGGTTAGATGAGTTGACCGGTTTGACTTGTTGACTTTAGTTGACTTTGAATTGGCCAAAATTGACGGTTGTCACACATGATCAGTACACACTATTGGAGTTTTATACATTTTGATCTTGGGATGTGTTTTTATGGAATTTAATATGTGATACATTGAGATTTGAGAATACTTATGAATGAAATTATATCTTTAAAAGTGAAAAATGTTTTTAAATTTACGTTGTTACAAGTTGGTATCAGAGCCTTGGTTTGAGGGATTCGGGTGCACCTTTGGGCGTATCTGAACTCAAACTGAGGATTTGAGAGATTTTAAAAATAAAACAAAATTTTTCTAAAAGAGTAAAAGGTTTTGAAAAGAGCAGAGCAGAGCTGTGTGTACGATCAGCCAGCGCCCGAACGGTGATTTCCCAAAATACCCTTATACTATGTGTTATGAAATATGATACAGTATGATATGCATGCTACAGTAGGCTAGGTGTTCATATTAAGACTAGAGTGGCCATATTTGTGATGCCTTAGCCTAGGGGTTTTGCTGCTAGGAGATGCTTGAGAGTGAGTAGATAGTAGCGAGGAGCTTATGAGAGATCTGCTAGAGAATAGCTTATGCCTAGGGAGATTAGAGTACTTGGGATTTAGGATCCTAGGAGGAGGACTTGGGGTGAATACTGATGCGGTGTGGACGGTAGTATAGGGCCCGTACTACTGAAGACATCGGATCAGTGCGCAGTCCAAGTAAGAATCCTTAGGGTACTAAGGAGCATGTAGGGTTGAGTTATCGAGTGCGAGTATACTTGAGCGAGTCTCTGATATTCCTTATGTTGTATTTCAGAGACATCATGGTGGGGACACGCCACAGACCAGAGACCAGCGGTATGAGTGACGAGGAGCTTCGTCAGATGATCCACGAGGAGGTGGTTGCGGCTATCCGCGCAGAGATTCCAGAGACGTTTGGAACTATTAAGACCACGTTGATTGAGACTTTTGATGAGAGATACACAGCAGTTACTGAGGCTGCAGCCGCTGCAGCTACCGCAGCTGTTGCTGCTGCTAGACCACGGGGTGGTGATTCGTTGCTGTTCCGGGAGTTCAGCAACACGAAACCACCAGAGTTTGATGGGACGCAGGATACGATTGCTGCGATGAGATGGGTTTCTGACATTGAGGGATGCTTCTATACGTGTTCATGTCCGAAGCATCTGAGAGTTCGGTTCGCGCTGAACCAGCTTCACTTGGGAGCGAAGGACTGGTGGAAGTTTGTGACAGCGCACTATTCTTCTGCAGAGCTTGCTGCGGTGACCTGGGAGAGGTTCACCGCTATGTTTCGTGATGAGTACGTTCCCCCGATGGAAAGGGAACGGTTGGCCCAGGAGTTCTTCACCCTCAAGCAGGGTACTGAGTCTGTTACTGTGATCACCAGGATGTTCCATGATAGGGCGATGTTCTGCCCTGAGCACGTGTCTTCCGAGCAGGCACGCATGAGTCAGTATTTGAGCATTTTGAGGAGAGACATCCGCGAGTTCGTGGAGAACTCGTCGTACCAGACATTTGCCGAGCTTCAGGAGAATGCTCGGAAGAGGGAGATAGAGCTTGAGACTCAGGCTAAGGAGGAAGTGGAGTCTCAGGGGAGGGACCGGTGACCGACAAAGTCCCAGCCGGCAGCCAAGCGGGCCAAGCCCGCCGATTTGAGATCAGGGAACCAGAAGGGTCGCATTTGTGGCAAGTGCGGCAAGGGTTATGAGGGGATTTGTAGAGCAGGGTCTTGTTACATGTGTTGCAAGTAGGGGCACATGGCCAAGGATTGCCCCAAGGGGTTTGCAGTCTGTTTCCACTGCAACCAGACCGGACACCGGAAGGCCGAGTGTCCACAGCTGCGGGGGTCAGCACAGGGAGCATCATAGGGATCTGCCCCTGTTATTATACGAGCTACCGAGAGTCGGCCGGTGAAGGCCGAGGCGCCGATGGCACGAGGAAGAGCCTTCCAGTTGACAGCGGAGGAGGTCCGTGCAGCGCCCGATGTCGTGGCTGGTACGTATTCTTTCATGTATTTATTTGATGTTTGAGATATTGTGCTTATATTATGACATGCGTAGGTACTTTTCTTGTGAGTTATGTACCTGCCTTGGTGTTATTTGACTCGGGTGCGAGTCGATCTTTTGTATCTTTAGCCTTTAGTCAGCACATCAGTGTCCGCCGAGAGGCGTTGAGTCGACCTCTGCGAGTTTCCATAGCTGACGAGAGAGCGGTGTATGCCACTGATGTGATTCGAGGATGTGTACTCGAGATCTTCGGTGTTGAGTTTCCGATTGATTTGGTCCCGATTGTGATGGGAAATGTCTGCATCATCGTGGGCATGGACTGGTTGAGCAGATTTGGAGCGGTTATCGACTGCGAGCGATAGCTGGTGACCATACGAGACCCTAGTGGGGGAGTTCTTACGGTGTACGGCGAGGGTACCCGTTCCGGGTCAGCGTTTTGTTCGGCCGCTAGAGCGAGGCAGAGCCTACAGCAGGGCTGTAGTGGGTTTGTAGCTTATGTGATGGATACGAGGTTTGATGCGGAGAGGCCGAGATCGGTCGATGAGGTTTCGATAGTGTGTGAGTTCCCGGATGTTTTCCCCGGGGAGTTGTCGGGTGTGCCTCTCGAGAGACAAGTAGAGTTCCATATCGATTTGGTTCCGGGGGCAGCGCCTATCGCCAAGGCGCCCTATCGCCTTACGCCACCAAAGATGCAGGAGTTATCCTCACAGCTTCAGGAGCTGTTGGGGAATGGGTTTATTCGACCGACTAGCTCGCCATGGGGAGCACCGATCCTTTTTGTAAAGAAAAAGGATGGTTCACACCGGATGTGCATCGATTACCGGGAGTTGAACAAGTTAACTGTCAAGAACCGTTACCCCTTACCGAGGATCGATGATTTGTTCGATCAGTTGCAGGGATCGTCTTGGTTCTCCAAGATCGATCTGAGGTCTGGATATCATCAGATGAGAGTGCGTGATGAGGATATCCAGAAGACGGCGTTCAGGACTCGTTATGGACATTACGAGTTCGTGGTGATGCCTTTCGGGCTCACCAATGCACCGGCGGCGTTCATGGATCTCATGAATAGGGTGTGTAGACCGATGTTGGATCGTTCGGTGATAGTGTTCATTGATGATATACTGGTGTATTCGAGATACAGGGAGCAGCATGAGGAGTATTTGAGAGAGATCCTTGGAGTTCTGAGATCGAAGAGGCTCTATGCCAAATTCTCCAAGTGTGATTTCTGGTTACGAGAGGTCCAGTTCCTGGGACATCTCATTAACCAGAATGGGATATTGGTCGATCCGGCCAAGATCGAAGCGGTGATGAGTTGGGAGGTGCCGAGATCCCCCACCGATATCAGGAGTTTTCTGGGGTTGGCCGGCTATTATAGGAGATTTATTAAAGATTTCTCCAAGATTGATGTTCCTCTCACCAGGTTGACCCGGAAGGCCGTGGCTTTTAGTTGGGGTCCAGAGCAGCAGGCCTCCTTTGAGACACTTCGCCAGAGATTATGCGAAGCCCCAGTGTGAGCCCTTCCGGAGGGGATGGAGGATTTTGTAGTGTATTGTGACGCGTCGATATCGGGATTGGGTACGGTGCTGATGCAGAGAGGGCATGTGATAGCATACGCATCGAGGCAGCTGAAGCCTCATGAGGCGAGGTATCCTACTCACGATCTGGAGTTGGGGGCTGTGGTGTTCGCCCTCAAGATCTGGCGTCACTATCTGTATGGGGTCCGGTGTACCATACACACAGATCACAAGAGCCTGAAGTATTTGATGGATCAGCCCAACCTGAATATGTGCCAGAGGAGATGGTTGGATGTGGTAAAGGATTATAAGTGTGAGATCCTGTACCACCCGGGCAAGGCTAAAGTTGTAGCCGATGCCCTGAGTCGTAGGACAGAGAGTGCCCCGATACGTGATGTTTGTTTGAGGTTGACGATGATGACTCCGGTGTTGGACACCATTCGGGAGGCTCAGGTTGAGGCCATGATGCCGGAGAACCGCAAGAGAGAGCGGGTGATCGGGCAAGTGTCTGAGTTCGTTGCCGATAGCCGAGGGCTCATGACCTTTCAGGGTCGGATTTGGGTGCCATTTGAGGGCGGGGCATGTATCATTCCAATGAAGGAGGCGCACAGATCGAGGTTCTCGATCCATCCCGGGGCCACTAAGATGTATTTGGACCTGAAGAGAGACTATTGGTGGCCCTGTATGAAGAGGGATGTTGCGTGGTTCGTGGGGCGGTGCTTGACTTGTCGCAGGGTGAAGGCTGAGCACCAGCGTTCGCATGGCAAGTTGCAGCCACTTGAGATTCCCCAGTGGAAGTGGGAACAGATTTCCATGGATTTTATCACCAAATTGCCGAGGACTGCGAGAGGTGTCGATGCAATTTGGGTGATCGTTGACCGGCTGACGAAGAGCGCTCATTTCCTTGCTATCAGTGAGAGCTCTTCTGCTGAGAGGCTAGCATAATTGTATGTGAGAGAGGTGGTATCGCGGCATGGAGTACCGATCTCGATCGTGTCAGATCGAGATGTGCGTTTCACTTCCAGGTTCTGGAAGAAATTCCATGAGGATTTGGGTACGAGGCTGCATTTCAGTACCGCATACCACCCACAGACGGACGGTCAGAGCGAGCGGACGATTCAGACGCTCGAGGACATGCTTAGGGCATGTGTGTTGGACTTCGGAGGAAGTTGGGACACGTATCTGCTGTTGGCTGAGTTTTCTTATAACAATAGCCATCATTCGAGTATCGGTATGCCTCCCTTTGAGTTGTTGTATGGGAGGAGGTGTCGGACCCCATCTGCTGGGGAGAGGTCGGATAGCGAGTGTTGGGTAGCACTGAGTTAGTGCTTCAGACGACAGAACAGATACAGCAGGTCAGGCAGAGGTTGTTGATAGCTCAGAGTCGACAAAAGAGTTATGCAGATAGGCAACGATCCGAGCTTGAGTTTCAGGTGGGAGACTTCGTACTCCTGAAAGTATCTCCTTGGAAAGGAGTGATCCGATTCAGGAAGAGGGGCAAGTTGGGGCCCCGGTACATTGGTCCATTCAGGGTGACCGCGAGGGTGGGCAGGGTAGCATATCGTTTGGAGCTACCTGCGGAGTTGAGCCAGATTCATGATACCTTCCACGTGTCTCAGTTGAGGAAGTGTATAGCCGACGAGTTGGAGGTGGTGCCATTAGAGGATATTTAGGTAGATGCGAGCCTGAATTATGTTGAGAGGCCAGTTACGATCGTGGATCGAAAGATCAAGGTTCTGAGGAACAAGGAGGTGCCCCTGGTTCAAGTCCATTGGCAACATCGGAGAAGGTCTGAGCTGACCTGGGAGCCGGAGTTGGAGATGCGGGAGCAGCATCCAGAGTTGTTTGAGGAGCAAGACTTTGAGGGCGAAGTCTGATTCTAGTGGGGGAGAATTGTGACATCCGGATTTCTAGGTATTATGTTTGATCATTTATTTTGAGTAAAAGAGAGGGACTCGACGAGTTGAGGCGTAGACTCGTCGAGTAGGACCGCGTTTGCTGACTGGATTAATGAACGGACTCGACGAGTCGGAAAGGGTGGACTCAACGAGTCCGCGCTGTGGGTTGAAACCCTAAATCCTCGGGCCTGTGCCCTATTTAAAGGACCTTATGGCCCTTAATTGCGGCTACCTTCGTCCTTGAGAGTACCAGAGCATCTGTGAGCCTTTGAGTGAGAAAGGAGGCAATTGTTCACCATTTCTTGTGGATTTTAGCAAAAAGGAAGGAGGAAGGTCAAGCTAGGCGAGTTGGGGAGCTTAAATCTACTTCCATTTGATCAGAGGAAGCTGTTGGAGGTATCAATCTATGCTTATTCTCGTATTTTTGTTGATTTAGTTGAACCTAGGGTTTCTTTATGCCTTACTTAGCTTAAATCTGGAATGTGTGAGGTCCCAAGGTGAAATGGTTAGTAGATCTGGACCTTAAGGGGTCCAAAGAGTCGCTATCATTATGCTTTATGCCACCCCTTTGGAGTTATGAGCCTAAGAAGCCATTTTAGTAGTTATTTCACCAAAAGAAGCATTGGGTGCATTGCATGTGGGTCAAGTTTCGACCTTTACGTGGTTATTGGTCTTGGGGAGGTCAAATCTATAGTTTAGAAAAATAGATCTGACCTCAGAAGGTCATTTGAGAGATGTTATGGGAGCAACTCGCCGAGTCCATAAGTGGGCTCGACGAGTCGAGTCGGGGTTGCCCCGCGATTCGTTACAGAGCGACCCGGCGAGTGGAGGAGGGACTCGACGTGCCAAGCGAGGCATAGAAGGATTCAGGGGACCCGCGTGGACTCGCCGAGTCGCCCGAGTGCACTCGACGAGTCTGGTCAAAGTTGTCTTCATTGACTATTAGAGTTTAGTCAATGTTTGGACTTTTGAGCCATTGGAGGGGTAGAATGGTCTTTTACCCTTCTTAGAGAACTTAGAGAGGGTTTAGCCTAGACTTTGAAAGTCGTATTGATTAGAGTAACTATTTTATGTAATTAGGCGGAGGCTAGATCAGTATTTCCGAGTCCGAGGGTTACCGAGTTATCCGAGGTGAGTCTTCTCACTATACTTTACCTTAAGTGGTAAGTAGAGTTATGTGACAGAGTATATTGTATGCTATGTATGTGATGTGTTGCACTGCATTAATTCTATGTGATTTATGTTGTGTGTATTCCAGAGTTTACAGAGTTTGGACCGGAAGGTCCACAGAGTTAGGACCAGAGGGTCCACAGAGTTAGGGCCAGTGGGCCCACAGAGTTATAGCCTCGAGTGGCTAATATGTGCTATATGTGGTATTTTGGGGAACTCACTAAGCATTTATGCTTACAGTGTTTTGTGTTATGTGTTTCAGGTACCAGTGAGGATCGCGGGAAGGCGCCGGCATGATCAGTACACACTATTGGAGTTTTATACATTTTGATCTTGGGATGTGTTTTTATGGATTTGATGTGTGATACATTGAGATTTGAGAATACTTATGAATGAAATTATATCTTTAAAAGTGAAAAATTGTTTTGAAATTTACGTTGTCACATGTCCGAAGATCAAAAAGAATGCTTGATCAAGTCTAATCGCAACAAGAACATGTATCCTCTTGACATCAATATGATCATTGTCAAGCCCCAACTCGGCTTACTCTCAAAAGTTGTTCCTAGCGTCAGTTGGCTATGACATAGGAGGATTGCTCACTTGAATTTCAGATATATGAATGATCTTGTTTTGGGTGAAATGGTTAGAGGTTTGCCACTCCTCAAGTTCAAAAATGATCATTTATGTGCTGCATGTGAATGTGGAAAGCAGTCAAAGAAGGGTCATCCCGTCATCATGAAAAATCTATCTTGGAACCATTAGAACTTCTACACATTAATCTGTGTGGACCATCAACAGTAGAGAGTTTACATCACAAAAACTATATTCTTGTGATTGTGGATGACTTTACTAGGTTCACTTAGGTCTTCTTCCTAATGCTGAAATAAGAAACAGACTCCGAGCTCATCAATTTTATCAAATGAATAGAAGTTCTCATCAAACTCCCAGTAAGGAGAATCCAAAGTGACAATGGTTCGGAATTCACTAACTCCACTATTAAAAGCTTCCTTACCGAGAAGGGCATCGACCATAATTTTTCTGCTCCATACACACATCAACAAAACGATGTAGTCGAACGACCAAACAGAACACTTGTTGAAGCTGCTCGATCCATGCTCAATTTTGCAAATCTTGCACTCTATCTTTGGGCTGAAGTTGTTTCTACTGCATGCTTTACTCAGAATAGAAGTATCATCAATCGACGCCTCAACAAAACGCCGTATGAAGCCATGAACGGTCGGAAGCCAACTCTCTCGTTTTTTCATGTTTTTGGATGCAGATGCTTCATCAAGAACAACCGTGATCAGCTTAACAAGTTCCAACCTAAAGCTGATGAAGCCATCTTCCTTGGATACTCTTCTAAATCAATGGATTATATAGTTCTTAATCGGAGAACTCGTGTTCTAGAAGAAAGCTTTGATGTTACCTTTGATGACAATTTCGTTCGGAATTCTGGCCCAACCCATGTTACAACTCACATTATGGAGTTCGATGCTCCAGCGCCAGGATGTCCGAACCAGCAAACAATCCTTGAAGTTGACTTTGAGACCTTGTTTAGACCCTCAGAAATGGCGCTTGATTCGGTCTCTCAAAACATGTCCAGTCCAACCCCAAGTCTTCCTCCATTTGATTCTGAACTGTTTCAACCTTCTCAAGTTGAGGGGGAGAATGGCCACTCTTCCCTTGAATCAAATGTGGATGGATTTCAAGATGCAGCTGCTGATTTCTATGATTCCATTCGTATCAACATTGATGATGATGAAAACTTCTTTGAATTCCCACCTGAAGATGATGTCAACCTATTCGGTTCAAAAGTTTCAGAGGAGCATCATCCACACGTTCAAACTATTCATGGGGAGCAACATAACCCCATTGTTGATATTGGATCGTCTGCTGCACAAGAACTTTCAAGGTTAGATGTTTGGACCAAGGATCATCCTCCGAACCAAGTGATCGGAAACCCAAACACTGGTGTACAAACTCGATCTGCTACAAGTCTTCAAAATGAATGTCATTTTTCGGCATTTATCTCTATGGTTGAACCCAAATCCATTAAAGAAGCACTTGAACATGCTGACTGGATCACAGCCATGCAAGAAGAATTAGCAGAATTTGATAGAAATGAAGTTTTGAATGTAGTCCCTCCCCCTCAGAACCATCCCATTGTCGGTAGAAGATGGGTGTTTCACAACAAGTTAGATGATGCAGGAGTTATCATTCGAAACAAAGCAAGATTGGTAGCTAAAGGATTTACACAGATTGAATGCCTTGATTATTATGAGACCTTTGCTCCTGGTGCACGTCTTGAAGCTATCAGAATCTTTCTTGTTTATGCTGCTCATAAAGGCATCAAGTTTTACCAAATGGATGTAAAAAGTGCTTTCCTAAATGGTGACCTTGACACTGAAGTATATCTTCAACAGCCTCCCGGTTTTCTCAATCTATCATATCCGAACTACTGCTACAAACTTCGAAAAGCTTTCTGTGACATCCCTAATTTCACGGCCAGAAAAGACCAATTTTGTTTATGCTTTATAAAAATCAGAGTACCCTTTTAATAAAAATGTTGCGGAATTTGTTCCCAGAAAAACATGATAAATATATTATCAAAGCATTTCCGAAGAAATGTATTTTATTCATATTAAAACTTTGGGATGTCATCGTCAATACTTAAACATAAGCATAAACAGACCGTACATTTATTTACACTAGTGATCTACATGTCCTTTAATCTCTCAGTGTAAAGTATCTTCGTATCGATACATGTGATACAAATAGACTGAGTGGGTCAGGTTGGGAAACCTGGTGGGCACATAGGGTTTTCAACCCACAATAATATAATTATTATGTTTAAACATCAAACACTCAACCCAATTACCCATCCCCATTATCTTCTTTATCTCTTAAGGATTTACCCTAAGAATTATCTATCACTCATTCCTAAGGATTCATCCTAAGGAATAGGCACGAAGTCACATCGTTGCCAGGGTTTATCTAATAGGCACGAAGCCACATCGCCGCCAAGGTTTATACAACAGGCACTAAGTCCATAGCTGACAGGGTTTATCTAATAGGCACGAAGTCACATCGTCGCCAAGGTTTATACAACAGGCACTAAGTCCATAGCTGCCAGGGTTTATCTAATAGGCACGAAGTCACATCGTCGCCAAGGTTTATACAACAGGCACTAAGTCCATAGTTGCCAAGGTTTATACAATGGGTACTAAGTCCATAGCTCATTTATCGACAGTATTATTTTCGGCAATCCACCCGAAATATATGTCAATGGGTTTTTAGAGTACACCGGGTGAACACATCGTTCACAACACCTACAGGTTGCGAGCCTGCTAGTGTTCCACAGACCGTCTAGAATAGTCCATGGTTGTCATCCATACTCTGCTAGATGTCGGGGCCAATGGTTGGGTAAAGGCTTTTCTCACTTCTCACCTCTCACCCTCATCTCACGATCTATATCACCTTTCATCTCACCTTCCAACTCATCTTTCATCACACAACCACTATTTTATCTACCCATGTTTTACCCCAACATATTTGTAGATACAAAATACATATACAGTTTAAATCATTTAAAACGTATATAAAATCGATCATCCAGCATAGATAGCAAGTATACAGATAATATGCACACATAGCATGTAATTTATATAAAATACTTCATATCTATGTGTAAGATGAAAATAATATCCACTCACCTTAGCAGCATGAGTTGATAGAATCTAACTAGAAACGGTCAGCGCTTTGTGATCGTCGGGCTCGGGAAGCGGAAACGGCTTCAGCAAACGAGAGAGAAAGAAAGTAGAAGGCGTACGGAATGAAAGGGTCTTGATCGCTATTTATAGGCTGTTCTGGGCCCATTCACGTCGTGAACATGATAGGTTCACGTCGTGAACTTCCATGAGTCATCTCGTAGCTTTAACGCATGTTTTCTAGCCTCGATTAGTGTCTCTGACACGTTTCACGTCGTGAACTTCATGTTCACGTCGTGACTTAAGGCGGCTAGGGTTTCAGCCACGTATCATGCTCTCAACAACTGCATCTTCGGAAGGCCATAACTTTTGCATACGAGCTCCGTTTTTGACGTTCTTTATATCAACGCGTAGGTGGAGACGTACTCTACAACTTTCTTTTAGAAAACTAAGGCTAAAAAGTAGTCTATTATAAACTCACTTTTTACGATTCCCGGTGTCGTGCCGGTTTTGTCGCGAAACTTCGACAGGTCATAGGTTCTTCGTTATAACTCGGATTTCGACGCTCTTTATATGTACGGAAACCTTGTGACATATACTACAACTTAGTTAAGATTATTTATTCTAAATAATCCTCTATCAAAAAGTTATTTTTGACGCTTATCGTCTCTAAATTGACTAGCCCGAATCTACGGGCGTTACACTGTATATGGCCTTAAGCAAGCTCCTTGCACATGGTATGAGACCCTCACTGATTTTCTCAAGAGTTCAAGCTTTCAAAGAGGAATTCTAGATCCTACTCTGTTCCGACAGTCAAATGGAAAGCATCTCATGCTGGTCCAAATTTATGTTGACGACATCATTTTCGGATCCACCAATTCTTCAATGGTTGCTGACTTTGCTAAGTTAATGGTTAGTAGATTTCAAATGAGTATGAATCGGGAGTTAAGCTTCTTTATTGGCCTCGAAATCAAACAGACTTATAGAGGAATTTTTATTCATCGAGAGAAGTATATTTCAGAACTCCTCAAAAACTACTCAATGGACACCTGTGCCTCAGCCAAGGTACCAATGGGTTTCAGACACAAGATCTTTGCCGACCCTTCAAGTGTAGCAGTTGATGAAAAGAAGTATAGAGGAATGATTCGATCCCTGCTCTATCTCACAACAAGTCGTCCGAACATCATGTTTTCTACATGTTTGTGTGCCAGATTTCAAGTCAACCCAAAGATGTCTCATATTTTGGCTGTTAAGCATATTTTCCAATACCTTAAAGGTACAAAGAATCTCGGAATCTGGTACCCAACAAATGAGAGCTTCCTACTTCAAGCATATTTAGATTCAAACTATGGTGGTCTACAATTGGATAGGAAAAGCACATCAGGTGGCTGTCAATTTTTAGGTGTTCGATTGGTTAGTTGGTCATCCAAGAAGCAGAATACATTGCTGTTCCCAGCTGTACCTCTCAAGTTCTATGGATGAAATCTCAACTCTTGGATTATGGTTACCGTTTTCAATGTATTCCTATCTATTGTGATTCTCAAAGTGCCATTGCGATTTCGCACAATCCAATTCAACACTCCATGACGAAGCACATTGACATACGGTATTATTTCATAAAAGATCATGTCTTAAATGGCAACATTGAACTCGTTTTTGTTCCATCTGACGATGAAATTGCTGATGTCTTTACTAAGGCATTAGACGAAACCAAAATCAATGATTTTCTGAACAAGATAGGTATGATGATGCCTGATCCTCAGTTCTTCCAAGAGACATGCTCTCTTTGATGGTAACATCATATAGAAAATAGGTTCCGAACTCAAAATCCTTTTTCATCTCGGAACTATTGTCTCTCGGAATACATAGGATCATTTTACTTGTCTTTATCTCTAACCACCACTTGACTTTTAAGTTGCACAGTTCATCTTATCATTTGATGTCCATAGTCCACATAGTCACATTGATCAAATTTTCACCTCGGAACTTACTTCATAAGGTCATCCCGGAATTCAAATCCGGAAAGGTATTGTATTCTAAATTTCGAAATTTGCTCAAATCTCACTCCGAAAGTTTTTCAAATCTTGCTTCGGAAATTCTTTCAAATGCACTCTGGAACATCAAAATAACCATTTCGGAATTTCACATTTTTCTCCGGACTTGCTTCTTAAAATCTTCTCCGGAATCCTTGAAAATTACTTTCTCCGGAATTTTTCAAAAGCATTCTACTCCGGAATTCAAATGTGTTTGACTCCGGAACCTTAAGGTTGCACTCAGGATTGTTTATACTTACAGATATTCTGGACCTTTTCTTCAAAATCACCAAACTGTCCGGAATACACCTCATTACCCTCCGGTTCTCAACCTGTCCGGAATCAATCATCCGAAAGTCAATAGGTTTTAAGATGAAACGTTTTTTTTATAATGGTAACTTTTGAGGATCCTTATCGTGTCTTCCTTGAAATTCGCGCCACAATTGCATGTTTCAAAAAGCAACCATCACATCGCCGTTTAGGGTTTCCATTTTAAGCTATCATCCATCCCAACCTTTCCTCTCCCAGGTCAATTCACCCCCTTAAACGGATAATCATTAAATGCAACCCATTTTTGCTTCGGATCCTCATCATTACTATTCCTGACCCGACCCGTTTCATTCACCTATATAAACATCCTTAAACCCTCATTTTCCTCTTTACACGCTCAAAATCTCCCAAATTCCCCAACTGTCTTTGTGTTCTTGTGTTCTTCAAGCCTTCATCACACCTGCAACAATGGCGTCCCCTTCATCTCCTTCAAAAGTTGATCAATCTGCTCCTGCAACCAAGAAAGTTGTTGTGAAGAAGAAATCATCCAAAGGATCGACATCTTCACTGCTGAATGAACCATTCCTTAGATATACCATGCAACTTTTCTCACTAAACCCCATGGATTTCGATGAACCCATAAGAGTGATGATCGAGTTCATCGCTAATCATCCAATGTCCATTCCTCTCTCTAAAATTCCAGAACCACCTCTTCCACTTAATCTTCTACACACATCATTTACAAGGATCAAGATTCAAGATGGGGTTCTCGAAACAAAAATCACCGGTGACGGAATCGTGCCTATCCACAAGTCAACATTTCTCAAGGCTATAGGCATCAAAGAAAACCCCAAGGGTTTTAAGGTTCAGGAACCTACCAATGAAGAATCTCAACAATTCTTGAACCACATCGGCTACGATCAGGAGTACAAAGAAAAGGAATTCCAGAAGTCGGCGGTTTCAGATCTCTGGACCGTGCTGATGCACTTTGTCATTCAAGGGTTGTCCGGAAAGCACGGTGGTACGGACACCATAAGCAAAGATTGGCTATATGTGATATATAGCATCTACTCCGGACGTGACAATGTTGTAGACCTTCTGGAGGTGCTTTGGCAAGATTTTCGAAAATTCGCCATCAAGATGATGAGAAATGAAATTTCAAGCCCCAGATTTTGGGCCCTGACGATCCAAGAGCTTTACAGAGAAAGGTCTGAACCAATCCCGGTTTCAATAATTCCGCAAGAGGTATATGTTTCCTTTAAAACTGTTAAGCATTACCGCATTACGTACCAATCCTTCTTTGGACCTGTAAGCCGTCTTCCGAACCATATGTTGGCCTTTATACATTCCGGATCAGTTTACTTGAAACACCACTTGGAGACTTCGGTTGTGTTCGACCCAACACAACCTGCCCCTGTCTCTGTTGAGCCTATTCCGGAAGAGGCCAATCCCACTGTGTCTGGAGGAAAGATGAAAAAGTCTGCCAAAAGAAAGACTTCTCCCTCCAAGTCAAAGCCTAAAAACAAAACCAAAGTCAGTTCCTCCTCTCAAAAGGAAGGAGCTCATGACATTCAGACTGACTCTGGCCATCCGAACACCCCACCAGCCGACTCATCCTAGGTACCCCTCGATGTTTCAAAAACACAAACACACACTCACGGGGAGTCTGCACATAATCCACCCTCACCTTCTCAAAAAGATGATGTTGATGTTGAACAAAGTTCCTTGCCCCCTGGAACAAACCCACGAGTCACATTTGCTATCCCATCTTCTTCTACATACACACACACTCTGGAACCCCTGTTCCGGACCCCCAAGCATTCCGAGGCTGGAGTTGTCCCTCCAACCTCAGATGCCTCAACTGGTCTGATACCCGGTAAGGGTACAGGACGACCAGGTGTTAATGAACCTTTGTGGGAAGATTTTGTGAACAGGGCACATTCGAGGCATCCAGAACTTACAAGATCTCAAATTGAAGCTACCCTTATTTCAATGCAAAACAAGGTCATTCATAGCAATTTGCCTTATGTTGCTCCTTCAAACGATGTGATTGATCTCGAGGTTACCTCCGGAGAAACTCCCAAGACTCCACCTCATGCTTCCATTCATTCCATTTTGGATGATGAACTTTCCGAAGAAGTGATGCTCACCGACGATGGTGCTAATGTTGCTGATACAAATAAGCTTTCTTCTATTCGCTTTCACTCCAAGCCATCCTCATCCAAGTCTGCTTTTGATTTTGGAATCCTCCTCCTCCACTCATGACAATGAATCTGAATCCACACAGAAACTTCATGATGATGCACCTACCAACAAACCTGGTCCTTCGGTTACTCCAATCAATCCTAATTCTCACAAGCACAAGCCTCAGCATTCCAACTCCGACAACGGATCCTCAACAGGAGACCACATTGATCCGTTTGCTCTTCTTGATATCCAAACCAATGTGTCAGACACCATGAAGAAGGTCAACTCACTTGAAGCCTCCGTAGCAGGGCTTAACACCAAGCTTGATGAGAAAGTCTCCGGAATGGATTCAAAGCTAGATGCCATCCTTCAATCCTTGTCCAAAGCCAATAATTCCGGACCTACTATAGTTGAACGTGGAGCCCATCTGGATCAACTCATCTCCTTACGGCTCAAGCATACCATTGAGGAAGTTGAAAAGAAGTATGATGAAAGTGTCGATCACTACCTTGACACTATTAAGCCAATAATTCCAATGAACTTATTAAGCAAACACATATTCGTCACGAGAAGCAGATCCAGTGCCTGAAAAGGAGATCCGGAAGAAGGGTGAGATGAATCTCATCATACAACAAGTCCTTATCAAGCTTCTCCAATATTGATGGAATATTGTGGATGTTCTGAACCAAAAGTTCGATGAGATGATCTTTATTCTTTCCAACCTGTTCAACCATCTTAAAGCCCAGGCCCCCACTGCTGAAGCATATGACTCGCTCACCCTTCAACTCAACACCAGCTTTCAGAAGGTGTTTGAGAAATTTGTTGACTTGAAGGAATCCATTTTGCTTGCACCGGTTGTCCGGCCTACCGTTGCAAGAGGAGGAGAAGGCCCAAGTTAACCTTGGAAGACTGCCTCGGAATATCAGCTCCGAGATGAAGATGGAAATTCCGATGATGAAGTCCAAGTCCTTTCCGGACTCTAGGAAATGATGATGATGATGGAAGTGATGAAGAGAAAGTGGAGTATGTTACCAAGGCTGTCATTGGAATCCCAACTCCAAAGAGATTTCCTGCCAACGTGCTTACGAAGGAAGAGCGGAGAATTTGGTCCGCAGTCTCATGGCCATCCACTATGCCGTATGTGTTTCAAATAAGTGTTCAAATGGCCAAAGCCAAGACCAAGTTAACGATTGATGCTTTCCGGGCCACTCCATCCATGCTGCCACCAATTCCGGCTCCAAAAATTGCTCCGATTGATGAAGGTTCTCCCCTCCAGCCTCCAGACGACATTCTGAAAGAACCTCTTCAATCCTCTCCTTCAAAGTTCACCATTGACGAGAACATGATGCATGTTATCTCGGTTCTCAACAAAGACAAAGGCAAGAAGCCCATCATGGAAGAACATCAAGCTCTCCACTCCGGGCCTCCACCAAAGCAAAAATTTGGATGCTCTCAGGAGGAAATCAACAAAGCCCTAGAGGATAGCATCCGGATCCAAGCTCTCAAAGACAATCCTGATCCGATGCGCGATATCTCTCTTCTGTACTGTGAAGGCATTCTTCGTGATTCAGACATAGTACCTTTCATGTACTACGATGTTCCAACAATTGATTCGGAACAACTTGATCTGCCTCTCTCTCCATACAACAAGTTCTATATCAAGTTTGCTCCTTTCCACCCCAATGACAATCCGGACAGAGCGTGAAAGATTAAAAAAATTCTCCTCCAAGACGTACGACCTCAAAAGGAAGTGTGGACAAGGAAGAGGATAACAAAGATCTCTGGGTTCGGAAGGAAGATCTTGACGAAATATGAACTCCACTGCCCATTGTTTCGATATCACATCATCCGGAACAAACCATCATACCGCACCATCACTGATGCTGACTTTCCTATAATCAATCCCAACGATGTTCTGACCATTGCTGCTCATCTCCGAAGTCTCCAAAAAGATGATATCAGCATGGGTGCTTACCATGCAGCCTTAGGCTTTCTCAAGGACTATGTCGCGGAATTTTTTTGATGAGACTATGAGCTAGCTCACTTGTTCAGAGCTGAAGATTTTGTTGCCAAGATCGAATATGTGCTTCCAGAAGATGAACTGCTAGCAGAAGGACCTATTGATGTTCCAGTTCTAGGGTTTATGTACAAGACAAAGAAGACAAATAAAAAGGACTTCTTTAGAGTCCTTGACAAACACCTAGTTCCTACAAGAGCTCTCAAAAAGTCTATCAGTCGAGCATTTAGGTACGAAGCTCCTGAACATGTCAAGGCAAAGTTTGTGAGTCAGTTGTAGTGGTATGTCGAAGTCAGGTATTGGTTGTTTAGAGCTTACACGTTCATCAAGGAAGAAGCGAATTGATCTGACTTGATTGCTAAGTTCACTTAGGGGGAGATTGTTGGAACCTGAAAGTGAACGTCTAGCAATCCCAAACACTTTTGTAGATCCGAAGTCAGTCAGAGTTTCGAGATGAATGATGTTAAGGAATAAGTTGGTGTCAGGACTTGAAGCTTTGCTCCGGAAGAGAAGATGGTATTCCGAACCAAATGAAGGCATTCCGGAATGGATGTTATGTTCAGAATGTTAACTTATCCGAATCAATGTTTTGTCCTTTTTCATTTATTGTATTTGTCATTTAGCTTGATTTTACATTTCATAGGACTAAATCTATTTTGTCAACTTGGATAATCAGAGTGTCAAGAGTAACTCTTTTATCCAGTCTTATGTATGTAAGTCCATTTGTACGATGTTTCATGTTCTCCTATTTAAAGGAGTTTTCAATGACAAATCAAATGACGGATTGTTCATTTAAGATAGCAATATTTCAGTCATTTTACCTTTCAAATTATTCTCTCAAACATTCTTCTTGTTCCTCATTTATTATATTACATTGATCATTGTGCTTACTATTCATTAATATCTTGAATACTTTGTTGAATACATTAACTCAGACTTGACTGGTCATCCAGACTTGACTGGAGCATTCCTTAGAAAGCAGACATTAATCTTAAGCATTAACTTAAGGTTTGAGTTTTCAAACCTTGTCCATGCGCATCAGATCATCCTTGTTCTCACAAAGGTCTCGACTCCGAATCTCAGCTCCAACCGTCTCCTATTCCAACCAATCTCAATTAAAATGCCAAAATACCGAAAATACCCCAAAGGTCAAACTTGGTCAAAGTCAAAGTCAAACTGGTCAAACCAACTAAGTTAATTGCGTCAACTCAGCCGAGTCAACCCAACCGAGTCAACTCAACCAAGTCAACTCAGGGTGAGTACGCATGGCTTACTCCGAAGGTACGGTGGGCATACTCGCATCCTGTCACGTTGACCACCATCGGGGTGGTTGACCTCGTACGCAGGGCGTACTCCGAGTACGCGGGACATACTCCCAGAAGCCCAAAACATCCATTAAGAGCTTAATGGCTTAAGCTCTTACATTCATATTTCAGATCCATGGCTAAAATACTCTTAGGAGTCATAAAGTCTCTAACTATATGACTTATCATGTCCAATAAGTGCTTAATGGAAGGTCTTAATACATTAAGACCTTCTAAATGGTGCACGAAGAAAAACTAACCATTTGGAACTCATTTTTATAACTCAAGACCCTTCCAAAGGTCTGAAAGGATGAATTAATGGGTCAAGAACATGCTTTGTTCAAGAATCGTCATTTTGGGACCAAAAAGTGACTTTAAAGAGCAAAAACCTATATCTACTAGATGGATTGGTAAAGATGCAAGCTTTATACCTTTTAGAGGTTGCAACCAAGGTAGAAATCCTAGATCTACAATGCACTCCACTCCAAGGTCTTCACACCACCTTCTTCTTTCTTCAAAAACCTTTCCAAACTCTCTTAAAGGCTCATAATTTGCTCTCACTTGTTCTAGGTTTGATTGAGGGTCGAAATCTCTGAAAGAGGCTTGCTAAGAATAGGGTTTGTGGCCATAAAGTTGCATAAATATGAGCCAAATACCCTAAAGATAGCGTTTGCATGCCAACCACGTACGCCCCACGCACGAAGTGTACGCCCAGCGTACTAGGGCGCGCCTTAGTGTGCTTAACGTACACACACGTATGCATGGTATACTCAAACTTCTAGATTTTACCAAACTGCCACTATGGGCCATTTTCCACACTTTCTTACACTTAGGGACCAACTATGCAGTATAATTAAATTATAGGGTTTAAATTAGAAGTACGTTATCATCAGGGTGTTACAATTCTCCCCCACTTGAACTAGACTTCGTCCTCGAAGACGGTTGCGGAAAATAACTCAGGATAATGCTCCCGCTTCTCAGTCTCCGGCTCCCAGGTCCACTTAGAGACTCTCCGATGATGCCAGTATCCCTTTACCAAAGGTATTTCCTTGTTGCGCAGGACCTTCGTCTTCTTTTCCAGAACAGCCACTGGTCTCTCAACATAGTTCAGGCTCTCATTGACCTGAATATCATCCAACAGAACCACTACCTCGCTATCCAACACACACTTCCGCAACTAAGAGACATGGAAAGTGTTGTGAATCAGGCTAAGTTCGCTCGACAAATCCAGCCTGTAAGCTACCTTGCCAACCCTGGCAATCACCCGACAAGGTCCAATAAACTGAGGACCCAACTTCCCCCTCACCCTAAAGCGTATCACACCCTTCCTAGGCGAGACCTTCAGGAGCACCATATCGCCAACCTGAAACTCCAACTCTGATCGGAATCGATCGACATAGCTCTTCTTCCGACTCTGAGCGGTCTGAAGTCTCTGCCTGTGTGACAACCCGAAATTTCTATCTTGTACAGTCATTCAATTCAATTACAGTCAGACTCGTTTCTTCTATCTTTTAGCATTGTTTAGGGTCTGTTTGAGTGTTCTAAGCCTAGTGCATTCAAGGTTTGGGTTTAGGGATGAGTTTACTTAAGTTCTTCATATTACATTCGGGCCAAACACTCCTTCATGAGGAGTGTACGGCCGTACACATGGGTGTACGCCCGTACACCCAAGGTGGCCGTGAACCCAAACCCATATATAAGGTTTTCCTTCATTTTTCACACTTTCTCACACTTTCACCTCAAGAAATCCGATTTTCTCTCAACTATCATCAAGTTTTTCACCTAGATCTTCAAAGATGTAAGTATTCCTTCCATTGATTAGTTGATACATGGCTTTATCTAGTGAAGATCCATGTTTTCATCCATGAAATCTTCTCTTTTGGATAGATCTTCAAGTCTTCTTCACTTTCACCAAGAACACCAAGAACACCTACTTGTTCTTGGGCCGTGAACTCCTTAGAAACCTTCAAAAGTGTGAGTATCTATTCTATCTTCTAGTTAGGCTTAAGAAACACTTGATTCCAAGCCTTGAATTGTCATCTAATGCATGAACACCAAGGATGTACGGCCGTACACTCCTCATATGGCTGTAAACCCTTGTTTAGTGCATGTATTGACCTCAAACTCACCTCATAGCCCAACATAAGATCATGACCACTTATGTCACACCCCCAAACCAGGATGGCGGAAACATTCGGGGGCGGATGACTTCACGTAGTATCAGAACAGTTGAATATTTGTAAAGAAAGTAAACACAACCATCATAAATATAATTTAAAAGTTACATTGTTGAATACAATACATGTCTCAAAATAAATTACAATATGATGAGTTAATAAGTTTTTAGACTGACGGCTTAGCGTCCCTTCTCCAAAAGCTGATGATTTACATGTATTACTGAATCCCTGAGAAATACAAGTAGTTTTGAAAAAGTGTCAACAATTAACTTGGTGAGTTCATAAGCGTTTTTGTTTAAAAATAAAATCCTTTTTGGTGTAAAATAACCGAGTTTGTTCCTAGAAAATCCAATATTTTCCATATATGTGTGGTAGTTTGAAAAGATTCCAAAGACTGAATGCATAAGTGTTTTCCATACTCGAAGTAGTATAAGTAGATTTATATAAGTATATATAATCGCTAAGGCGTTTAACAGCCCCATAAACCGAGATGTATTAATACCCCATGTGAGTTTTTATAACCGTGCTATTGACCCAGACTGCATGTAACAACGTTCGTCAGGCTTTGGAATGATATGACGTTCGTCACCCCAGATCTGCCGGTCTAACTATAGCTAACAGTTTAACTGCGGGATTGTCAGTCCCATATAGATCTATACACAAATATCACGCTCTCCCTACAAGAGATTATGGCTTATAAACAGTACTTAATCTGCGAACTGAACGGTTCGATGAATTCAAATATCTCACAAAATTTGGTATTACAGGTTTACGTATGAAAAGTACATTTTCCTTGTGAATATAAGTATTTCCTCTTTTGTTTATAGTATGTAAAAATATAATGATTATCTCGTAACTATACCTATTATAGTTTTAAAAAGGGTGTTCTGTTAGGATGAAAAACTTTGGTGTATTACCAGCCTTGCATGAAAAGTAGTCTTTAACTTTAGTAGTTACGTTATTTTATGTATTTAACATTTATACATAAGATGTAGGTAAAACATTTGAACTTATAAGTATTTCAACGTAAGTTTTTCTTGTGTTTCACTTGTATTTCCCCCCCCCCCCCCCTAAAACATAGAAAAAGACGTGAAAATATAGGGATATGAACTCACCTGATAAGGGGTGAATCGGGCAGCGTTTCGTTTCTAGGAAGGATTGTTCTTGACGAAACAGCGGGTTTTTGGTGAAAAACCGGGCTTCACGCGGGCAGTACCTCGACTGGAAAGACTGTTTTTCTCGGGAACTTCGGGCGTCGGGACTTGCGTCGTGTGTTAGGGGTGTTACCGGGGCTTCGGGGTATAAGTTGCACGCAAAACGAGGCAAAAATAAGAGAGAGAAGAGTTTGAACACCAAAACTGGGCAGCCCATGACATCTATTTATAGGGTGCTGGTCATCGGGTTATGCTGGGCGTAACTTCCATGTACGTGGGGTGTAACGCCTCTTTCATGCGTACGCTGGGCGTACGAAGATCTATGCGGGTCGTAGTTCGGATAAGCTTTGGTATGCGTGCCTCGAACTTCAAAAAATCATAACTTTCGCATACGAGCTCCGTTTTTGACGTTCTTTATATCCACGCATAGGTGAGAATATGCTCTACAATTTTCGTTTAGACTCCGTTGGCTGATTTTGAATTTGTTTTTAATATTATATTTTTAATGGGCCGGGACAAGAAAAGTCCGTTAAAAATCCATAACTTCTTCATCCGACGTCCGTTTTTGTCTGTCTTTTCACCGTTGTACTACTATTATCGAGATCTTCGATTCTTGTTAAGGTTGCGTCGGCTAAAAGCCGCTCGATCTCTATTTCGAGTTTTTAGCTGTCTATTGTTGTATCCGAAACTAAGAAAAATCATAACTTCCTCACACGAAGTCAGATTTGGACGTTCTTTTTATGTACGTTTACGGTTTAACATAATCTACGACTTTCGTTTAGTTACCTAAGGCTAAAAAGGTATTTTATTGAAATTTCACTTTTTACGCTTAACAGTGTTTTACCGGTTTTGACGCGGATCTTTGATTGGTCTTAACTTCTTCGTTACAACTCAGATTTGAGTGTTCTTTATATTTCTGAAAAACTTGACACGATATCTATCATTTTATGCAACCCAATTGAGACTTTTGAACATTTCATTTTTGACGCTATATTTATTATATCAAAAGTAGATTACCATACTTGACTTTAGGTCATTATATTGACTTGAAATATCGGGTTGTCACATCATCCCCCCGTTAGAGGGAATTTCGTCCCGAAATTTAATCTAAGATAAAATTCATGGACTAGGAAAAAGATGCGGGTACTTTTGTTTCATCTGATCTTCGCGCTCCCAGGTGCATTCAGGTCCTCGCTTGGCATTCCAACGAACCTTCACAATGGGTATGCGACTTTGTTTTGTTCTTTTAATTTCCCTATCCATGATTTCTACTGGCTCTTCTACACAGTGGAGACTCTCGTTGATTTCAATTTCGTCCAGAGGGATGGCGAGGGTCTCATCGGATAAGCACTTCTTTAAGTTGGACACATGAAAGGTAGGATGTATGTTATTGAGTTCCTGTGGTAATCGAAGTTTGTATGCTACCGGGCCAATCCTGGCAAGGATCTCGAATCGTCCGATATACCTTGGATTTAGTTTCCCACGTTTTCCAAAACGTATTAATCCCTTCCAGGGTGAGACTTTGAATAGTACTCGGTCCCCAACCTGGAATTCCAAGGGTTTCCGTCTTTTGTCTATCTCTTGAAGCCTTTAATCGTTCCCGGATTTGGACAATCTTTTCGGTAGTTTCCCTTATGATTTCCGGGCCAATGAGAGTGTTGTCGGCTACTTGTCCTCTAGCTAGTTACGTGTCACCCACTTCAGCCCAGCACATAGGTGATCTGTACTTACGGCCATAGAGGGCTTCGAATGGAGCAACCTTGATGCTAGTGTGATAGCTATTGTTGTACGAGAACTCAACCAATGGTAAGTGGGTATCCCATACCTTACAAAAATCAATCACACAAGCTCTTAGCATATCTTCCAAGGTTTAAATGGTCCTCTCACTCTGTCCGTTGGTTTGCAGGTGGTAGGCGGTACTCATGTCTAGTCTCGTTCCCAGAGATTTTTGTAGTGACTGCCAGAACCTCGAGGTGAATCTACTATCTATGCCCGAGATAATGGATATTGGTACACCATGCAGTCACACAATCTCCCTGATGTAGGTTCTAGTTAGTTTCTCCAGCTTGTCTGTTTCCTTTGTTCGTAGGAAGTGTGCGGATTTGGTAAACCTGTCGACGATCAACCAAAATGGCATCAACTCCACCTGTTGCCTTGGTAACTTGATTTTTAAGCCCATTGCAATCCGCTACCACTCCCATTCAGGTATCTCCGGTTGTTATAGTAAGCATGCAGGCTTTTGCTCTGAAGTTCATGATAAGACTCATCCTTGGCTCATCCATCCTCAACTCGTGTATATGAGTTGTATATAATTTAAATCGACAAAACCTTCGGTTGGGTGGCTCTGCCCCAAGTCCACAACCAGACAAGGAACAGGAAGTAGAGAGGAATCACACATCCTCAATCTTGTTGAGTCTAAATTACATGCCACTCTTGCATATACAACTAGCAGCGATAGATTAACCTAATGAGTTCTTATACTCTATTCTTGAACTTGACCTGCAGTACAAGCGGTCTTCCTCGGAGATCCCTTGGGTATGCTACGGGTGGTTACTGACTTCCGAGACTTCTTTGGTGCTTTCGGTTTCAAGGTTTCTATCTATTGAGTCGGCTAGAAGGTGTGGCACCCCTCGCATGGGTACTTCTGAAGTTTTGAAGTGAGAGATGGTATAAAGGTTTGCGTTATGGATTGGAAGAATCTCATCTGACAGCTGATTAAGGAAAAAAAAATTCTTTCACATGGCAGAAAAAAAATAATTTTTTTTTTGCATGGTAAGGGTTAAGCCAAACCATGTCGGATGAGGTTGTCGGAACTTCTCAACGAAGTAGATATTAAGTTATTCTGGAAAAGATGATTACTAGGATGATAAGCAATTCTATGTACATGAGTTTTCAGTGTCTTCAGTTTTATTCTGTTATTTTGCTACGAATCCCCTTTTTAATTAAAAATTGGCGGATATTACTAATACAAGGTTTCTGATAATTTGAAACTATGAACTTTTACGGAATGATTCCTACTAGGTCTCTCTATCATTGCTTGGTGTACACAAGTCATGTATAATTAAGATTGGTAAAACAGTTGACCGAGCAACCCTGCCCTAAATCCACAACCAAACAAGGAACAGGAAATGAGGCGGGATCACTCACTTTAAATCTACAAATCTTAATTATAAATGTCCCTAATGTTTACACTAAGCCATCATAGCTTACCTGATAGGGTTCTCAGTTTTATATGAATGCTGTGATTTGGTTCGAATGAAAGAGTAATTATAAATTATTAGGGTTTGGAAGCGTACCAAACTATAGCAGGGTTCTTTTATGTTTCCCCATTCTTTGGGGTCAAATTCCTCCTACTCCCCCGTCGTTCTTCTCTGTTGGACAGTCCCCCTTGTAATGTCCTTTCTCACCACAAAGATGACATATTGGACTTGTTCCAACGTTGGTAGTTGAAGTGATGAATTTGACCGGAGTCCTACAGAAACGGGCAGTGTGCTCCTTTATGTTGCATCTATTGAAATACAGTACTCGGCAGACTCCATGATGATGGTAGTTGCACTTGCTGCAGTGTGGGAGGTTTCCTAAGTACGGCGTGGTCGGTGTTGGGATAGCAAGGCTGATGGGGGTATTGACTGCCCCATCTTGTTGCCCTTTTGTAGGTCCTTGAGTTGAATAACTCCCTTTCTTGTTCTCGAACTTTCGTTTCAGAATATTAGGTTTGAGGTTCGGAGTGTCTTTACAAGTAGGCACTTGTTGCTGAAATTGGTTATCACCACGATCGGGATTGCCGATCACATTCCCACTAACGTTTGTGTTGTTAGCATTATGGTGAGCCATGACAGCTGCTACGGCTGATGTGACTGCAACTTGAAACGTAGCCGCATCTATCTGAAGGATTTGTGTTTTATCGGAGGGTTGGTTACGTTTCTTCGGAGGCATGATTCTGTTACAAAATGATAAAATAGGCTCGTGAGCAATTATGGTTGGCTTTAGATGTATTCTAATAAAAAAAATTATTTTTTTGTTTCGTCATATTGATCTCAAAGATTTGACCTACATCCCTATGATGCAGTCCAGGTAAAAGAGTAGAATGAAGTTTCTAGAATGGTTACCAGACGAGTGTCATCCGAACGAAATTATCTTTGGTTGGTGGATACTATGATTAAATTGTCGAAAAGATTTGAAAGTAATTCATAATAGAGTCTACAATAAATCGACTTATGAATTTGAGAAGTAATCACTCTTGATTGAGATTTCCTGATCCGAATTATTGTTATTAGCCAATACAGGAAAAGACAATAAGTTCGAATCCTAATGTGAGTAATGTATTCATTAACTGACCAAGTTGCATTATTTATTAGTTATTACTGTGACGAAAAGGCACTCAAACACTTCGCATGAAACACGCGTGGTTCTCCTCTGTTCTCCGTTCTATTCTAGGTGATAATGATTTGTTCTCTCCTAGTATTTATAGGGTGTCCTTCTCCTTCGTAGGTATATTGAATTTTTGTGTCGTCTTACTTCCGATTCTTACACTGATCTCCGTCACCTCATAATGAAGAGTTCGAATCCCGAAAGTTCATGCGATTGTAAGTTTTTCGTTTTGTTATACTGTTCTCGATGATTCAACCTACATAACTGCTACGATTCTATAGAACTGTATTTAAGTTATTAAGGCAGAATATTGACGTTAACATCTTACGTTGGTTCGGTTTTTACGCGGAGGCATCTTTTAATATAAAGATTAAAAGATGAAACGATTGTAAGATATCAAGAATGAACATGGATTTGATATCTCATAACTAAATCACTTAGTTCGATAGGGATTTTGTAAGGAATTGGAATTAGAAGTTAAATACAAGTACAACTTGTAACATAATAATGTGAAATTGAGTGGTTATTTTTCAAAATGTAAGAAGTAAATGTCGATTGTATAGGTGTATTAAGTATATAGAGTTTGGAATACTTGTCCTTAAACAGGTCTATAATACACAACAATTCTAGGAAAAACATCGACATTAAAATGACCTACCGAAAATGGATTTTCGCGGTCGAACTAAAAAAAGCATGAAAAATAACTCTGATACATCTCCGAAGACTTAGACTATAACCAAAAGAGTAAACAGAGGGCGAGTAGAGTATGATCTACTTCCTACTAGATTCAGCCCTGGATTTGGCTAACTGGTTTTCTCTTTCGAATATACGCCTATCTTGTACAACATGATGTTCTCGTAATCATTGCACTTCTGCTTGCGAAGCCGCCAGTTCTTCCTGCAAGAAGTTGGTACTATCCCTTGTCGCGTTAAGATTGTCTTCCAAGTTGCGAAGACGAACAGCGTCGACACCAGTGGTAACCTCAATCTGCACCACTCGGTCGATGATAGCTCTTCCCTGTTCCGTGTTGCGATAAATGCAACGAACCAACACAGGAAGTGCTCTATCTGCTGAACCTCTAATTTCTAGATTGTAGAAGCTTCGGTCTCCTTGGTAGGGGGAATTTTGACCTTCTTCATGACTCCACCTGTCTAGGTTTATGACCCACAGAGGGGTGGGGCCTTGAAAGTTCGGTTAAGGGTTTGGGTTCTGAGTAACTGGAGGTGGATTGTAAGCTTTTGATCCGTAACCGTCATCCTCGTGAAAGAGTTCAGCATAATCATCGTCTAGGGGAAATTGCATGCTCATCTTCTGGTTCGGCACCGAGCCAACCAACATTCTCTTTATTACGGATCTCTGGGAGGATGGAATCCAACCATTTTTATCTAAGCGAGAATAGGGATAATAGAAATATAAATATAACTTAAGGGTAAGAAGGTAATTTTTTTGTGATAAGACCTACACCGGGTCCTCCTATAATTACCTAGTGTATACAAATCACATACAATCAAGATCGAATAGGCCGGTAGATAAGTAGCTTCACTTTAAGTCCACATCCAAACAAGGAGAAGGGCCTAAAGCAAAATCATAAATCCTAAGCCTATAAAATCTCAATCATGTGTAACTTTAAAGTATGCACTTTGCAATTACAGACCTGCCACTGAAGGTTTTTAGTTTTTGAATAAGATTCTATTTATTTGACGATTCCTAGTTCTAACTAAATATCGAGGTTCGCACGATTATTATAGTTCTTATAGTACTATAAAATACTCCTATATTATTTCAAATTCGTAAGTTTGATTCTAATAATTTCTTTGGTAAGTTTTTGACTTGTTGTTCACTATTTTTATTCCTCGACATACGTTGGTAACATCTTGGATAAATATAGTTGATCAGGCTATATTCATCCTCGATCTGATTACATACCCCGAGGCCTAATCGTAGTGTTCAACTTGTCTTAATACTTTTGTATAGTTTTGACTATGATACTAGACCGATGCATGCATGTACTTATACTTTTATAAAACTAGCATTTTAATTTATTAGAAGTATAGTTTGTGAAAACGTTTTGTCAGAGGGTTTTAGTCCCTTTGCATTTATAGTTGGTATATCTTATGTGGTTCGATATACTTAGATTACTATAAACAATGCTCTGATACCAATCTGTCACACCCCCGAACCAGGATGGCGGAAACATTCGGGGGCGGATGACTTCACGTAGTATCATAACAGTTGAATATTTGTAAAGAAAGTAAACACAACCATCATAAATATAATTTAAAAGTTACATTGTTGAATACAATACATGTCTCAAAATAAATTACAATATGATGAGTTAATAAGTTTTTAGACTGACGGCTTAGCGTCCCTTCTCCAAAAGCTGATGATTTACATGTATTACTGAATCCCTGAGAAATACAAGTAGTTTTGAAAAAGTGTCAACAATTAAGTTGGTGAGTTCATAAGCGTTTTTGTTTAAGAATAAAATCCTTTTTGGTGTAAAATAACCGAGTTTTTCCTAGAAAATCCAATATTTTCCATATATGTGTGGTAGTTTGAAAAGGTTCCAAAGACTGAATGCATAAGTGTTTTCCATACTTGAAATAGTATAAGTAGATTTATATAAGTATATATAATCGTTAAGGCGTTTAACAGCCCCGTAAACCGAGATGTATTAATACCCCATGTGAGTTTTTATAACCGTGCTATTGACCCAGACTGCCTGTAACAACGTTCGTCAGGCGTTGGAATGATATGATGTTTGTCACCCCAGACCTGCCGGTCTAACTGTAGCTAACAGTTTAGGTGCAGGATTGTCAGTCCCATATAGATCTATACACAAATATCACGCTCTCCCTACAAGAGATTATGGCTTATAAAATAGGACTTAATCTGCGAACTGAACGGTTCGATGAATTCAGATATCTCACAAAATTTGGTATCACAGGTTTACGTATGAAAAGTACATTTTCCTTGTGAATATAAGTATTTCCTCTTTTGTTTATAGTATGTAAAAATATAATGATTATCTCGTAACTATACCTATTATAGTTTTAAAAAGGGTGTTCCGTTAGGATGAAAAACCTTGGTGTATTACCAACCTTGCATGAAAAGTAGTCTTTAACTTTAGTAGTTACGTTATTTTATGTATTTAACATTTATACATAAGATGTAGGTAAAACATTTGAACTTATAAGTATTTCAACGTAAGTTTTTCTTGTGTTTCACTTGTATTTCCCCCCCCCCCCTAAAACATAGAAAAATACGTGAAAATATAGGGGTATGAACTCACCTGATAAGGGATGAATCGGGCCGCGTTTCGTTTCTAGGAAGGATTGTTCTTGACGAAACAGCGGGTTTTTGGTGAAAAACTGGGCTTCACGCGGCCAGTACCTCGACTGGAAAGACTGTTTTTCTCGGGAACTTCGGGCGTCGGGACTTGCGTCGTGTGTTAGGGGTGTTACCGGGGCTTCGGGGTATAAGTTGCACGCAAAACGAGGCAAAAATGAGAGAGAGAGAGAAGAGTTTGAACACCAAAGCTGGGGAGCCCATGACATCTATTTATAGGGTGCTGGTCATCGGGTTACGTTGGGCGTAACTTCCATGTACGCGGGGCGTAACGCCTCTTTCCTGCGTACGCTGGGCGTACGAAGATCTACACGAGGCGTAGTTCGGATAAGCTTTGGTATGCGTGCCTCGAACTTCAAAAATTCATAACTTTCGTATACGAGCTCCGTTTTCGACGTTCTTTATATCCACGCATAGGTGAGAATATGCTCTACAACTTTCGTTTAGACTCCGTCGGCTGATTTTGAATTTTTTTTTAATATTATATATTTAACGGGCCGGGACAGGAAAAGTCCGTTAAAAATCCATAACTTCTTTATCCGACGTTCGTTTTCGTCTGTCTTTTCACCGTTGTACTACTATTGTCGGGATCATCGACTCTTGTTAAGGTTGCATCGGCTAAAAGTCGCTCGATCTCTTTTTCGAGTTTTTAGTTGTCTACTGCTGTATCCGAAACTTAGAAAAATCATAACTTCCTCATACGAAGTCAGATTTGGACGTTCTTTTTATGTACGTTTACGGTTTAACATAATCTACGACTTTCGTTTAGATACCTAAGGCTAAAAAAGTATTTTATTGAAATTTCACGTTTTACGCTTAACAGTGTTTTACCGGTTTTGATGCATATCTTTGATTGGTCATAACTTCTTCGTTATAACTCGGATTTGAGTGTTTTTTATATTTCTGAAAATCTTGACACGATATCTGTCATTTTATGCAACCCAATTGAGACTTTTGAACATTTCATTTTTGACGCTATATTTATTATATCAAAAGTAGATTACCATACTTGACTTTAGGTCATTATATTGACTTGAAATATCGGTTGTCACAAATTAATGAATGATAGATAGGGCCATAAACACCGCTTTTTGCATGCTTCTTCTATGAGTGTACGGCCTTACACTCCATGACCGTACACCCATGGGCCGTACAACACATTGGCCGTACACCCATTGACCGTACACCACCTTGTCCGTACACATCTTGGCCGTACACACCTTTGTGTGGCCTTAAACCCCTTTGATACAATCACATGTGATTGTAACACTTCAATTCAAGTGTTTCCTAGTCCCTAAAGTGGTTTCCTATCATAATTAGTTGTTATATACACTAATCATATCCATATATGTGTCATTATATGCTTAATAGGATCCGTTTGTGCTCAAGACTTCACTTGACACTTAGCATCCTACATCGACCTTTCACTCGAATCACTCACTGCAGGTGAGTTCATACCCCCGTATTTTCATAGTTTTTATTGTTTTAAGGGGGGGGGGGAATACAAGTCTAACACAAAGATTTTGTGTTATAAACAAATTGTTTCAAATATCTTATCGAAATGGATTTCAGTTATCATCAAATCAAATGGTTTTCAATGATTGTATCAAAATGACATCAAGTCACCAAAATGAATTTCAAAATATCAAACTTCTTTTAAATGTTTTTATAAACTTACATTTCTCCCAAAAATCATATTTGTATATATATATATATATATATATATATATATATATATATATATACATATATATATATATATATATATATATATATATATATATATATATATATATATATATATATATATAAATAAGATTTAAAAGGCTTAGGACTGATAACCCACTTTGGTTCCTTTTCCTTGTTTGGATGTGGGATTACAAGTATCAGTTATTTATCCGAGTGTCATTTAAATTTTACTTATATATATTTGTATATGTATACAAGGATAAAAGTTAGTTCATTACGTTCAACTACCCTTTGTAACATGTTGAGCAAGGGGTTGCATTCATGAATACTCAGTATCTATTCAGAAAGTACATATAAATTATAATAGGTATAATTTATGATTCACAGAACAGTAATTCATGATTCAAGTATACCAAAGTACATTGTTTTACAAGAACAAAGGTTTGATTCAAAACTAATTAATAGTATACATCTTTCATATACATGTTAAGAATACTAATTCAAGAACATACTATCAATCATTTATTTCAGAATGATTGGGTTTTCATAACTATAATACATGTAAAGTTTACATGCTTTTTATGAGTCATTTGATACAGGTTGTTTAATTCATTTAAACAATATATTTAAATTCCTGACATTAAAACCAGAATCTCCAGCCGGGGATCGAAATAATGTGTGTATAGATCTATATTGGGATTGACAACCCCGCACTCAGACTGCTAGCTACAGTCAGGCATACACGCCTACGAGTGACAGTTGTTATCATCAGCTATCAACACATTCATAGCGTTGGGTCAGGCCATCTAGTCAGTATGGTTATAATAACTCATTAAAAAGATATTAACAATACGTTAGTGTATAAATAACTAAACAAAAGTACATTTTCAAAGTACTAGTTTACAAGATACAATTTATAGTATTACATTACATTTTACAATAGTAGTTGATGAAATCAGGCACACTCTCAGATACAAGTTTACAAAAGGAATACAAATACAGAACATTGGTTTACAAACAAAACGATTTTATGTAACTAAAACTACATTTCTTATACAACAGAAAATATAGGATTTTTTGGAACAGTTTACTTATTCAAGGAACAAATAACATTCATTCAAACATATATACTTATGCACTCACTCAACTTTATGTTGATACTCTCTTTTCAAATTACTTGTATTCTCAGGGAACTAGTAGACAGGTACTCCCCAAGCTTTTGAGAAGATGGAGCTATTTATGTCTTGTTTTCTTCTTTTGTATAACTATTTGGTTTCAGTATACAATGATGAAACACATGTAAATACTTATACTTTTTAAATACAATGGTTGTTTTTACTCTGATTACTATAATGCATGTGTTATGATACTACAAATGAAGTCCTCCACCCCCGGACATTTCCGCCGTCTGGTTTGGGGGTGTGACAGCCTGATCTGTTGGATAAGCTCTATGGTCTAAAGGACTACTTTGGTCCTTCCCATAACCCTGTGACCAACCTCTCCCCAACAAACCGGGGTACGGCATCTCTGACCATACACGAGCTCAAAAGGCGGACCACCAATGCTGGAGTGATACCTATTGCTATAGGAGAACTCCGCAAGATGTAGGTAGGAATCCCAACTCCCACCAAAATCAATAACACATGCCCACAACATATCCTCGAGGGTCTGTATAGTTCGCTCACTCTGCCCATCAGTCTGCGGATGATATGTAGTGCTGAAATGTAACCTCGTGCCAGGTTCCTAATGCAACTTCTACCAGAATCGGGAAGTGAACCGAACATCTCGGTCATAAAAATGAAAATCGGAACCCCATGGCGAGAAACGATCTCCCGGATATAAACATCGGCCAACGTTTCGTCCGAAGAACTCTCCCTGATAGCCAAAAAGTGGGCACTCTTGGTCAATCGATCCACGATGACCCTTATAGCACTAAAACCCTTTGCTGTCATCGGCAACTTCATGATAAAATCCATGGTGATCTGCTCCCGTTTCCACATGGGAACCTCCGGAGGCTACAGCTTACCATGCGGCCTCTGATGCTCGGCTTGACCATCCTGTAGGTCAAGTACCTCTCGACGTACCAGACTATCTCTCTCTTCATACACCGCCAACAGTAACTCAATCTCAAATCCCGATACATCTTGGTGCCTCCTGGGTGTATAGAAAAACAAGACTTATGAGCCTCCTCTAACATAATCTACATGATCCCACAATAAACTAGAACCCAAACCCGACCACATCGGGTCAATAACCCTCTACTATCCATGGCAAACCTGTCGATCTCTCCCCTGATCCTTTCTTGTTTCTAGTTCTCTTTACGAACCCCCTCTGACCGAGCCTCTCTGATCAATCCCAAAGCCGGAGAATGCATGGATATCCCCATACACACCTCCCTAACCGAAGACCCATCCGACTTACAGCTCAAAGAATCCGCTACTAGATTCTCTTTACCCGAATGGTAAAGGGTCTCGCAGTCATAATCCTTGAATACGTCCAGCTACCTACGCTGCCTCATGTTCAGGTTCAGCTGATCCATAATATGCCTCAAACTCTTGTGATCGGTGTAGATAGTACAATGAATCCCATAAAGATAATGTCTCTAAATCCTGTGGGCAAAAACCACTGCCCCCAACTCCAAGTCATGCGTGGGATATCGCGTCTTATGCAGCTTCAGCTTCCGAAAAGCATAAGTAATCACTCATCCTCTTTGGAAGAGGACCGCCCCCAAACCGGTGATGGATGCATCACAGTATACTACACAATCCTCGACTCCCTACGGGAGGGTCAATACTAGGGCCTCACATAACCTCTTCCAAGAGTCTCCAATGCCGAGTGCTGCTCAGGGCCCCATCATAAATTCACCCCCTTCCTCGTCAGACGAGTGAGGGGTACCACAATCTTGGAGAAGTCCTTAATAAATCTCCGATAGTGCCCTGCCAAACCCAAGAAACTCCGAATCTCTGAGGAAGATTTTGGAATCTCCCACTACATCATAGCCTCGATCTTGGCCGGATCGACCAAAATCCCATCCCGGTTAACGAGGTGGCCCAGTAACTGGACCTATTGTAACCAAAACTCACACTTCAAGAACTTGGAATAAAGTCGTTCCCGCCTCAAAACTCCCAGAAGCTCTCGAGGGTGCTCCTCATGTTGCTCTCTGATCTTGGAATACACCAAGATATCGTCAATGAATACGATAACAGATCGGTCGAGCATCGGCCTGCATACCCGATTCATCAGATCCATAAATACAACAAGCGCATTGGTGAACCCAAATTGCATCACCACGAACTCGTAATGCCCATAACGAGTCCGAAACGAGGTCTTCTCCATGTCCTCCTCTCTCCCTCTCACCTAATGTTACCCAGACCTCAGATCAATCTTGGAGAACGAAGATGCACCCTACAACTGATCAAAGAGGTCATCAATCCGCAGAAGTGGATAATGGTTCTTCACTGTTAACTTGTTCAACTCCCGGTAATCAATGCACATCCGGTTTGAACCATCTTTCTTCTTGAACAACAATATCGGTGCTCCCCACGGAGAACTGCTTGGTTTGATGAACTGCTTGCCTAGCGGCTCCTGAATCTGAGATGAAAACTCTTGCAACCCAGGTGGTGCCAAACGATACAACTCCTTGGCAATCGGGGCCGCACCTGGCACAAGATCAATTCTGAACTCAACCTGCCTCTCATGAGGCAGATCGGGTAACTCCTCCGGGAAAACATCAGCAAACTCCCTGACAATTGGGAACTCTGAAACTGAAATATTCTCCCCAAACTGAGTATCAACCACATAAGCCAAATAACCTGCACACCCGTGCTGAATATACTATCGGGCCCTGGCTGCTGAACAAAACCCTAAACCAACCCTGGTGGCCTCTCCATAGATAAGTAGTTCTCCCCCACTTCGATTTTGAACTACCACTCGTTGGCCCTCACAATCAATCATGGCACCAAACCTGCTTAGCCAGTCCATACCCATTATCACGCATACATCCCCCATGGGGATAGGGATCATATCTATCAGATAAGGCACTCCAAAGATCTCCAATATACAACCCTGATACACTGTGGATGCATAAATTCCATGTTCGTTGGCGATGGAAACCCACAATAGATGCTCTAACTTGCCAATAGGCATATCAAACTCCCTACTGAATGATCGAGATACAAAGAACCGACTCGTGCCCGAGCCAAAGAATACAAGAGCAAGAAAATCATACACTAAGAACGTTCCTATTAGGAGCATATAAATGAGCATAACATAAAACATAATCAATAGAATAATAAATAGAAACATATCGGTCATCACGTCTGGTGCCGACCTGGCCTCCTATGACGTGAGCTGGAAAGCGCGAACTCGAGCCCTCAGGGGCTCCGACCTACCCTGACTCCAATCTGTGATCCTCAGAATAGCCGGCGCTGGAGCCTGTGCCGGCATAGCAGCAAGCGAGGGACAGTTCGCCTTCACATGGCCAACCTGGTTGTAGTGGTAGCAAATCCTGGATTTGAGTGTTGGGGCCTGCTGACAGCAATCCCTCGCCATGTGACCCTGCCGGCCACAATTGTGGCACCCAAAAGATGATCGGCAAGCTCCCTCATGAACCTTGCCGCACTTTCCACAAGTGCGACCCTTCCAACCCCCAGATCTAACATCAACGGCCATGAACCGCTTCAATGTAGGCTGCGACTGTGCCAGGGCTAGTCTATACTCTCTCGTCTAGAGCTCCATCTCAATCTCACGCCGCCTAGTGGCCTTCTGCAACTCCAATAATGAACCATAACGCTGAGTGGATACAAACTGCCTAATATCCATCTTGGGCATGCTCAAGTAACGGGTCATCTGAGCTTGCTTAGAAGCAGCAAACTCAGGAAAAACATGGCCCTCTCCTTGAACATCTTGGTGATCTTCGTCACCGGCTCTGTCCCCTGTCTCAAGTCCAAGTACTCCTGAGGCAACCTCTCTAGTTCCACCAGTGGAACATATCTAGAACGAAACATCTCCGAGAACTTCTCCCAAGACACTGCAGTCCTCTACTCAGGAGAATACGAGCTCGTAACAAGTGTCCACTAATCCTTCGCTCCGGACCTAAGAAAGTTTAGAGCACACCTGACCTTCTAGTCAGCTGGGAAAGAACAACTAAAGAAGTATCCCTCAATGTCAGACAACCACCTCATGGCTATGATCGGATCCTGAACTCTGTCGAATTTCGGGGGGCTTCGTATTATCAAAGTCCCGATACTGGAGGACTCTCCCAACACCAATCCCAGCAGTAGCAACAACAGCGGTGGCTGCAGCAACATCAGCCTCAAAGAGGGCATCGTTTCGCTCATCAAAGTACTCCACCATGGTGGTCTTAATAGACCCAAACATCTCTGGTAACTGTGCTCGGAAGTGAGAAACAACCTCCTCCTGAAGGATCTCCCTAATCCAGTCCTCGAACACAGCTGACCCATTCTGGCCACCTGTCCCTGATCCTGATCTGGATCCTGCCTTGAATCGTCACGACATCACCATACTGAAAATAAACTAGGGAGATATCAGATAACATGTATATCATATCATGGGAACCAACTCCCAACAAATCCCTAGGGGTTGTGATTTCCCTGTTACACGTACGGGTTCTGTGCTTACAGTAGTATGGGCCCATACTACCTTCCACACCTACCCATATTTGTTTCAGCGGATCATCACAAGAACCCTAACAATAAACACTATCATACACACATATACTCAATCCTCACTTTCTAGAGGAAATTTAAACATTACGTGACTGGCCGGTTGTCCCCACACAAATCACCTATGAAACTTCCACCAACCTTGTGACACTCGTGTATGGTAATCATACATAACACTCGGTCCTATAGACATTCGAATACTTTATTCTACCCTAAGCCCTTCATCGAACACGAACAGGAAATAAGGCCAAACCAAACATTCTCAGACTATAGAATCTTAGTTATGTACAACTATGATGCATACACTAAGCAACTACAGTAATGATGTCAATTCCATATAAAGAAGAACCCCAGGCTATCAGGCATCATATAATCAGACCATTCTATCATGCAATTCCTGAAGATCCCTAGCCTATCACTAGCATGTGGTTCTAACATATCACAATATCCAATAACATTGTGGTAGTTTGGGATCGACTTACTGGCTCCGGTTGATCGTACACATCGCATCCTCTTTGATTATTATGAAAACACTTTGAAAATTGTTTTAAAAAATCTTTCTCCTTAGTTTTAGACTGGATTCATGCGAGTGTTCCTCCAATTCACCCAAACCAAGGCTCTGATACGAACATGTAACATCCATAAAAATCATGATAAATTTAAACTTTTAAAAACAACCCAAATTCATAGAATGTTTACAAATTAGATTTCAAAACTATTTACAATATCAAAATCTCCCAAAATCATAGGTCATAAACAAGAGGATGTGTACGGTCATGCCTTCGCCTTCCCACGGTCATCCGAACTTCCCGAAACATACACTACAAGAAAAACGTGATTTTGCTAGGGAAGGGCACTATGGAACGTATTTCCGTTGTTATTCTGCAACGGATCGTGCTATGGAATGTCGTTCCATAGCTAATTTGCTACCACAATTTCTACATAATTAATTTTCCGTAGCAAACATGTGAATTGCTACGGAAACTGTTACCACTTTGAAATCCGTTGCTATATTGCTACCAATATTTCAATGGAAAAACCATTCATAGCAATTTTGCAACGAAATTTGTTACGAAAATACTTTCCGTTGTAATTCTGCTGCGGAATTAAAAATCGTTGTTAATCTGTAATGGAATTTTACAACGGAAAAACATTCCATAGTTTCTTTGCTATGGAAGTAGCATTCATAGCTATTTACCTACGGAATTGTGCTACGGAATTGTAAAATATGTGTTGTTGAAGAATATTATGTTCAAATAAAAAAAATACTACATTCGTTGGTGAAAACTTTCTTATATATGGACAATAACCACCATACATATAGTACATATACAAGTACATATACATGTAATTACATTTATATATGTGCGAAAAACATAATATGGGAAAAAGTATAAACATTTATGGGAAAAAAGCTACATAATATGGGAAAAAGTATAAATATATATGGGCAAAAAACTACTTTTTAAAGAAAAAATGTTATCAATTTTGGAGAGTCATATCACTAACAATTTTGGTGGTTATATATGTCCACTATATTTATAATAGTCACACCGTGAAATATTCATGTAGCTGTTACTTAGAGCAAAAATGGGCAAAAATGGTTATCATTAAATTTGATATTAGTCGCATGGAGTGTTTATGTGTCTAAATCATGAGACTATACATGGTCACATGCAGTAATTGTTTATGTGTCTAAATCATGAGACTATACATGGTCACATGCAATAATATTAGTGTAGTAGTACACATGGTCACATAACTTATTATGTGTCTAACGTCATTTTGACCTAGTAGTATAATATATATAGTGTACTTTAACAGAAATAGTATAGTAGTATAATATATGTAGTGTACATTAACAGAAATGGTATGGTCAATGATATTGACAAATGGTTATTTTGTGTTTTGATACAACTAGAGAATGTCACATTATAAAAAATAATGCTTATTTTACAATATGCATCAAAATTAATGCTTATTTTACAATAATGCTTATGTAATACTAAAACTACATAAAATGACCTTATGTAACAAAAATATTACATGAACATGTGAACTTTAAAAATTACATCGATATACATAACTTAACCACTTAAATTTGGAAACATTTTAAATAAAGAAATCTACTCTTTTTTTACCTTTCCAACTATAAAATATTTTATGATATTCTGTAAATTCTTCAGGTTTGGGTTTAACAAAAGTTATATCCTACTAAATGAGTTCTTCCACCAAGGGTCCTTCTAATTATGCCTTTTTCATTCATCTAAATTAGACATCTTCCTTCATCTATCATATTTTCATTCATTATTGAAGAAAACACGGAGACATGGCCTTGATGTAGACCCTACATGGTAGCTCTTCCCAACAATGCAAATCATCAAATGGCAGATGGAGATACAGAAAATGTATGAATCAAGGGTCTTTTATACTTGGCTAATGAATAAATACGCTTTGCCTTCAAAGTGCATCTCTACCAAACCATATTTCGATTGAGGTCTCCTACATACCAAAAAGCAATAAAGAGCTTCATGAACTCCAACTAAAAAATCTTTTTGCCCCTTAATCTATAAAGTCATCTTTGTCACACCCCAAAACCGGAACGGCGGAAACGTTCGGGGGTGGAGGACGTCATGTTCAGTATCACAAAAATGCAAAGTAGTAATCAAGCAACAACATCATCCATTGCATTAATAATATAATTTCATACAAGTGTGTCCTGTCAAGTTATATAGACACCAAAAATATACATCAAAATAAAAGATGAGTCTTGAACGAGCTCCATCTTCTCAAAACCTGGCACCGGTACCTGTCTACTGGTGACCTGAGAATACAAGTTATTTTGAAAGAGTTTATCAGCTTTAAAGCTGGTGAGATCATAAGTATATTAATGTATGTGTTTGTATGAAAGTGTTTGCAAAAGTTTGTAATTGTTTGAACTCTCCTAGAAAACCCTATGTTTCCTACTAAAAGTAGCCTTCTACCAAGGCATCTAGTATCTGTGTGTATCTCTTGTAAGAGTGTGTATTTTCCCAAATCCTACTATCATTAACCAAAAATATAGTTTTTACATTATTGTTTATTGTGTGAAGATCACAAAGTAAATGTAATGGGAAAATGAAATAGTACTGTAGTGTTGTATTAAGTAACTACTGCTGTACTAACTACCTTAAACCAATTGTTATTTAAAGTACCATGTGATCGGCATGTATCCTGCTACCGAATCTATAGAAAAACGACGATGTAAGACATCGTAAGAAATGACGTTTGGCACCCTTAGACTTGCAAGTCCCACTGTAGCGAGCAGCAAGGTGTAGGATAGTCAATCCAGTATAGATCTATACACAAACTCATACGCTCCCCACTTAAGGAGATTCTGGATACAAAACGATCATGACAGGTAGTGCCATGCCCCGTTACGTGGCTCACATAAATGTAATAATGTTCTAGTATATGTATGTGCTAGTCGTATTGTGTGTTCTCTCCCTGTCTAGCATGTATTGTTTGTTTCTCATCATAGTATTCTATTGTTTGTTTCTCATCATAGTATCTATTGTTTGTTTCTCATCATAGTATATATTGTTTGTTTGTTATTGACTCATGTATGAACTGATTCATTGTATGTTTCCCTGTTCTAGTAATAGTATTAGTATCTCCCTAAAATATACCTATTATAGTTTACTAGTAATGTTGTTTGAATGTATGAACATGTTTGTGTACCTTTGCTACCCAAAGGTATTGAACTGAATGAAGTAACCTTTTATATCTATACACATATACATGATATATAACTAGGATTCAAACGACCTTCGGACAAATAACCTGAATACCCTAAGTCCACAACCAAACAAGGAATAGGAAGTAAGGTGAACTATCAGTCCTAAGTCCTTCCAATCCTACTTATATAACTATATCTACATAGATACACAGAATATAAGTTAAAAGGGTTTAATAAAAGTATTTGATATGAAAAAGAGTTTATAAAACAGTTTGAAGTAAAACAGTTTGGTAACACAGTTTGAAAAGTAAGAAATCCACTTGTTTGGTAGTTATTAATCACATGTGATTGATATAATAACTATAATTGTTCAACTGGTATCCCCCCCATAAAAGCATTTAAAAAAAATTTAAAAGGTTAATTAAAGGGGTATGAACTCACCTGTAGTGAGTGGTTTGGCTGAACGGAATGTATAGGATGCTAAGTGTCAAGTGAAGACTTAAACACACACAAGGATCCTAGTTAACATATAATAACACATATATGTATCCAATTAGTCTTTAAACAACTAATTAACAAAGTTAAGACATCCTACGACATGCAAAACACCTTATTTAAGTGTTATAAGTACTAAGGATTGCATCTAAGGGTGGTAGGACCTTGCATTTGAGTTTAGGGTTCAAGGGTGAACTCCCTTGGAGTTTACGGTTTTGTGACCATCACCCCTTGAGTTCACGGTTGTAAACCCATGAGTTTACTGTCGTAAACTCATGGTACTTTGACCATTTTGTGTTTTGAAGCCTTAAAGGTCATAAGAGGCATTCCTACTTCATGTTTAAGTCTTAGGAAGTGATTACGATACCATTTCACTCCTTTATGGAGTTTACGGTCCTTGGACCACTTCTCTTTGGGTATACGGCCGTAAAACCAAATGATTTATGGTCTTTTTGTTGTTTTGAGTTCCTAGCACATCAAGGAAGGGGTCTAGACTAGTTTCCAAGGCTTGGTAAGGGACTAGGGCCACTTTGGCCCCTTTGTTAGGGTTTATGGTCCAAGGTGTTCTTGGACCATAAACACCTTTGATCCTTTGATTCTTGGGTGTTTTCTTGATGATTAGAAGTGTAACAAGTCTTATAATACACTAGGATAGAAGTACTTACTAGGTAGAAGCTTGAAAAGGTGCTAAGAGTCCAAGAACACTAGTGTGTGTTCTTGGTGAAACATAAAGATCTACACTTTTGGAATGATTTCATGGATGGAATCATGTAAGACCACTAGATTAAGTAAGATATCAACTTTTTAGGGATAGAAACGCTTACAAAGTTGAAGATCTTGAAGAAAAGTCGGATGATACTTGAGAGAGAAATGGGTTTTGGATCTTGAAAATGTGAAAAGTGGTAAATAATGACTAAGTGTCATATTTATACCCCCTTTTAGGGTTTACGGTCGTAAACACCTTTATTTAGGCCGTAAAGTCCAAACTCTTGGAGTTTTGGGACTTTATTGTTGCACAATAAACCCTAGGGCATCCTCTCTCCTGTTATCTCCTGAAGTACTAACTTTAAAACACTCAAACTTATTCCAAAAAGCTTGAAAGTTAGCAGAAACTGATCTGACTTCTATTGAATTGAATGGTTGTACAGAATAGAAATTTCGGGTTGTCACAATCTTGCAAATACCTAGATGAGAGCCCAATCCATTTAATTGAACGTGTATGTGAAGTTAAAGAACTTATAACCTGTACTAATTAAACAAGATAAAAAAAATGTGAAGTCTACCCTACATGGCTATCCAAAGAATGTTGGGATTCTACTTTTAAACCAAACTAGTTTGGTCCAATATGCAACTAGCCATGTATCCTTTGCATCCTTCCGGACTTCCTGAACACTTATGCTTATTGATCGTTCGCCCCACTACATCATATATATATATATATATATATATATATATATATATATATATATATATATATATAACTAATTGAACACTTATGCTTATTGATCGTTCACCAGATAACATTTCGTTATGATTAATTGAACTAAAAAGTATGAAATTACAAAAAAAAAAAATAGAAATTACCTTAGATAATCATATTTGTGATAGAAGAAAATCTGAATAGCAGACCCTTAGAAGCAAAATCTTTATAATAGAAGCCTGAGCATAGATACATATTACAGAGAATTAGAAGAGATAAGATGACAGAGTAGTCGATTTTGACATATACTGAAATAATGAAGGTCAAACACAAATCAGAAATTAGGAAAATTGAAATTACTATTGACTTGCAAATTGCAATGAAATATGAAGCCGTTGAATCGTTGACTTGCTAAGGGTGTGAAGAACGGTGTGAAGAAAGTGTACTATTGATTATCGGTGCAATCCCATTGGCAAATGATGGTCTTCTGATGCCTTGTCGTTGCAAACGACAATTTCTCAACAATTCCCAACCTTAGAATCCTCTGAGTAGTCTGCCTTAATATATTCGTGATTATCTCATCTGGATTGAAAATGAATTCGGCACCGATGTAAAATGAGGGTCAATTGCGATTTAAGAAACATGGTGGCGCCGATTGGAGCTGAAATATTGTTTACAGGCACGATGTGGAGAAGGGTCGTCCACTATTTGTATACAACAAATAGTCCCACGGGAAAAGCTATTAGGTTTAGATAAATAAAAGGAAAATAAAAAACATAAATTACTTTAAGTGGGGAGGGAAATCAAGATCGCTGAAATTAAAGGAGGGAAATCAAAATTGGTGAAATTAATGGAGGGAACTTCTAATTATTATAGTTATTAGGTGGAAAAAAATAAAATTAAAAATTTAACATATGATTATAAATTTAATTAACTGAATATTATAATTGATAATTTTAATAACTTGCTTAGTGTTTAGGCTTATTTGTTTATGTCTTAGGGCTTATCACTCATGGCTTAATGCTCAAGGATTATGGCTTAGGGCTTATAGTTGATGACTTATTCTTTAATGTTTAGTTTTTAGGGCTCATGATTTATAGTGTATAATGTATGGTTCTTGGCTAAGGGTGTAGATATTAAGGCTTAGGACATATGACTTATGACTTATGGTTTAGATCTTTGGCTTATATCTTAGGGATAATGGCTTAAGATTTAGGTGCTTGTGGCTTATTGATTAAGTATTTTGGCATATAGTTTATCACTTATGGCTTAAGGCTTATAACTTATGGCTTATTGATTATGATGTGTGGATTAAGGCATAAGGCATATGGCTTAGGAGTTACAGTTCATGAGTTATGGATTGTGATATATGGATTAATGATTAAGGCTTATAGCTAAGGAGATATGGCTTTTGATATACCCTAACCCATGTAACTTACCCTTAAACCCTAACCTATGTGAGTTAATGCCTTAACCCTTAAACCCTAGCCTATATGACTTAATCTCATAACCCTTATACCCTAACCCATTTAACTTACCCTTAAACCCTAACCCATGTGACTTAATCCCTTAACCCTTAAACCCTAAACCATATGACTTAATGTCATAACCCTTATACCCTAACCCATATAACTTACCCTTAAACTCTAACCCATATGACTTAATGTCATAACCCTTATACCCTAACCCATGTAACTTACCCTTAAACCCTAACCCATACGACTTAATGTCATAACCCTTATACCCTAACCCATGTAACTTACCCTTAAACCCTAACCCATATGACTTAATGTCATAACCCTTATACCCTAACCCATGTAACTTACCCTTAAACCCTAACATATGTGATTTAATGACTTAAACCTTAAACCCTAGCCTATATGACTTAATGTCATAACCCTTATACCCTAACCCATGTAACTTACCTTTAAACCCTAACCCATGTGACTTAATCCCTTAACCCTTAAACCCTAAACCATATGACTTAATGTCATAACCCTTATACCCTAACCCATATAACTTACCCTTAAACCCTAACCCATATAACTTACCCTTAAACCCTAACCCGTATGAATTAATGTCATAACCCTTATATCCTAACCCATGTAACTTAACCTTAAACCCTAACCCACGTGACTTAATCCCTTAACCCTTAAACCTTAACCCATATGACTTAATGTCATAACCCTTGTGCCCTAACCCATGTAACTTACCCTTAAACCCTAACCTATGTGACTTAATGGCTTAACCCACATCGAACAAATTAGTATGGTGCGGAGTGCAAATTTGTTTGATTTTGTCATTGTTGAAAGTATACTGCTATTTAGGGGCGAAGCCCCTGAACCGACGAGGGTCCGGGGCCAGTGCCCCTCGGAGCGGGGTCCAAGGGGAGGTAGCCCCTGGCGGGGTCCAAGGGGCAGAGCCCCTGGCTGGGGTCGATTTTGTGATCCATTTATAGACCCGGTTTAAAGTTAGTTTGTGATAGCTAATATATCTATATCCAGATTTTCTAACAGGTAATTCCTGCTAGTTTATATTAAATCTATATTAAAGTTTGTATTAAAGTTTTATATATTTAATTTAGATTTTAATAAAAGGAAGAAAAAGGAGATGTTATAATTAAATACCAAATTGTAAACATAGAAACCAAACCTTCTTCCGCCTCCTTTTTCGTAGAGCGGGAAAACGAAATTCACCCGCCTCCTAATTTAAGTTTTTAATCTGTTTTTTAGGTTTTGCTTGTGTAGATTAGAAGTTAGAATGTATTCGATCCACCACTTCCTGCTTCAACTTCAGTTCAAACGTCAACGCCGCCCTTAAATATAAATCTCTCAATCTCATCGTCGATGGTCGTCTTAGTTTGACCTCTATCCAGCGGTCGCCTCCCATCGTAGCTCCACCTCCGGTAATCGTCATAGGCCAACAGCCTCCGCCTGCCGCCTGACGAATGACTTCTATCTCAGCCTCCGCTTACTGCCGCTTACCTCCTTATTAAGGTAATTTCTTCTTTGTTCAAATGGAATAGTGAGTCGTGACTTCCAGTTCAAACGAAACAGTTGACATTTTCGATTTCTTTTCTTCTGCTTTATGATTTCTTCAGTTCCGATTTTTTCTTTGTTCCAGACTTCCGATTTCTGATTTATTTTCAAACGAATTTGCGTCTGAATTCTGAATTCTGATCTATGGTGTTTGCTATTTGTTATGATATTTCCTATGATTTAATTATTGAAGTGGTGTTTGCTCTAATTTCTCAAACTAGAATATGCTTCTGATTTCTTAGTTTTGATAATTGATATGGTATTGTTGTGTTTTAAGTTTTGATGCGTCTTTTGCTCACTTGCAGTGAAGTTTTGATGTTGCTGTGAAATTTTTGATGTTTTCTGTTGTGCTATATGTTCAAATATTCATTTCTTTATTACTAAAATCATTGAACCTTTTTTATGGTAATTCTGTTTGGAAGGGCGACAACATCAATTGGATGCTCAGTCTACTTATGTTGGTTCCCCTGTTTTATATTGTGGTTTGTGTTTATTTACTTATGGCGGATATTTAATTTCTACTGGTTTATTTACAATTTTTTTAAAGATAACAACTGTAATGTCTCTATATAATTAGCAATCAATGGCTGTTAAAAATCAGTTAACTGATCTCAATATTATCTTCTTTGATTGTTGGTTGCAGGTGTGTAAGAGAAAGGCTGAACAGTATTTAGTAGGCTTTGGCCTAAGGTTAGCTGACTTACCGGTTAACTTGAGAAACAACTAGGGATTCAAGAACAATAGAACTTTGACTCAGTTTGAGATGAAATCGCCTTTAAAACCTAAAAGTTTCATGCTTTTTTGTAACCTTTTATCTTAAAACATACATGACAAGCTCTTGGATCCACTCAGCTTTACACATCTCTTCCCTCTTACAAAGTTCCTTGGATTGTTAGCTAGTGGCACTACAGGTTGTTTTTTCAATGATTTGCAGCATAAAAGAAAATATATGTTGTCTAAGCCAAGACTAATAAGTAGCGTTTGATACATCTTTCTAGCTGATGCAAGGACATTGGTTCAACAAGCAAGAAATGATGCAACTGAGTTTCTTTATTATTATGGTAATGAGATGACTGTTGATGTATTGGCAAGATGGTATTAATTCTATTGTGTTATCTGGTTTCCATTTATAGGATTATGCCATATCATTTTGTGTGTTGATAAATCTATATGTTGCAGGATTGCTGACAAATCAAAAGTTTATACTCTACCTTACATGAGACCAATTGGAGTAGGTTTGATTTTAGATGTGAAGTTGTTATTGAGTTATTATACAGCTTATTTTTTGTGAATTTGCATGACTTTTTTGATTTGTTAAAACTGTAGATGGTGTTGGATATTGATGATGAGAATGAGCCTAAACTCTTCAGATGTGATCCATCAATATTCTTTCCAAACAAAAATGACGAATTAGAAGAGTAGAGGGAGCATGCAAGGAAACTAAAAGAGCAAAACCAAGATCTTAAGAAAGTAATGAAGGCCAAAGATGACCAACACAACAGAAGAATCAAGCAGCTTAATAAACAACTACAACTGGCAATGGTTGTTATTAATGTTTTTAAACAACTACAAAACTAATAGGACATATATTGTTGATTTGCTTATTGCAAATTATTTATTTTAGATTATCTACTTTTCATTTTCCATGTAATAAATATTTATTGTTTTATTTTATGATATAAATGTTATTTGATTATTTGTTATTTTTTATATATTAGTACAAAATAATTGTCTTTAATTTATAAACTAATTATCCATTTGTAGCTATGGAATCTATGATATGGAAGCATGTCTATGTAATTTGCTATGGAATCTTTAATATGAAATATGCTATAGAATATAAACCGTGGATTTTGCTATGGAACCAGCACCACAGATTTACCTAGGGAGTGATCACAACGAATTTAGCTAGAGAGTCATCACTACGGATTTAGCTAGGGAGTCATCACAATGGATTTAGCTAGGGAGTCGCCACAATTCATTTAGTTAGGGAGTCGTCACAACATATTTAGCTAGGGATTCATCACCACAGATTTTGCTACGGATTCATCACCATGGAATTTGCTACAGATCCATTACAACAGAATTTGTGATGGAAGAACTAGCACAAAATTCGCAACAGAATCCTACTACGGAATACACGATGGAATATCATCTACAACGGATTTCATTCCGTTGTCACATTTGTGACGAAATTATTATTTCCGTTACAAAACCTTCGCTACAGGGATTTTAGGGACAGAACCGTCCCGTCGCAAATTCCATAGCTATGTGTCTTTTGCAACGGAATTTCAGCTTTTTGCAACGAATTCCTTCCCTAGCAAAATCGCGTTTTTCTTGTAGTGATAACCCAAAACTGTAAGCCAACGCTTAGTAAGTTCCCCCAAATTAGCAACACATAACCATGTAACATATACAATAACAACATGTAATGGGTCCACATCTAAAATATTGGATTACCCCTGAGCCCAGAGCATAAATTTGGCTTGCCCTCGGGGCCCACAACTTATAACTGGCTTGCTCCCTAACCTGATTAGTCATCAGACTGAAATACCATCAATCCCTCAGTACGAGTCTCGAATATCGCCCGGTCCTCAACTCGTATCTAGAATGCTCATGAACCCTTAGTATGAGTCTGACATGCCCTACCCGACCCTCAGCCCATATCTGGAATGGTCTAGGGTTTGTTGGCTACAACACAGATCAGTCTAACCTAAACTCAACACAGTATGTCGACATATAATAGGTAATAAACATATATAGATAATCATGCAGAAAGAATCAAATGTAACCCTACTGATCTACCAGACTAACATATCAACAACTAGCATAATAATGCGCATCTATTCCATACTCAGCATATCAAACCAATATGCCGACCTTGGTGCCTTCGACCCGCAAGTACAGTGAAAAAAACTCACATCGAAAACTGGACAAAAGTTGATGAGGTATCGACTTCGAATCTCAGCTCTAACCGTCTCCTATTCAAACCAAATTACCAATCTCAATCAAAATCCCAAAATACCCAAAATCCCCTAAAGGTCAAACTTGGTCGAAGTCAAAGTCAAACTGGTCAAACCAACTAAGTCAACTGAGTCAACTCAGTCGAGTCAACTTAACCGAGTCAACTCAATCGAATCAACTCAGGGTGAGTACGCGGGGCGTAATCCGAAGCTATGGTGGGCGTACTAGCATCCTCGCATGTTTACCACCATCGGGGTGGTTGACCTCGTATGCAGGGCGTACTTCGAGTACGTGGGGTGTACTCCCAGAAGCCCAAAACATCCATTAAGAGCTTAATGGCTTAAGCTCTTACATCCATATTTCAGATCCATGGCTAAAATACTCTTAGGAGTCATAAAGTCTCTAACTTTATGACTTATCATGTCTAATAAGTGCGTAACTCAAGGTCTTAATCCATTAAGACCTTCTAAATGATGCATCGAGCAAAACTAACCATTTGGAACCTATTTTTATTACTCAAGACCCTTCCAAAGGTCTGAAAGGACGACTTAATGGGTCAAGAACATGATTTGTTCAAGAATCATCAATTTGGGACACCACTTCACGGTCTTCACACCACCTTCTTCTTTCTTCAAAGACAACTCCAAACTCTCTTAAAGGCTCACAATTTGCTCTCACTTGCTCTAGTTTGCTTGAGGGTCGAAATCTCTGAAAGAGGTTGGCTATTAATAGGGTTTGTGTCCATAAAGATGCTTAAATCTGAGCCAAGACCCAAACATTAGGGTTTGAATGCCAACCAAATACGCCCCGCATATGAAGTGTAAGCCCAGCGTACTAAGGCGGTCTTAGTAAGCTTAGCGTACACACACGTACGCATAGCGTACTCAAACTTCCAGATTTTACCAAATTGCCACTTAGGGTCGTTTTCCACACTTTCTTACACTTAGGGACTAACCATGCAATATAATTAAATTATATGGTTTATATTAGAAGTACCTTATCATCGGGGTGTTACACCAATTCATCATTCCCACTTCTCCAGGACAATCCACCTTGTCGTGATCCAACTGAATTTCTTGTAATCATCTCTCTAACCACACATGGAACACTTGAATGCAAACAGGTCATAAGTCTTTTACGCGATTTCCCACTCTTGCCACACTCATGGCTCCTTGGTCCTTCAGACTTACTGTCTAGCGTCGGAAACGATAATAAATTTGCAGATATCAATCTGTAACACAACTGGATAACTTGAAATCTAAACTAATTCTTGCTACAGGTATCTTATTCTCAAACTCGAATGAATCGTACGGTAGTCATGTATAATGTTGTCCAAAACATTTTAGAATACTAACCGTCATTATGAGTCGCTTTTCTATAGGGTATTGATGCACGAGCTGCTAGGTCGACTGTACATGTATGTAATAATAATAGTAACTTGTTCGCAAAAGAACATATACCAACCATGTCTTGAGGTTTTGCCTTCACTTCTTGCACAGTCATACATGCCCTTTTTGTCAACAATTGAAGCACTTTAACTTGTGACATGAAACCCATGGTTTTCCCATAGTTGACATAAATGGCATGGTCCTTCGGACCACGAATGCTCATCTAAGCCTTACCAAATACTTTGGCTTTTGTTAGTGGACCCGCATCATGTGTCTGATTCCTCTTCCCTGGTTGTGTCTCTGACATCCAACTTTGATCTGGTGTCAATTTTGTCTTTTCCCACTAGCCCGAGTTGCTAAAATCCGCTCCCTAAATCTGAAAATCAACCTTTTAGTGATCCGACCAATCATGCTATGTAACTCCTTTATGATGGCCTAAGAAACATTGATCGAAATCCAGTAATGTAGACTTGTGTCATCTGAATCTGATCTCGATATAGAGCACTGTCTTGCAGGGGTCCCGATTTTGTTAAATATCATAGATGTATCACACCTACACTCATGGTGTTATCCACACACTACAACCTGACTATAAGCTCCTTAGTATCCTTGTGATAGTTCCTGATCAAATTATATATCATGTGCTTCCAATAGTATGACCCCATACTACCTTTCATGCCTATTCATACTCGTTCCAATATTTGTCGCAAATTTCCCAAGTCACTCCCAACACTCGACTAATCTTTTTTCAAACAGGCACGAGTCTACCCACGTGCCCACATTAATCTTCCTAGACTCTCTCCAGGATTTTCATGCCTCTACCATGTTCTCTATCTTACAAGTATATGTCCTATTGATCATGTACTCAACTTCCTAGACTTTTCCTCTTAAGATTCCTTTCATTTTACCCTGCTATTATCTGAGGAAGAAACTCTTACCAATGTCTACAGAGTATCTGGAAAATACAATTACATGCCGCTAAATTTAAACAATTTTTTGACTGAAAGATTCTACACTATGACGGTTAGATTCAGTCTAGAACTGCACAATAGGGTCAAATCAAGCATTCTAAAACAACTTAATTCTAGGAACTACACTATGACTGAAAGATTATACACTCTGACGGTTGGATCCATCTTAAAGTTAATAAATATTAGTATAGGTTGTAAGTAGCATATAAGAAGAAATCCCTAGGCTACAATGCATCTTAAGTATTAGACAATTCTTACCTGTACTTAGTGAAAATATCCCTGGACTACTTACTACCATGTATTTCTGTCAGTTCACATATTAGCAGATATAAGAAGTATGAATATTTTGGGATTCAGTTTACTTTATGAGCTCCGGATGACTGTAAACATCAGATCTTTACATTTGTATAAATTATTTTTCAAAATGATTTGTAAAAATATTTCACATCCGTAGTTTGAGTTCAGACACATGCAATCCTGAGTCCAAATCCCTTAAACAAGGGATCTGATACCAAATTATAACGTCATGATTTCCTACATATATTTTTCAGTTTTAAAAGAAAATAGAATAACTACAAAAAGCCCATTTTCATTAAGAGATCAAAATCATTATATTTATTAAACATAAAAGCAGAAGTCGAAAACATTTTATTTCTTCAATGAGAGTAGAGTTACGTTGGAGCCTTTCCATGATCAGAAGAAGAACCTGAAAATAGTTATTCAATAACCGTGAGCCAAGGCTTAGTGAGTTCCGTAATATACCATATATCACAATGCACAGATATGCATACCAACAATGGTTACAACCTATCTCCGTTCTTCAAATAATGTGTATATCTGGACTCACTACATGTCACCCTTCCTTCGTCAACACGAGTCTATAGGCTCACGACAAGTCGTCGTTCTGCCATCAACTTTTTATACATACATATTGAACTAATCATATAAAAAACATTCAACCATAATGATTTTCAATGATCTATCCATACACTTTCCTCTACCAGCTCTAATATCCTACCATATATTATATATATATATATATATATATATATATATATATATATATATATATATATATATATTGTAATACATATTACAATGAGATAACTCACTTGAACAGTCTCGAAACAGCTACGTATGTAGCTTTGCATACATATTTTATCAACTTATAATTTACTCTACTAGTTACTAATTGTTTAAGCATAATGACTAATATTTAGATCATTCATTCATCACAATGAATAGAGAGTTCTATCAAATAAGTAGTGACTAGGTAAGACAATATTGGAGGTAGGATCCGTTTGGTATACATAATATGTTTTTTTTGTAAAATCCGCTTTAAACACCTCATCGATCTAGCCTAGACATCACTCTCGTAAGTAGATTGATCAATACATTTAACTGGAATAAATTACTAATCTATTAGTTATAGGTTCATAACAACAACTAAGGGTATAAGAAGATATGAGTAAGTACAATCTACTCATTTTGACAAAATCTAAGCATCCCATAAGCAGAACTTTGACCCCTACTTATCTCTTTCTGAAACTCCCAGAGCTTCTCTACTGAACTACTAAAACTACAAAAAGAGAAGTCGAATCACTAGGGGCTGAAATGCTTGGGGGTAAGTAGAGAAAGACTCTTGAATCAAGAGAATGGTGCAAGAAATGAAGAGGGGTTTCCCTCTATTTATAGGGTGATTTTGGCACTATTTACTATTCCTTATTCACTATTCATCCGTTAAAATATGTTATTTTCTCGAAATCTTTGGATAATTGTAACTTCTTCATACGAATTCCGTTCTACATGTTCTTTATATCCACAGATTCACATTTACTTGGACATAAACTTTCCTTTACATTAATTTGGCTAAAAAGTAATATATCTCTACTTGGAATTTCATAAACAAACTTTTTATATTCCATTATACTGTAAAGTGAAAATGGGGTGTTACAGACCTGTTGTTGTTGTATGATGGTAGGAGTAATAATGTATTTAAGAAAATCTTTGTTTTTCCAAAGGAAATGTCATTCATGATCTTAATAGATTTCTCCTCGACAAATAAAGAAGCTTCTTCAATAGAACACCTGAGTTGAGCTACATCAGTTTAAATTTTCATTGACCAACTTCAATGAGAGGCATGTTCCTTTTCTCAACAGTACCATTTTGTTCAAGAGTTCTAATCGCTGAGAAATTTTGAGATATTTCCTTTTCTTCATAGAAGTTTTAAAGAGTGGAATTTTTAAATTTTGTTCCATGATCACTTCTTAAATTTCCTTACTCTTTTGTCAATAAGTACTTCAATAGTATTGATAAATGATATAATTTCATCAACAATATCACTTTTGTATATTAAGAAAATCACCCATGTGTACCTTGAGAATTCATTAGTTATGACAGGAGATTTGTTTTTATCTGATGGGGTTTGAACAGGAACAAGACCAAATAAGTCCATATGCAACAAAGCAATGGGAGAATCAATAGATGAGTACAATTTTGATCTAAATGAATTCTTGTGTTATCTTCCTATTTAACAGGATGCACATAACTTGTGTTTTACAAAGAACATTTTAGGAATTTCTCTAACATGATCACGGTTGGCTAATTTGGAAATTTACTTGAAGTTCAAATGAGAATGTCTCTTGTGCCACAACCAGTTGATATTGAATTGAGATCACGATAGAAATCACATTTTTATTAATTTATCTATAGTAAACATGTCTAAAATGTAAATATCATCTTTCCTTTTGGCAGAAAGAACCACCTTTTTGTTACAATCAGTGACAACCCCTTCCTTTTTTTCGAAATGAACTTCATAAGTAGCATCACACGACTGAATGATAGAAATTAAATTATTCTTTAAACCTTTAACATTAGAAACATTAGAAAATTCAACGGAGTTGCATTTTAGGGTGTCATTTAATTTTGGGAATCCATTGTTGTTGTCACCAAAGGAAATGATGGGACCATCTTCTTTGGAAAAACCATGGAGAAGGGACTTGGAACATGTCGTGTGTCTTGAACATCCACTATCAAGATACCAAATATTCACATGTCCATGGCACCAAAAAAATTGGTTAGTTTCTCTCATTTTAACCCATTAGGAAATGATTTTGGAGATGGAAGATTTGATAGAAAGAAAGATGTTAAAACAATTTGATGGAGGGAAGTTTAAAGATTTTCTTTCTTGATATGTTTTCCATAACTGATCATTCTATTGTCACTTCTCTTTTGTCATTTTTCATGAGGACAATCATGAACATCATGACTCACGTGACCATAATTATAACATTTTCTAGCCCCTGCCTTTTTTTGAAGTTTAGACAATTCCATTTCAATCTTTTGATATTTCTGTTTCCAAAATTGTTTGATTTTAAGAGAATAAAATCTGGCAGGGACATCATGGTTCTTAGGGCAATAGTGGTTTTGAGAACGATCATAGTAAATACTAAGTCAAAAGCGATAGTGGTTTTAAAAACGATCATCGGCAGATACCGAGTCGGTAGATGATGAATTAAAAGTATCTGACCTACTGTCTCCAGATGAGTCTTGGCAGTCATGAAGTTCCACATAAACAATAGTACTTAATTTGTCAGACATAACATCTAATGCATACTGTTTTTCACCATTTGAGATTGCAAATTTAACAACCTTTTCTCCACCAACCTTAAAATTTTCTTGAAATATACTTTTCACTAATGGATCAATAGAGTAAATGCATTCTTTAAGAACAACTTACCAAAAGTTGTTAGTTTTACAATGTTTGTTAACATGGTTAAGATCACTATCATCAGTGGTTAGAAATTTAGGTTCATCTCTTATCTATTCTGAAAAATCAACATCTTCTTAAAAGTTTTCTCCAATGATTTAAAGAGCCTGGGATGAAATTTTGCTATTTACAATTTGCGTGAGTCTTGAATGAGAGGTAGTCCAATCTTAATAAAAAATTTTCATGTTTTCAAATTGTAAAATATCCTCATGCATTTTTGTGAGATAAACTTGATTAAAGAAATTTTGTTTCATGAGCTGGTTTTAAATTTGAAAATTCAAGGTTTTCTGATTCCATTTATTTTTAAAAAAAATGTTGTTTCGTTTTTAAGGTCAAGATTTTCATGATTTTTCAAGGAAAAGATACTCAAACATTAACTATTTTTCTTTATCTAAGTAACTAACAAATTCTACATTATAGTGGAAGGAGGGATCCCAGTTCTGATATCAAGACTTCCTTGCAGCTTGATCAAGATCTGCTTCAAATGAACTTGACCTGCAACTTTCACTGATCATTTCAACTTTAGCCATCAAATACATACGAGTTGTTTGGTTTTTGTAAAAAAAACTATTCTAACCACATATTGTTGTGTATCGCAACATAGGCACAACACTTTCCATCTCGCAATAGTTTGTTTTTTAAAGGCTTCAACCTAAAAAAATCTTTTCCCTTGTTTTGCACGATACAACACTGTATTTGCCTCTTCAAACCACTTCAAACCTAAAACCTAAAAAAACGAAGGACCAACATAGAGAAAATAACGTGGTTGTTCGTGTTTCCCCATCGAATTTGTCACAAACTTCTTTTTATTCATGCTTCGATCATCACAGCCTCACATCGGAACACTGTCGTTGCCAGTCAGTCCATCCTTTGCTATTGCCTCCTTAGCTTTCCTTTGTCATCGTCATCTTCGTGAAAAAGTATGTTTCTTTTCCTGAAATCAACAGTTGTTAAAATCGATGTTACCGTCCTAAAATCAATTTTTCCTATTAGTCTTTACTATAATCAGTTTTTCTTTTCCTAAAATTGATTGTTCCTGAACTGTAACGCCCGTAGATTCGGGCTATTCAATTTAGATACAATAAGCATCAAAAATGACTTTTTGATAAAAGATTATTTAGAGTAAATAATCTTAACCAAGTTATAGTATATGTCACAAGGGTTCCGTACATACAATGAAGGACGAAATCCGAGTTATAACGAAGAAGTTATGACACGTCGAAGTTTTACGACAAAACCGGCACGACACCGGGAATCATAAAAAGTAAATTTTTGATAAATTACTTTTCAGCCTTAGAGATGTGAATGAAAGTTGTTTTATATGTTAAACCTAGAGCGTGCATAAAAGAACGTCAAAATTTGTTGTGACTAAAGAACATGGTTTGGCATGCGAAATTAAAGAGTGCACAATGAACATGGTGATTTGGGTGTTCAAGAGATGTATTGAATATGTATGGTGTTACACAAAAAGGGATCTAGATCTAGTCTACATAAATAACACACACTTACGCACTCACTTTTCCACCTCTCAAGCACACCTCTACAAGTGGAATAAACCCACCATATATAGAGGTGTTTACATGTCTCTCTCTCACTCTCTATCTCATGACACAAGGCTAATGCACCACATGCAAGTGGGTTTTACAAAAGTCAAACATTACAAAGTCATTCATGGAAAACTTTGTACCCCAACAAAATCTGACTTCGTATGAGGAAGTTATGATATTTCTAAGATTTCGCATAGCAGTATACAGCTCGGAAATCGAATTTAGATCGGGTGATTTTTAGCCAAAACAAACCAAATGAGAATTGAAGATCTCATTAATAGGAGTTCAACGATAAAAAGACAGTCGAAAATGGAGTCCGTATCTAGAAGTTATGAATTTTACATAGTCGTTAGCAGTGTAATCTTCTCATACTATTAAATTTAAAATTGCTCGAGAATTAGCTGATGAAATCAAAAGGAGAGTTGTAGATCTTTTCAATAACCACATGTGTATATATAGAACGTAAAAAACGGAGCTCGTATGCAAAAGTTATGAAATTTAGAAGTCGGAAGGGTGCTGTTTTGAAAGGGGTGACATGGCTTAATCTGGAGCATTGATTTATCCCCACACCATGCCACCTGATGGTGACATGTTGCACCAACTCGACGAGTTAGAGGCTCAAACTCAACAAATTGGGCCAATTTCCAGCCTATAAATAGGATGCGAGAGTACCCCATTTTCCTCACACCTTAACCCTTCTCTCTCTCTCTCTAACATCTCTCTAAACCTCTCCCAAAGCCCTAGTAACTCCTAATTGCTAGAGGAGAGCCTCAGAGAGCTAGAAGGCTCCGAAAAGAAGAGCATTCGGTAAGTTCTACCCCACATAGCCCGATTCCTAGCCAAACCTCCCGGTAAGTGAGTTATGCTTACTCTACTAGAAGTATAGCTTATGTTTAAGTTTAATATCTTTATTATGCACTTAAAAAAAATATATTATAAAATATAATATACAAAGTGTTATTATAATATCTTTTAACTACTCGCGGTACGGGGAATCTGATTTGAAGGGTCACATAGGGTTGTTGGATTTCAGAAGTGCTATAATGCCAAAATGGTCCTGCCCTCTGATGTTTCATGTCTGGCCCCTGTCTGTATATAGTGGCTGAAAAGTATTGTTTAACACTCATAAAAAAATATCGCTCGTAAGTAGTTGCTATAAATATTAGACTAAAATCTAGCAGTAATGATACTAGAATTCGCCAAAGGAAAATAGAATTGTTAGAAGCGAAGCGCTTCCCGAGTTTGGAATCATCACTTTAACAAGTGAGTACATAGTTATTTTCTTCGTACACATAGATATGAAGTATTTAATATAAATTACGTGCTATGTGTGCATATTATCTATGTTCTTGATATCTATGTTGGATGAACCGAATATACATGTTTTATTTGATGTAAACTATATATTTATTTTATACCTATAATTGTGATAGGTAAAGATGGATATATGAATGATGAGGGACGCAAGCTGATATAGATGAACATTGGCAACTATACACTTAGTGCCCTATATATGAACATTGGCACCTGCGCCACAACCTGTAGATGTTTTTGAACTACCATGTACTCTAAATATCCTAGCAGCTGCGCCTAAAGGATAATATATGCAGCTACGCCTAATAGAGAACTTCATAATCCTGGAAGTTGTGCCTAAATGATAATATCGGCAGCTGCGCCTAATAGAGAACGTCATAATCCTGGCAGCTGCGCCTAAATGATAATATTGGCAGTTGTGCCTAATAGATAACATTGGCAGTTGTGCCATATGCAACGATGGACTTCATGCCTATTTCTTAGGAGAATCCTTACGAATAAATGAGTGAATGATAGATGATTCTTAGGGTAGATCCTTAAGAAATAAACAAGATAATGGGGATGGGTAATTGGGTTTATTGTTTGCTGATGAAACATACTAACTTTATTATTGTGGGTTGAAAACCCTATGTACTCGCCTGGTTTCCCAGCCTGAACCACTCACTTTATTTGTATCACAGGTGTCCATACGAAGCTACATTACACTGAGAGATTAAAGGAGATGTAAATCACTAGTGTAAATGAATTTAAGGTCTGTTTATGCTTATGTTTCTGTATTGATGATGACATCCCAAAGTTTTAATATAAACAAAATACATTTCTTCAGAAATGCTTTGATAATATATCTATCATGTTTCTGGGAACAATATCCACAATATTATTCAATAAAATGAATACTCTGGTTTTCAAATAAGCATAAATAAAATTTATAAAATGACCATGAATTTGGGGATGTCACAGTTGGTATCAGAGCATTAGTTTAAGCGAACTTGGAATTAGGGTTTATTTCTAGACTTAAAATTAGAATGCTAAGCGATGATTGTGAGTTGAGTGTGTCTAATATATTTTAGGAAGTACACCTGAATAGACACAAGCACTAGCTTTTTTAGGGAAGATGACTAAATTGCTTTTATGTGCTACATGATTTATGCTGCCTTATATGCTTTATGATGTTATCGTTTGATCGGATGTATGGTCTGTTGCTGACCGGATCTGGAAATTTTATGTGATCAAGTTTCTAAACGTTTAATTACGATATTAGGCCTGACAAGTAACTTTTCGGAGTAATAAGGAGGAATACGCGTCTAAACCTTCCTCTATCTATATTCTCGTCTCGATACACCGAACACATGCTTTGGTCTATAGAATGTCATGATAAGGACTCGTAGCGGACTGAAAAAATGGAGGAAATAAGAAGGCTTAAGATGGTGAATGATACCTATCGGAAGATATCATGAGAGCAGTATCATGCCTTTAGAATACGTCTAAATAGGTAATACCTCTGGTATGGGAGAAGTAAACTTTCGATTGGCGGAAAGAAAGAGTTTTTGGTATAATCCATGAAGTTATCCCATCGTCTGGCAGTTTCCATCACCAACCGAGTTGAAGCAGAATTGTTGTTGAAGATACGCATGGAAGAAGTCGTAGTAGAGTCTAGGGAAATTTTTTGATTATTTGGACACATTCGTATCTCTTAAATCGTTTTTTGATTTTAAGAAATAAGAACTTGTAAAAACTGCGAGACAATACTTGGGACGAGTATGAGTAGGTGTGAAGGGTAGTAGAGGCCTATACTACCGGAAGCACAGGAATCGCACTTGGATCAGGGAAAGTCACAAGGTTACCAAGAAGCTAGTAATTGATTCCATTTTGTTGAAGTATGTCGCTACCATCGTATTGGTAATGACTAAGAAGATGATTGTTATTCCGACCCTAGCGGTCAAATCAAATCGAGTCTTAATTAGATAAGTATGTTACGTGGTTTAGAGAACCAAGATCGATGCAACATCTGACTTAAGATAGAAGACTGGAGTGAAAGATAATTGAAGCGATCAATAGAAGTATCGCGATCACCGTTAAAGTAAAGAAGCTTGTAGCTAGAAGTACTACATGCTAGAACGTGATTATATCGCATTAGAACATGAAGGAGTGTATATTCCATTCTGGAATTTGACTCTAAGAGACCTGAGTCTAAGCATTGCCTCATACGATGAGAGGTCATTAGAACATGACCCATCAGTCTGTTATGATACTCGAGGTAAGAACTTCTTTTAAGTTAAGTCTGTTTACGAAGGAATAGGAGTCTCCAATAAGGATCGAGATTGTGACTTGAAGGACATAATTGAAGGTCCAACATAAGAGAGAGAGCGAGTGCAAGATCGAGCACCGCCTACAGTCAAGAAGTCCAAGAGTTAGATACTCATTCGAATGAACATACAAGTTACGATTATTACCTAGGATGAAAACATAACGTATGGAGTCATTATACAATCTCTATTTTGTTGATGATTCTGGGACGTAATCATCCTAAGGGGGAGATAATTGTAACTCCCGCAGATTCGGGCTAGTTAATTTAGAGACAATAAGCATCAAAAATGACTTTTTGATAGAATATTATTAAGAGTAAATAATATTAACCAAGTTATATTATATGTCACAAGGGTTCCGTACATATAAAGAACGCCGAAATCCGAGTTATAACGAAGAAGTTATGACCCGTTGAAGTTTTACGCAAAACCGGCACGACACCGGGAATCCTAAAAAATGACTTTTTGATAAATTAATTTTTAGCCTTACAGACCTAAACGAAAGTTGTAGTATACGTTAAACCGAGAGCATGCATAAAAAGAACGTCAAAATATGACTTCGTATGAGGAAGTTATGATTTTTCTAAGATTTCGTATAGTAGTATACAACCCGGAAATCGAATTTTAGATCGAGCGATTTTTAGCCGACAGAAACTAAATGAGAATTGAATATCTCATTAATAGGAGTTCAACGATAAAAATACAGTCGAAAACGGAGTCCGTGTGTAGAAGTTATGAATTTTAGACGTTCGTTAGTAGTGTAATCTTCTCATACTGTAAAATTTAAAATCAGTCGAGAATTAGCCGATGAAGTTTAAAGGAGACTTATAGATCTTGTCAATACCTACGCGTGGATTTAAATAACATCGGAAACGGAGCTTGTATATGAAAGTTACGGAATTTAGAAGTCAGAAGGGTGCTGCTGCAAAAGGGGTGACGTGGCTTAATCTTGACCATTGCTTTCTCCCCACGCCTTGCCACTAGATGGTGACATGTGGCACCAACTCGAAGAGTTGGAGGCTCAAACTCAACGAGTTGGGCCATTTTCCAGCATATAAATAGGATACGAGAGCACCCCATTTTCCTCATACCTTAACCCTTCTCTCTTTCTCTAACTTCTCTCTAAATCTCTCCCAAAGCCCTAGTAACTCCTAATTGCTAGAGGAAAGCCCCAGAGCACCATAAGGCTCCGAAAAGAAGAGATTTTGTCTCGGAAGTTCTGCCCCGCAGAGCCCGGTTCCTAGCCAAACCTACCGGTAAGTGAGTTATGCTTACCCTACTACGTGTATAGCTTATGTTTAAGTTCAATATCGTTATTATGAACTTATAAAAAATAAATATAATATACAAAGTGTTATTATAATATCTTTTAACTACTCGCGGTACGGGGAATCTGGTTTGAAAGGCCGAATAGGGTTGTTAGATTTCAGAAGTGCTATAATTTCAAAATGTTCCTGCCCTCCGTTGTTTCATGTCTAGCCCATGTCTGTACATAGTGGTTGAAAAGTATTGTTTAACACTCATAAAACAATATCGCTCGTAAGTAGTCACTATAAATATTACACTAAAATCTAGCGGTAATGATACTAGGATTCGCCGAAGGAAAATAAAATTGTTAGAAGCGAAGCACTGCCCGACTTTGGAATCATCACTTTAACAAGTGAGTGCATAGTTACTTTCGTCTTACACATAGATATGAAGTATTTAATATAAATTACATGCTATATGTGCATATTATCTATGTTCTTGATATCTATGCTGGATGAACCGAATATACATGTTTTATTTGATGTAAACTATATATGTATTTTATACCTATAATTATGATGGGTATAGATGGGTAGATGAATGATGAGGGATGCATGCTGATATAGATGAACATTGGCAAATATAGTCTTAGTACCCTATAGATGAACATTGGCAGCTGCGCCATAACCTGTAGATGTTTTTGAACTACGATGTACTCTAAGCATCCTAGCAGCTGCGCCTAAAGGATAATATCGGCAGCTGCGCCTAATAGAGAACATCATAATCCTGGCAGATGTGCCTAAATGATAATATCGGCAGCTGAACCTAATAGAGAATGTCATAACCCTGGCAGTTACGCCTAAATGATAATACTGGAAGCTGTGCCTAATAGATAACATTGGCAGTTGTGTCGTATGCAACGATGGACTTCATGCCTATTTCTTAGGAGAATCCTTAGGAATGAATGAGTTAATGATAGATGATTCTTAGGGTAGATCCTTAAGAAATAAAGAAGATAATGGGGATGGGTAATTGGGTTTGCTGTTTGGTGATGAAACATAATAACTTTATTATTATGTGTTGAAAACGCTATGTACTCACCAGGTTTCCCAACCTGACCCACTCAGTTTACTTGTATCACAGGTGTCGATATGAAGCCACATTACACTGAGAGATTAAAGGAGATGTAAATCACTAATGTAAATGAATGAAAGGTCTGTTTATGCTTATGTTTCTGTATTGACGATGACATCCCAAAGTTTTAATATAAACAAAATACATTTCTATGGAAATGCTTTGATAATATATTTATCATGTTTTCTGGGAACAAATTTCGCAATATTATTCTTTAAAATTAATACTCAGATTTTCAAATAAGCATAAATAAAATTTTTAAAATGACCGTGAATTTGGTTATGTCACATGAATTTTTATACACCCACATAGATGTCGATTTCTAGATTCTGATTAATCTTCGCTGAAATCAGCAACATAGGCAAGTATATGCAATTTTTCATGCTAATTTGTTTATTATAATGGTCAAATACTAGGCGAAGTCAGTTTTGTTTTTCTGATTCATGATACATTATTGCTGAAATGTCATGGTTTATTGCTGAGATGACATAGATTGTTGCTAAAATATCATATTTTGTTGTTGAAATGGAATATTTTTTGTTGAAATGTCATCAATTGAAGTTCTTGTTATGTTTAAATGTAATTAATCTTTGCTGAAATTCGTTTGTTTTTTCAATTGAATTTATTGTTATGCTAAAATGTCATTAATCTTTGTTGAAATTCATTATTTTCATCAATTGAAGTTATTATTATGCTAAAAGTTCTTGTTATAAGCTTATGCTTGCTAAAGTATGAATTTGATATCTTGCACAAACACTCATGGATCATTTAGGAATAAGTATTATGGAAAACTATGGTGTCGATTTGACATAGAGATAATTTAAAAACACCTATGACACTCCAAAATCCAAATACACAGGATGGTTATACTTGAAAAACAAAATTGGCAACTTTTGCAATCCTCAAACAAACACTTTTAGCTTAAGACAAATTTAACCATGCACGTGAATAACTTCGGAATGTCATTCAGTGTACTTTTGGTGTCTTGAAAGCACGATTCCCTATATTAAAGAGGACGACAACATTCTCGTTTGTTATACAAAGAAACATTACCATTGTAGGTTTCATGCTTCATAATTTTATAAGAAAAGAGTGACCAAGTGAGGCGTATTTTGCATGATATGATGAACCAAATGTCCCTTTTTGAAATAACAATGTGCCGATTGATGATGATGAAGACTAGGTTCGAACACATGGTACTACAACGGACCGTGAATATATAACTCAACTATGGGATGGAATTGTTGAGCAGTTGATGGAAAATATGGATTGAGACTTATTAAAATGTGGTTGTATGAATTTTATTTAAAATTGTTAATGTAAGACTAACTTGGTTGTATATATTTTATTTTGGTGTTTTAAGACTATAATTTTTATAATTTCGTTGTTGAAAAACCATTTTCAGTTTCTAAATTCAGTTTATTTAAATTTCAGTTTATTGTAGTAGCCTACATATGTTAATAAACAAACAACCTTTTTATTACAGGCTGCAGCCGTTTGGTCCACCTCTTCTACTATAGAGGGTTGCATATGTGGTTCGCAGACTTCATGAATTTCCGCTTCAAAAAAACAGACAACACCATATTATCTTTGTCAACTTTTCCTTCATCATTAGAAAGATCATCTGCTTCCCACTTTTCTTTTTCTCTGGCAACATCACCTTTGAGCCAAGATTTTTCTTGTTTAAGCTAGCAACCAATCTTTTATACTTCACTTGTTATGATTCTTTCTTGTCTTCTATTGACTTGAATTTGAAGACTTTAGCAAAGTTGTCCATCATTTCCATAATTAAATCAACCATCAAAAGATAAATTTGTGTTATTCCTAGCTTTGAACTTCCTTGAGTTCCTTTAGGCCTTTGAACTGTATGACAATAAAGTAAGCTTGGGCATCGATTTTAGCAATATACTGAAATTTATAGTCATCTTCTGCATCTACCCTTGATGAGATTTCTTCATCATCACTGATATCGTCAATTATATTAGATTCCTTGGACATGAGAGCAACATATATTTCAGTCTTTATAACTTTGATCTCCTTGATGCTTTCTTTTTTATAAGCCTTGTTTTGCTCATGACTCTTAAGATTACCAAACAAACTAGGTAGATCCATAGTTTTTACCTTTTAACAATTTTTTTTAAGATATCCACATAATGTTCCTGAGGGGTTTATTAGGTTACAACAAAAATGCTCAATGCGGAAAATCACTTAAAATTTAAGAAAAGGGCACATGCAACCTAAAAGGATCTACGTCTTTCAATTTGAAGGAAACATTCTTTGAATAACAAAACTAATATAAACCCAAATAATTTCGAAAACTAAAAAGTAATGTTAATGGCTTACATACCTCAAAGTTGTTATAGCAAACTTGTTGACTTGAGAAACAAGCACCAAAAGTTTATTTCCTCTAATGGTTTATACCCAAACCCTAGCAACTAGGAGACACTTGAGGAGAGAGGACGAGAGGTATAAAATTCATTCATATGCCTCTAAAAAAGAGTAGTCACGAATTTAAGTGGCCAAATGGTCCTTTGTATAGTTTAGGTAACTTAGGGACAAAGGAAGATTTGAATAATTAAATAATGGATTTAATTCCAATTCAAATCCTTGCCTTATTAGCATCCAGGAGGCTTCTAGAAACCCTAGAATAACTCACAAAACCGTCCACCCTTGGAAGGTTCTAAATATGCCTATTTTGTTCAACTATTAAACAATTACAATTCACTCCTTGCACCTTTAACTGATTTCATTTAATCCCAAATCAATTCCACATTAATTCTGATTAATTATTAATCAATTCTAATTGATGTCATATTAATTTATTAACGATATAAATTAACAAATAAATTATTTTAACAATTATTCTCATATTAAATTATTAATCACATAATAAATTGACAAATCAACTATCTATTTCCGATTAATATATTAATCGTATAATATATTAACAAATCATTTACTCATAATTTCCAATTAGTTTATTAATCATATAGTAATCAAATAAATCATCCTCTATCTAAATGTAATCATTTTCAGTTACTAGTTCTGAGGGCAACCCAAAAAGGATTTTGCTTCTAATTACAAGAATATACAAATTTAGTTATGAGCTTAAACACCTTAATCCAACGGTCTCCCATTTGGATAAGTCTATAACTACAATTTCCTGTATAACCTTGAACTAAACATCAAAATGTGCTTCCCAATCCACTTTTGAAATCTGATTCAAATGAAATGTTGGCCCTAAGATAAGTGACCATCTATTCCTTCTTTCTATAAGATGTTGTATGAACGGATTCATGGATTAAATGATCAACCTCATGTTCATTTATTTTTCCCGATTTCCTGATTAGCGATCAATTTAGACTACAAAATTGAACACGTCAATTTAGTCCGAACTAGACGCTTGGTTTTTATAGATCAACTCAAATCAGCTAGGGGGCCAAAAATATCGCTTTTACTGATAAGGGAAAAGGAACAAATAAACATTGACTAAATAACTGTAACCTTTACTCACCAAATCATACATGATACTATGTTTTATAACATCATGTTACCGATGAGTTTTTATAATACCAATGCAAAACCGACTTGAAAATTACAACTTATGGATCTCCGTTTGAAGAATAGAAGATATTATCGTCTTAGAATTACTCGTGGTTCAATCCATAAGTAATCTCTAAGCGTGGGTTTATGCAATATTCAAAATTTCCATTTTCTAAGTACTCATGAGTACTGTAGAAATCCCATGAAATGATTAAAATCTATGAACAATCTACAATAAATTCATGATAGTCTTGATCCATTACTTACTTCCAAAAGTATGAACAACTATGAAATTTTGAATAATATTTAAATTACTCTGGGAAGTAAAACATGCAAAGCGAAACACAATAATAACTTAATTAATTGTGGTATCATACCCACTGAAGATATAAATAAATCCGTATTATTTAATCACCATAACAATTACGAAATTATTCATTGTATAACGTTTCGAGTAATCAAATAACTACTTGAATTAGATAACATCAGTTATCCAATGTTATGAATATGCATACTATGTATCTCGATGGTCCTTCCTTTGTGAACAACTCAACTGGACATTACTCCAATGATGATCATTATCGTTATGTAACATGTAGTGAAATTTCATGTTTACATGCATTGTCTTTCTGTGATTTCGAGGTTCTAAAGTTACATAGAATGAACCTCCGATATTACAGAATGTTCCACTAGAAATTGGTACCTGAAACAATTCCATGGTTATGAAGTTTCACATTCAAGGTACACTCCTACAACACTTCTTTTGCACTAAAGTTTCCAAATCACACGCCGATTTTACAAACATCTACCATTATGGATACATTTCCATATTTCCATATGACCATCAGTTTTGACCAAGAATCATCTCAATCCAAAACGTATCACTATGGTCCTTCCAAAATAATACCATACTTCCAACTGTCCACAAGCAACCAATCTTTATTAAACATCCGAATGTTCTTGACAGTTTGTTTAATAACTCAAGTCACTTAAAATTCTAGTCCTTTTTCCTCACAATGCTTAAAGCATTTGAAAAAAAAATATGATAGGTGAATATTATTACATAATTAATCGATCCTATATTCGAAGCATATGAGACTTGAGTCATTATTAGCTTCATAAGGATTTGATATATGTTCAATCTTTTGCTATAATATGTCGATATACATAATATCCAATGTTGAAACATTTTAACATGCTATTCATATATGTCTTTGACTAATATCTATTAAACTATATGATCTAGACCATTAGATTCGCAACGGAGTATGAGTACCCTCACCTTTATGTCCATTATAGCGAAACAATTCCTAACTTTTGCAACTTGTAAACAAGAGACATTGTTCCCTATGGATACTATTGTCAATATGCAATACCAGCATAACAGTTATGTTCCCACTAGCTTTGAAATGTACTCAGAAATGAACTATACTTCTAGAAATCAATACCCTTTGACATTCTCATGGAAGTGCAGATTCCTATTTCGTGATGCTTCGTGAAGTCTCTAATTAGGCTTCTTAAGCTTATGCAATTTATCCGGATAGTGTATGTGTTCAAACCCTATCAAGACGTGATAAACATTTCTCCTAAAAGTTTAAACAATTCCTTTCCATTCCTCACAATTCGAAATATGAAGAAGGATGCCGTAATCATATCGTAAATTTGAGAACACAATTAATACACACAATATACGTATTGATATTTATCATATCCATAAAATCTATTAGCGAAAGTATTTCCTTATAAACATTTTCATGAATTAGAGCGTAACCTTTGCCACATAGATTTGATGTTGCATATGATACCCTCCCTGTGAATCTATCATTTCCAACCTATAGTCATAAAGCAAGGTTTAGGACAAAACAAATTCAAATTCAGTTTTCCTTCATGGACTGAACTTTGCTATTAAATTTCTTGCCTTCTGGCAGCAGAAGAGCCCATCAGTGCTTCCATGTTATTAGAAGCTCACCCATATTGATCAATGTACTTTCACTGACCAACGTGCTTTTGATTTTACAGTTAAATGAAGAACATATAACTTATAAGCACTACAAACTCAACTGGAAGTTCAAAAAAAATATGTCAATTAAAACACAACTGGTTATCAACTTCAGGTCATCTGCTAGTGATAACTAATTAAAAGGATCATTTCAGTTTGAGTCTTGAAACTCTCAAGACCAACACGACTCCCACCGACTTCTTGACATATAATTTTTCTCTCAAGAAACATTCCTTGCGAGCTAAAACAAAGATTCAAAAGTTCGTGTAGATTTCTAACAAGAAAATGCTTCATAGAATAGGACTCGGTTAATTTTTTGTTTTTCGATCAATGAAAACATCAAAACTCCAATTATAAATGTGCTAGAGTAAGGAGAGCATTATTACTCCACATATTATGAGGTGTTATCATCCTTCTTAGTTTTGAAATGAGTTTCAAGATATGATTTTTAGTTACTATAGCATGGCTCTAAAACTTGATTGGGATTAAAGTATGACTCATGTTATGATCGAACTATTTCCAAAAATGTTTGATTCCTCTTCTTAGTCATAGAATTGAACTAAGATGTTCTTGGAGTATTAATATTGATAAAATTCCACAATTACTAAGATGATCATAAAACATGATACTAAAGCACTCTTTTTTTCTAAATTAGAGATTCTTTTATCTTTCTTCCTAATAGATTCTTCTGTTCGTTCTGTTACTCATGGACTTTTCAAAAGTATTAGAATTATCTCTAATATTATAGACAAAATCATATTTACAAAGCATTAGTAAATCATGATAAATAGAGTTCTCATCCCTTGTGGTAGATCTGAAGAGTCCATATACACATATACTAGTTCCATTTGTCCTTCACTTGCCTCACATAAACATGTGAAGAATGAATTAAGTCATAATTTTTCCAAAGAACAAGATTCTAATCTATTTTACAATTCTATTTGTACGAAACCAATTATCTGTCCAGTTGTCAATGAGATTTCTTTTCACTTGGTCAATTATGATAGTACCACAAACGATATCATAAGAATCAAATATACAATTAATACTGCTATTATTAGAAACATAACAAACACTTTCAATAGTGTCATTGTAAGGAAATAATATAAGGCAACTTCGTATACCAAAACTTTGCTTTTACTAAAATAAAATGAAAATTGGAACTTCTCCATATAATGCATGAAATGAAAAACTATATTTCTATAAATTATGAAGAGTAATAACAATCTATTAAATTATCATAACTCCCGAGCAGTAGCTCCAAATTATTACCATCCAACCATGTGGCTTAATTCCGTCTGTCATGATCATATTTAGCTCACTTTACTTAAGCTTCCTTCTTTCTTTTATATTCTGGAATATCAATAAAATGTGATCATCACATTATGTATTAAGAGTCTAAGAATAGGAACTTATGGAGTTCGATAATTGATATACTGGAAGTAGAGTCGTACGAATTGACTTTACCAACTTCAAGATCCTTCAGGTACTTTGGGAAACTTTGATTCTAATGTTCCTTCAATTGGCAGTAGAAACAAATGGACTCCTTGGGGTCAATATTTCGAGCGATCTCGGAACAAGCCTTTCTCTTTACCATACGATCAAACAGTTTGATATTGGCTGATCGCTTTCGATTGGGAAGAGAAGCCTTTCCTTGATTACCACTGTCAACATCAAATGACAATCACATAAATCACTGTCACGCCATCATGACAAATACACTGTCATGTCGTGAGTTTAGTTTTTGCGAATTTTTTTGTTCAATTCAACTAATGTGCTTTCAATGCAAGACACACATTTAGCTCTGATATCACTGATGGGTTTATTAGGTTACAACAAAAAGGCTCAGTGCGGAAAATCACTTAAAATTAAGAAGAGGGCACATGCAACCTAAAAGGATCTATGTCTTTCTCTTTGCAGGAAACATACTTTGAATAACAAAACTAATATAAACCATAGTTATTTCGAAAACTAGAAAGTAAAGTTAAGGGTTTACATGCCTCAAACTTGTTATAGAAAACAAGTTTGCTTGATTCCTTCCTTTGTTGAGTTAAGAAGCAAGAACAAAAAAGTTTAGCGGCTCTAATGGTTTGTACCCAAACCCTAGCAACTAGGAGACACTTGAGGAGAGAGGAGGAGAGGTATAAAAGTCATTAATATGCCTCTAGGAAAGAGTTGTCACGAATTTAAGTGCCCAAGGGGGTCCTATTTATAGTTTTGTTAACTTAGGGACAAAGCAAGATTTGAATAAATAAATACTAGATTTAATTCCATTTCAAATCATTTCCTTATTAACATCTGCGAGGCTATTAGAAACCCTAAAAGAGCTCCCAAAACCGTCCACCCTTGGATGGTTCTACAATTGCCTCTTTTGTTCAACTATTGAACAATTACAATTCACCCATTACACCTTTAATTAATTCCATTTAATACCAAATTAAATACAGATTAATTCTGATTAATAATTAATCAATTCCAATTGATGTCATACTAATTTATTAACCATAGAAATTAACAAATCAATTATTTTAACAACTAATCTCATATAAATTTATTGATCATATAATAAATTAACAAGTCAACTATCTATTTCTAAATAATATATTAATCATATAATATATTAACAAATCATTTCCTCATAATTCCTAGTTAGTTTATTAATCATATAGTAATCTAATAAATCAGCCTCTCTCTAAATGTCATCCTTTCCAGTTACTAGTTCTGAGGGCAACCCAAAAATGATTTTGCTTCTAATTACAAGAATATACCAATTTAGTTATGAGTTTAGACACCTTAATCCAACAGTTCCTAACTATCGTTGATAGAGTCAACGAGCCTATAGACCAATATAACATTTGCTATTGCGATATTATACTTTCTCAAATCACTGAGTTCTTCAAGTTGTTTTTATACTTCATTAGTGCGTTCACATGTGACTATGAGCATTGTAATGATCTATGTTGTAGAGGATCAATTTTCAACTAGATGGCATATTATATAGGGGAGGGCACCATATATTGCTTCTCTGGCTCAAACGTCAAGATTTCCCTTTTTCTTTTCGTCTTTATTTTGTTCATGAACACGAGCACGAGTAGTCATTGGTTCCTTTCCAGTCTCACTAATAGTACTCATACGAACATAGGGACCATATTTTAGAATATTAGCCATAAAACATTCATGGTTTCTTGAACCACCATGGTTTTACTCAACCACGTTGAGAAATTATTTTCAATTAACATCGGACACTTGTTTACAAAACGAGATCGAAAAAACGATGAACTTGTTTAATACATTGAGAGGATCATTTAAATGACTAAACACATCTTTGAGACCACCTGTTGGTCCCAAACCAACAGATTCAACAAGCTACAAAATTGATGTAAGTAATACCAAAAAAGAATTATGAAACAAAATTATTATCAATTAAAAGGTTTCAACATTCAATACATAATTAGAGAACAAACTCTGATTACGTACAAATTCTTGATCGATCACCCCTTACCTAATGGGGTATCGATATATATAAGAAGACCTAAGATCCTATCATAACATATAGAATATAGAAACATGGAAATGTAATCCCCTATAAACAAGAGGTCTTCTGATATTTAACCCCAATATTGGTCCTTTATACATAAGGATCATATCTTTATTCTTTAGGGCTTGAGTTTTATGGATCTTCATGAAGCTTCCTGATGTCCTCAGGGGATGCAACCCATAATGACCATAGTGGTACTAATGCAATCGATGAAAAACAACAATTGTCTTATCAAATCAAAAAGGGTTCCTAACAAAATCCGTGTTATAACCTTAGTACATGGAATACAATATGTTCATTCCCATCGTGTTAAGTTGATCCCATCCATTGCTTTTGTGGGATAAACATATATTGATAATACCCATGAGATACTTCTAAGTATATGGCATACAAGCGCCTTTGATGAGGTTAGGTCATTTTCCCTATTCGTTTGTATCATACCCTATAGGTGGTAAGATATTGCATAGCTCCTGGTCTTTTTGAAGAGTGTAAAAGAGATTAAAGACAAGACGATGAAGTTCATTCTACATATGATCAATATTGAATGTTAGCGGAATATGTCTACCACTGACAATATCGGTGATTCATCCAAGATCTTTGTCATACTTCGCAGTAAACCAGAACTCACATAATGCGCATGCCTTTATACTAATTGATTGAGGCATCAGGGATGTGGTAAGAAAAATATATTGAAGGAATTGAGCAAATTATTCAACTACAATGCCTAGAAATCGATTAGGAATATCAAATGTAGCAATAATGTTGGATTCCCTAATGGTTAGTTATAATTGAGTAGAAATGGAAGCATGGATTAATTCCAAATTGGGAGGATCGGTGAAGGTAGCAGCCATGGTGTTCGTCAGAAGGGTATCTGTAAGGTCAAACTTTGTAATCTGATGTGTCAAACATGTGTCACATTGATATATATTAAATGTTTAATCAACTAACGTCCAAGCTTCTATCTGCAACATGACAATTACTTTTGCAACAAGAATCCATATCTGTTATCAAAGTGTATGTAAGGATCTCGTTCTAGAATAGTTTTTCCCTAGTATATAAGTTACACTAGGGTTGAATGTGAAATGTGTTGCTTTGTTCATTCTATTTGTGAGAGTTCTTAATCAAAATTGGTTTTTGATTACTTATTGTTCTTCATTTCTTGATATTCAATTTTTATGATCTTAAAATTAGTATCAGAGCATGTTCAGTTCCATCAAGAAATGTCTTCTTCTTCTGGATCTAAACCTACTACTGGTTCTACGTCGGCCAATAAAATTCGTTTTTTCCATGAAAAGAGTTTTAGCATGTCGAAAAGTAAAGCCATGTTTGTTCTTGAAACCATGGATTATAATATGATGGATATCATCACTGATTGTCCACATATTCCAAATTTTGTTAAGACAAAATAACATGCTCCTACTCGAGTGACAAATAGGATTCGACCACATCAATATTGTGAAGATGATAAGAAGCTGATTAATTTGGATGTTCGTGCAAGCGTTGCAATAGAATACTGTCTTCCATATGAGATATATCATCTTGTAAAAAAATGTATCTCAGCCAAAAAGATTATTGACACATTGATTATGGCTTATGAAAGAACTGATGAAGTTAAAGCTATCATAGAGAACAGTCTCAACCGAAAGTACGAGCATTTTTTTGCTAACATGAATGCATCTCTAACTCAAACTTTAGTTGTTTTAATTGATTAATCAATGATATTATTAGGTTCTATATTATTAAGAATTAATTTGTTTTAACTCTTAAGTTTCTAGATACTCTAGATGATAAGTGGGAACATCATGTTGATGTTCAAAAGAACATTGGGAATATTAAAACCATGGATCTTCAAAGTTTGTATAGGAATATGCGCGATTTTGAAGAAACAAATATTTTGTAAAAAGAAATCATGAATGATAGTTTCAAATAGAATTCATATTCCATGTTCTCAAGGAAGACTATTTTTGTTCCTGAAATCGCAACGACAAGTCTGACAATGCAAATGCAAAAGAAACAAGGGAACAAAATATAATACCTCTCAGTAAAACCCTAACCCAAATAGTCATAGATCGATCCACCCTCCTTCTGCCACCATTTTTTGTGGTGACTTGTGGTAGCCTCACAATGGTAGACGTGTAATCAATTTTCCTGAGAACTTGGTGGCTCTAGGCAATGATGATGAAGATGTTCTAAGCGATGAGAACAAGAGAGATTTTGAGAAGGAGATTAGTGTTTGTTTTCGTTGATGGCTACAATCGAGCAATCGAGGAAAAAAATGGGAGAAAACAACTTTCCCTGATGCATAAACATAGCACGTGCACACATGCACCATTTTTTCCAACTTGGCAAAATTAGCACTTATTCCACTGATCATCACAAAAAATATTCCAGTTGTGAACAACAACCCCTACACACCAAATTATTAACAAATACAAGTCTTCTTGAATAAAAACATACCGAAACTCGATGAGTTACAACTCTCCTCCGCTTGAATCAAACTTCATCCTTAAAGTCTCTACCCTCGAACAACTCTGTCTTGGGCTCCCAGGTCCACTCGGAACCCTTCTGATGTTGCCACGAAACTTTTTACCAATCCAATCTCTTTTTTATCAGGGTCTTCATCTCCTTATCAAGGATGGCAACCAATATCTCGACATAGTTAAGATGCTGTCAACTTGTATATCCTCATGCGGTACTATAGAGAACTTATCTGCTAACCACTTCTGAATCTTGGTTATATATAATCTGTAGTGGATCAAACTTAACTTATTTGGTAGCTCTAAGCGATGTGCTACTTTCCTTACTCGTGCAAAAACCTTGAATGTACCCATGCACCAAGGCACTAACCATCCCCTCTTGAGGAAATGGATCACCCCTCTTGATGGTGAAACCAACAGCCTAGTATAATACCCAATATGAAAATCTTTATCCAAACGCCCCACGCTGACATAACTCTTCGATCGAGTTTAATCAATAACCTAACAATCTCGAACCATAGGTATTGAAGGTTCCCTTGATTGATGTCGATTAACATAAAAGATAACGAAAATTACATTAAGATATATCGTTGTCACCATGCCTATGAAGATAAGACTCATTGTACTTAAATTTCACCAAATGCTTGGAATATATGGCCTCAGTATATTGCCGACAACTTTACTCTTGTCACCACACCTTATGATATACATTGTAAGCATTCCTTCAATTTTGGGCTTAGTGCATCTCAATTTGATGATTGGATCATGATCACTTCTTGTTGTTAGCATATCTCTAAACCTACTCCGTTCAAGTTTGGTAATTGCGCTTTCTTGAACAACATTCTTCTTTGATATTTTCGTATTAAAATCTTTCAATCGCTCAATCTGATCAGATTCACAGATTGCATGTTGTGTTGGAGTCTTTCTTGTCATACATCCGATTCATAGATTGCATGTTGTGTTGTCGTGCGAATTCCCTAGCCTCTTCGTTAGACACTCCCCAAATATTTTCCATTTTATAAACTATATGCTCTTGAAATCTATTTTTGGAGGGACCAACATCAGAGGAGGACTTGGCCCTTTTTTCTTGTTTAGTGAAACATCATCATTGGACTCAATGTCACTGGGATTTCCTTGAGGAACATTTTCTTGTCCCTGAGGATTTTTCTCCCCCTCAGCATCGACATGAGAATCTGGAAACACCATATAAAGTGAAATTATATCTATGAATGAGAAGTAAATGAAATAGAGTTCATCTTCTACATTCAACTGATCAAGAATGTGTTGGATTAATGTCTCAGTCCATAAGTATAATTGGTAATACTTGACCCGACCCGGCATGGTCCATTTGGGTTGCATGGCATCGGGACAATTGGATAGACAAGATGAGGAAAAAGGATACTAGGGATTTATATTAATATATTATAAGTTCTAATATATTAATATATAATTATATTATTTAATTAGTATTGATCAAGAATTAATTTATAATTAATTAAGTGATCAAAAGGAACTAATTAAATATGGACTCTAAGATATATGTGTGTGATGGGCCAAGTTCATTTAGGTTGGGCTAAGCTTTCATGGATAGTCCATGGAGTGTTTAACCCATGGATCATATGAAATGAAAGGTCATGGGTATTAGGGTTTAACCCTAATCTCCACACTATATAAAGATGTCCTTGGTTGGTGAAACGGGCACTAGTGTGTGTACACAAAAGGGCAAGGCCGATTTCACTAGAGAGAACCAAAGTATCCTTATTCTCAAGGTTATTCCAAGTGTTCATGGTGTTGTGTGAACCATTTGAGGTGTCACACTTGGGGCACTAGGCACTGAAGCTTCATGAAGACAAGTTACATCAAAAAAAGGTATGTATTCTATCTATTTTATTACCCAAGTATATGATATTTCTATGCTAGTATAGGGTAATATCTTGGAAACTTCATATTTGCACGTATAATAGAGAAAACATAGATCCAAGGTATTTAGGGTTGTATGTGCACCATAGGATGTTGTAGTATACTAAAATCCAACAGTGGTAGCAGAGCCATGGGTTGTTTTCTGTTATATTCATGCAAATGTTTGATTTTCAAAGTTGGAAAAAAAAGAAAAAAAAACATGAAGTTTGTCAAATTTTAAGATAATTACTTGTTTTGTGAAAAACTAATTATTTGTAAAATTTGAATCATTTGCTATATGAGTTGAATTAGGTCAAATTTAGTAAAAGATAAAATGATATGATTATTTTATTAGTTTTAAAAGTTTGATCTAAATGTAATAAGGAGTTAAAAATTTTGTCATAAAATTTTGGAGCTCAAAAAGTTTTTTTTAAAGTTGTGATCTTATGTGTTTTGAAACCTCCATAAGTTATGGATATGAAAAGGTTTTAAAAAAAATTGATTCAAAGTTTTTATGGAGTTACAAAATTTGGTGTTAATGTTTTACAGAATTCCATAACTTATTCTTAAGTTATGGAACATGAAAAGTTTCATCATAAAACAAGCATTTAACTCCATAAGTTATGGATTACCAAAAGTTCTATGTTTCCTTGATTTATGAGTTAGTTTAGATTAATGGAAAAAAAAATTTGTGTTTTAGTTGTTTTCAATCCTAATTAATCTAAAAGTTGTTCATAAAATGTGTTTTTTTTTTGTAACTTGTCCTCAAGTTATATGAAAAGTCACATTTATGAATTTTAAAAACTCATAAATATGCCTTAGGTTACAAAAAAAATGAAGAGTCTTTTCTTATAAATAGTTTTTATGGCTCCATAACTTGTCCTCAAGTTATGGATGTCCAAGAGTCTCTTCATTAAAGGTTTTAAAGCTTTACTTAAAACACATAAGTTATGAAAATCCAAGAGTTTTGAATAGTTTCAAAACTTGCCCTCAAGTTTTGGAATTTGAAAAGTTTTCTCTAATGAATACTTTAATTCCAAGTTAAGCCCTTAGAATTTTAAAAGTTAAAATTCAACCCTTATACTTTATAATATTATAAGTTAATAATATATATATGTTTATAAGAGCAAGTCAGTCTTACCATTAGTAGGCCTCATTCACGAAGCCGGTCTATAAGGGGGGTATAAGGTTGTTGCCTATAAATTGGCAACTTAATGGGTGTCCACTCTCACCCACCGCTTCCTTGACTGGTGGAGGGTCGTTAGCCGAACAGGTAGGACAAGGAATATAATTCTTCCTTCATTAAAAGTATTAATGATAAATACTAAGTAACTAAACCTTTTATTAATTCCCAATCGTAGTTACTTATGAAAATGTGAATAAGGTGCTAATCCATGAAATTACACTTTGCACTTTGTTTAAACCGTTAGTGGAGCGTGTGTGGTTAACCGGCACACTAACCTGGATTTAACAAAGTAGGCAAAGGGTAACTTAATATTTATCATAGTATCGGTGGAGCTCGTGTGGTTAACCGGCACATAGATTGAGGGGTAAATATTAAGGGTACCAAGTATATTTGCATGGTTACTTCACACCTTGTTTTGTGATCCTCGACATCCCAGTCACAAAACCTGAAGGGCACACTCGAGATTGAAACATGTCATTGAAAAGTTCAATGAATCTCAAAAGATCTAGGAGTTTCAAATCCAAGTAAAAACCTAATTAAATTATTTCGTTTTTCATGGTGGAAATTGGTAAATCGTCATTTACCTACCTTCAACTATTTTATAACTCGGATTACGGCATCCCTCTTCCAGTTATAAATAGGTTGTTGGATCCTAGCCTTAATATTTCATATTGGGTGTTATATTAAGGACTTTAGATCAACTATCTTGAATATCTCCCAAAAGATGTCTAGTTCAGACATCTATGATCTTCCCAAATCTCTTGGAAATTTACTTCCTCCACCTCCTCCAATTATTCTCCCTAACCCACAAGTTCAAGGTCACTCAAGCCCTAATGGCAAGCAAGGTCTATGTGTGATCACATCTTAGAGATGAAGTCACATATTAACAAGCCGGGAGAGTTGGGTGTCAAAGTCTTGAGAAAGTTGGATGTTCAATCACTTTCTAAGTCACATAGTGAGTTCCTTTGGGACTACTATGAAACAGACTATGACATGAACCTTAATGATCATATCTATTTGCTTGGTGCTGCTGAATCAGCAATGATTTGGAACGATAGTAAAGCAAATTTGATTAGAAGATCAACTTCCCAAAAACTTTATGGACAGTGACAATGGTGACACTGGAAATCCAGAAAAAGCATTCTCTTCCCAATGGAAAGGGATTGGCCATAGTCAACCCGGTTGACCAAATGGTAAAGAGAAAGGCTAAGTCTGAGATAGTCCCATTACCAAAGGGTCCATATGTTTATTTTGCCAAAGGAAGGGACGTTGATTGCAAAGCTGCCAAATTTACCTAAGGATGTTAAAGTCAATAAGTTTGACTCTACATCAGGTAGAGCCCATTATCTAACACTGTTAAGTTCTATTCTGAGATCCTCATTACATGATGTGACTGGGTCATATGTTGATGTTTTAAGAATCAAAGAATATAGATAAATCTTAAAGGAAGTATATGCTGATTCTGATCATGAAGGTGGATTTCGATCGCATCAGAATTTTGAGCAGTTGCTTAAGAAGTTATGATATATTGCTAAGGAATAGATAACAACAATTTTCCATGTGGATTGTAAGGATAAGTTTTTCTGCAAAGTTTTAAAATAAAAGAAAATTATTTAATTTTATTTATTTGAAGTATCCTTACAATGGCATTTGTGGAAAATTGTTGCTCCACTGACAGCAATATTGGAAAATGGATTTGATTCTTTCATTTGTGGTAGTGTCTAAATTTACCAAATCAGGAAAGTTCCTCATCGCCCAAGTTTCAATTGGACCGAAACTTGGAATCATGCAAGTTGAATAGTATGATGAATGAGAACTTTCAAGCATTGGAAAATCAAGACTAATTACTTGTTCACATGGATGTGTGAATCAAGTGAAGGACTAAAGGGATCGAGTACACATTCTTGTGCACTGGTCATGTCCACCACAAAGCTCGTTAAGACTATTTGATTTACTAAAGTTTAGTAAATATGGTTATACTTACAAGTTTAAGTATAATTCTGAAACATTGGAAAAGTCTCAATGTATGGCAGAACGAATGGGAAGAATCAAATTAGGCAGAAAGATAAAAGTTTCTCAAATCTGAAAAGATGGGAGAGTACTTTAGTATCATGTTTGTGATCATCTTAATGATTTAGAAGTCATATCACAATTAGTCCTCTAAAGGTCATCTTAGTGCATTCTTATGACTAAGAAGAGGACTCATGAATTGTTGAAATGGTTAGATCAGGAAGATGAGTCATAGTTTGTTCCAAAACAATTCTTAGAGTCATACTCCAAGATTGTAACTTGAGTGACATATCTTAAAGAAAGGTTTAAAACACTTGTCAAATGTAAGAGTAAAAGTGTCCTACTCTTCTACATTTGAAATTGGTAAGTTGTGATGTTTTGGATAAAACAAAGACCAACTAAGGCCAATTGTGTGAAGTCTTTGTCTTGATAAAGAATTCGCACTATCTCTTGAATATTTGGCAATATAGTCTTATATTTCAAGAGGACAGTGGGAGTCTTAAAGACCCTTAAAAGAATTTCAAGAACTAATCAAGAATAAAACCTGAGGTTCTTCACTAGCACATGACTTGAGGTTTATAACCTATCGTGTTGACATATTCTGTGCCCATTCAACTTAAAGTTGGCTTTGAATAGGAGTTCTGAAAGTTCTCAATTGGTTGCATAACAACTTGGAAGCAATGGCAGGCCCTGTACTGCCAGGTGGCAAGAAGTTAAGATTACATAAGTTCAGTCCCTATGAGTTTGGATTTGTCATTATCCTTGTCTTGTGCTTATGGTTTTGATGATTCACATGGATAAGAACACATACACCATAAAATCTAAGGGTCATAAGGTTTCTCTCCGATTCATGAAAATGATGGTGAGGAAACACTTCCACCAAGTAGATTTGAAGCAGATGGCAAAAGGTCTAAACAATTGAGACTATGATTACGGCATCCCTTTTCATAGTTCTGAAATTGTTTAGACACACATGCATGCTATCTAAGGAAAGGTGTATGATTTTGATAAAGTTTTATCAAAGCATCTCGTATCAGAAATCTGAACTTTGGTAAGAAAGTCAATAAAGTATTGATTTCTAGAAGTCCAGCTAATTTCTGAGTACATGTCAAAGCTAGTGGGAGCATAAGTGTTATGCTAATAATCATCATGTTAGTGGGAGCATGATAATTATTGTTAGTGTTGCAAGTTAGCAATGTTAATTATAGAAAACAAAAGTTTCAATTCGTGAGGATGCAGGGATTGAAAAAGTTGTTTTGCTATAATTAAGGGAGATGATATACTTCATTTCAGTTCTAAAGGCTTAGATTGAGACCTTAATCATCTTTAGTCAAGAATATATATATGAATTTCATGTTGGATTGGTTCAACTTATGGAAATTCTATACATTGCGTTCTCAAAATTCGATTATGATTACGGCATCCCTCTTCATAGTCAAATTTTGAGAACATGGCAAATAAAAACATTGTAGCAAAAGACTGGTCTAGAATCATGTCTTTATGTGAGACATCATGAATCGTGTACCATTTGCTTTGAGTACAGGATCGATTGCATGTGCTATAATATTTGTCATTTCTAAATTTTTCCAAATGCCCAGAGGCATTAAGAAGGGAAAAGGTCTAGAATTGGATATGACTAAAATGATTAAGCAATTGTCGAGGACAATCTGAGGTTTACCAAAGATTGGTTGCTCAGGGACAGTTGGAAGTATAGTGCTAATTTTGGAAGGACCATATTGACATATTCTGAAAAGAGGCATCTCTTGTTCAGAAGTGATAGTCAAAATGAGAATATGGAGTTGTCTCCATAGGTGGAAGTTATCTGTGTAAGATTAGAAAACTTAATGCAAGAAGCATGTCCAAAGCAATGTACTTTGAATATGAGACTTAGTTTCCATGGAGTTGATCTCCATTGGAATATCTTATAATGACTGTTGACAAGTCTTTGTGACTTTGTACATATTCATTACAGGAGGGTCAGTGCATATAAGTTTAAAATCTAAACCGATTTCGATAAATGATAGGAATTTGAAATTCTCACATTTTTCGATAAGGATTTGGGAGTGTGAAATTAGAATCATTGAAATTATGTTCAATTGGTTTATTTCACAAAGTAAGGATCATAGACAAACATAGAGTGCATATGTTGGAAGTAGATATGAATCAAGACTGTCATGGGTTGGCTTGTAGAGGTCTAAGATGTTGGACAAAGCGGTGCTACAACACTTATGAGTGATCATAAGTTCTGAGTATTGGATTCAACCCACGCTCATTTAAATCACTTCATGGATTTTATCACGAGTGATCATGAGACGATAATATCTTATATTCTTAAAACCAAGAGATATGAGTTGTTACTATGAGTTGGTTATACATTGATTGCACGAAAACGCATTGGTAACTCGATGTTATAAAACGTGCCTTTGTGTATGATTCAACAAGTAGTAGAACAAGCCATATGAGTCGAAGTTTATCTATTCCTTTTACCTTCGGGATAAAAGCGATATCTGTGGGCCCCTCGATGATTTAGCGATGACACATGTGAGTGCTTGGCCAAGCCAGGACTGATTTGATTTGTTCAATCAGTCAGTAATCATAAATAGGAAATCAGGAAACAACAAATGGACAGAGAGAATGGTTGAAAGTCCATGTCTCAATCCATATGATATCTAGAATGGAGGAATATATGATCCCTTATCTAATGGACAAGTCATTGACAAAGGTCAGAGTTCATCGGCAAGTTCAGAGTTCGACAGAAGCTTTTGAGAGCTACGATTGCCAGTTGGTTTTTGAAGTCATACTCAATAATTGTTTTAGACTTATCCAAGTGGGAGACTTTTGGATTAATGTCTAAGTCCATAACTATAATTGGTAAGACTTGACCCGACCCGGCATGGTCCATTTGGGTTGCATGGCATCGGGACAATTGGATAGACAAGATGAGGAAAAAGGATACTAGTGATTTATATTAATATATTATAAGTTCTAATATATTAATATATAATCATATTATTTAATTAGTATTGATCAAGAATTAATTTATAATTAATTAAGTGATCAAAAGGAACTAATTAAATATGGACTCTAAGATATATGTGTGTGATGGGCCAAGTTCATTTAGGTTGGGCTAAGCTTTCATGGATAGTCCATGGAGTGTTTAACCCATGGATCATATGAAATGAAAGGTCATGGGTATTAGGGTTTAACCCTAATCTCCACACTATATAAAGATGTCCTTGGTTGGTGAAATGGGCACTAGTGTGTGTACACAAAAGGGCAAGGCCGATTTCACTAGAGAGAACCAAAGTATCCTTATTCTCAAGGTTATTCCAAGTGTTCATGGTGTTGTGTGAACCATTTGAGGTGTCATACTTGGGGCACTAGGCACTCAAGCTTCATGAACACAAGTTACATAAAAAAAAGGTATGTATTCTATCTATTTTATTACCCAAGTATATGATATTTGTATGCTAGTATAGGGTAATATCTTGGAAACTTCATATCTGCATGTATAATAGAGAAAACATATATCCAAGGTATTTAGGGTTGTATGTGCACCATAGGATGTTGTAGTATACTAAAACCCAACAGAATGTCCCTTGCATTCATTTTAGCATCAAAATCAGCATGAGAAGTGGACTTAGTGAAATTCTCCCCCTTTTGGCATCATCTGAAAAATTTGACGGAAGAGGACCAAAAGGCAATGGAGGATGAATAGTGCATGTAGGACCACCAGATGGTGGAGCTCCGGAAGAACCAGGAGGAGGTTGTGGATCATTTTCTGGAGGTGATGGAGGAGTTTCAAGAACATGTTTTTATCATCTTCCATGGATGGTGATGATTTGAACCGAAAGTGCTTGTCAGGATGACTGGATTTAGCTTAATTGAAATCAAGTACCTGATATTGTTGACCTTTATCAACAACCACCATCTTCGTATCCTCACTGTTATACTTAAAATTACCGCCAGCAGCGTCAGTGTCTTCATTAGACTCACAGATGCTCTCTGTAACATCCCAGGTTTAGGTATTACCTTGTTAACCCTTGATCATTTGAGTAATTGGCCATTTTAGTCCCTTTATGAGAAAAGGTGGTGAATAAGTACGCGGGGCGTACGCTCAGCGTACTCATATGCGTGCATTTGACGCGGAAGCCACCTAGTACGTTGGGCGTACCAGAGGGTACGCTGGGAGTACTAGGCCGAGAGTGAAAACCCTAATTTAGGGAGAGTCCCCTATTTAAAGGATATGATGGCCTCATTCCTGGCCACCATTCTCAGTCACCAACCCTCCTAACCCCTAGTTTTCGTTCTTAGAGCTTATGAGTGCATTTGAGAGCCTTGAGAGTATTCTTGAGTTTCATTGGAGTGAAGAAGGAGTCTTGAAGAAGGAGTGGGATTCCAGGCCTTGGATCTGAGCTTATCTAAGTGTGGAGCTTCATTTTGAGGTATAAAGCTCAAAGCTTTTTCACCCTTTTGGTTTTTGCATCATAGTAGGGTATTTTAGGGTTTTGTCCCAAAAGTTGGAGACTTTATGTGATATTGTACTCCAAAGACTATGATCCACCACCTTTCATTGTATTTTGTGGTGTAATGCCATAAAAATCCAATCTTGTTCGTTGGTATCAAGGCATGCAAGAGCTATGAGCTTGTTGAGAAAAGAGAGTGGGTATTTTGTGTGTTTGTGACCTTTCCAGCCATGCAAAGGCTTAAAGTCACCGACTTTATGGAGTAAGAGCTATTAGGGAGTCCAGATCAGTAATATAAGCCAAGGTCTTAACTGATTAAGACCAAATGAGTGAGTAGGGTGAAACTGGGACGTACGATGGGCATAATCCCAGTACGTGCAGCGTAGGGGTCGAGCATCCCTGATGCCTGAATGGCAGCCCAGTACGCCCAACATAGGGAGTTGGTACGCGCAGCGTACTCCCTGCCGTTGAAGTTTGGTTGACTTTTAGGGTTTCGTCAATTTGTAGACTATTAAGGTCATAGAGGGGTAAAATAGTCTTTTTCCCTTCTGTGAGTTAGTAGAAGGGTTAGTTTAGCTTCAGTGAGAGCCTTATTAATTAAGGATAATTATCACTGTGTTAGGCGAAGGGTAGACCGGTGATTCGAGTTCGAGATTATCCGAGTTCTTACGAGGTGAGTCTTCTCACTATACTTACCTTGAGTAGTAGCCTATATGTGACCAAAGGGTCTTATGTGCATATACTGTGTATTGATATATCCTGCTATTTGTCTTTGTCATATGTATGTTGTGTATCATGTTGAGTTGCTGAGTTGTGGGACCAGAGGGTCCCACTGAGACACATTTGACCAGTGGGTCTTATCTGAGTATAGCCATGAGAGGCTGATGAGATATGAGTGGTATTTTGGGGAACTCACTAATCTTCGTGCTTACCGTGTTATGTGTTATGTGTTTCAGGTACTTCTTAGGATCACGGGAAGGCGCAGGCTTGATTGTACACACATCAGAGATTTAAGTCATGTTTGAGAGGATCCTGGATTTGCTATATCTATAGTTTTTGGATTTGTGTTTTGATGACTTGATATTATGACACTTTGAGATGTTTCGAATTGAGAAAAATGTGTTTTAAATTTTAAAAAGTTGGTTTGAAAATTTACGTTGTTACAAGTTGGTATCAGAGCCTTGGTTTGAGGGATTCGGATGCACCTTCAGGTATGTCTGGACTCAAACTAAGGATTTGAAAAAGATTTTCAAAAGAAAGGAATTTTTTCTAAAAAGAGAATGAGTTTACAGAGAAATCGAGATGGAACAGTGTGTACAATCAGCCAGAGCCCGAACGACAATTTCCCAAAATACCCTTACTTAATGTGTTATGAGATATTTATGAAACGATAGTGATGCATGCTAGAGAATGAGCTAGGTATTTCATATATTAGGGCTAGGGTTGCCTGATTTGTGATGCCTTAGCTTAGGAGTCGTTGCTATCTGTTATGTGCTGTGAGTATATGCCAAATGAGAGTAGTGAGCAGGATCACTTAGAGAGAGAATTCTAAGACGAGAGTAGTATGATATTCGAGAGAGATAGAGTACTTGGGAATTAGAATCCAATGAGGAGGACTTGGTGTGACTACAGGCCGGGTGTGGAAGGTAGTGTTCAGCCTGTACTACTGAAAACACCAGATATGTATACAACCCAAGTAAGAATCCTTAGGAAACTAAGGAACAAGTAGGGATGAGTGATCGAGTGTAGGAATGCTCGAGCGAGTCTCTGATGAATTTTGTGTTGTGTTTCAGAGGCATCATGGTGGGTATACGCCACAACCCCTGGAGGCAGTGGGACTAGTGATGATGAGATTCGGAGGATGATTCACGAGGAGGTCGCCGCAACTATCTGAGCAGAGATTCCCGAGATGTTTGGGTCTATTAAGACCACCCTGATTGAGACTTTTGATGAGCGATACGCTGCTGTCACTGAGGCTGCTGCTGCTGCCGCCACTGCAGCTGTCGTCGCTGCTAGGCCACAGGGAAGTGACTCGTTGTTGTTCCGGGAGTTCAGCAACACGAAGCCACCAGAGTTTAATGGGACACAGGATCCGATTGCTGCAATGAGATGGATCTATGATATCGAGGGGTGTTTTTACACATGTTCATGCCCAGATCACTTGAGAGTTCGATTTGCGTTGAACCAACTTCGCTTGGGAGGGAAGGATTGGTGGAAGTTTGTGACAGCCAGCTTTACCCCTGCATATCATGTTGTAGTGACATGGGAGACGTTTGTTCAGATGTTCCGAAACGAGTATGTTCCCCCGGTGGAGAGGGAACGTTTGGCACATGAGTTTCTGTCTCTCAAGCAGAAGACAGAGTCAGTGACTGAGATTTCGAGGATGTTCCACGAGAGGGCGATGTTTTGCCCTGAACACGTGTCCACTGAGCAGGCACGTGTGAGCCGATATTTGAGCATACTGAGGAGGGATATACAATAGTTTGTGGCGAACTCGTCGTACAGGACATTGGCCGAGCTTTAGGCCAATGCCAGGAGGAGGGAGATTGAGCTCGAGCTGCAGACCAGGGAGGAGTGAGGAGTCCCGGGGTAGGGACCGGAGACCAGTGCAGTCGCAGCTGGTGACAAAGTGGGCTAAGCCCGCTGATACCAGAGCTGGGGTCCAGAAGGGCCGCACTTGTGGCAAGTGCGACAAGAGTCATGAGGGGCCGTGCCATGCAGGGATTTGCTACAAATGTGGCAAGGAGGGGCACATGGCGAAGGATTGCCCCAAGGGGTTCTCGGTTTGCTTCCATTGCAACCAGACTGGCCACCGGAAGGCCGAGTGCTCTCAGCTCGTGCAGGGATCAGCCCAGGGATCTGCACCTGCTTCTTTGCGTGCTACAGAGATTCGGCCAGTGAAGGCCGAGACACCGAGGGTTCGTGGGAGAGCCTTTCAGCTGACAGCGGAGGAGGTCCGCGCAGCACCTGACGTCATGGCCGATATGTATTCTTATTATTATTCTTTCGAGATATTTTGTTCTTATATTGTGTTGTGTTAAGGTACTTTTCTTGTGATTTCTGTAACTACTTTGGTGTTATTTGATTCGGGTGCGAGTCGATATTTTTTGTCCGTAGCTTTTAGTCGTCACATCAGTATCCGACGTGAGGCGTTGAGCCGACCTCTGACTGTTTCTATAGCCGACGAGCATGCAGTTTTTGCTACTGACATGATCCGTGAGTGTATACTAGAGATTTTTGGTGTTAAGTTTTCGATAGACCTGTTACCGATCGCTATGGGTGATGTATGTGTCGTAGTGGGCATGGACTGGATGAGTCGATTTGGAGTTGTGATAGACTGTGAGCGACAGTTAGTGACTATACGAGACCCTAGTGGGGGAGTACTTACGGTATACGGCGAGGGTACTGGATCTAGATCATCTTTCTGCTCTGCTGTCAGAGCGAGACAGAGTTTACAGCAGTGTTGTATGGGTTTTCTGGCGTACGTAATGGATACGCGGGCTGCTGCAGGGAGACCGAGTTCTATCTCTGAGGTTCCGATATTGTGCGAGTTTCCAGATGTATTCCCCGAGGAGTTGCCGGGTGTGCCTCCCGAGAGGCAGGTGGAGTTCTGGATTGATTTGATTCCGGGTGCGGTGCCTATTGCCAAGGCATCATATCGCCTTACGCCGCCAGAGATACAAGAGTTATCCTCACAGCTCCAGGAGCTGCTGGGGAAAGGGTTCATCAGACCGAGTAGCTCACCGTGGGGAGCTCCGATCCTTTTTGTCAAGAAAAATGATTGTTCACACCGGATGTGCATTGATTACTAGGAGTTGAACAAGTTGACGGTCAAAAACTGTTATCCACTTCCGAGGATCGACGATTTGTTCGATCAGTTGCAGGGGGCATCTTGGTTCTCCAAGATTGATTTGAGATTATGGATATCATCAGATGAGAGTCTGCGAGGAGGATAATCCGAAGACGGATTTTAGGACTCGTTATGGGCGCTACGAGTGTGTGGTGATGCCCTTCGGGCTCACCAACGCACCGGAGGCGTTCATGGACCTCATGAACCGGGTGTGCAGGCCCATGTTGGATCGATCGGTGATCATGTTCATCGACGATATTCTTGTGTACTCGAGGTCCAGGGAGCAGCACAAGGAGCATCTTACAGAGGTTCTGGGAGTTTTGAGGACGGAGAGGCTATATGCCAAATTCTCCAAATGTGATTTTTGGTTACGAGAGGTCCGGTTCCTGGGACATCTCGTTAATCAGAATGGGATATTGGTCGACCCGGCCAACATTGAGGCAGTTATGAGTTGGGAGGTGCCGAGATCTCCGTCCGAGATCAGGAGTTTTTTGGGTTTAGCCGGCTACTATCGGAGGTTCATCAGAGATTTCTCCAATATTGTCGTTCCTCTCACCATGTTGACTCGGAAGGGTGTTGCCTTTACTTAGGGTCCCGAGCAGCAGGCCTCATTTGAGACCTTTCGCCAGAGATTGTGCGAAGCCCCGGTGTTAGCCCGTCCCGAGGGATTGGAGGACTTTGTGGTGTATTGTGATGCTTCTATAGCCGGGATGGGCGCGGTGTTGATGCAGAGGGGGCATGCGATGGCATATGCATCGAGGCAGCTGAAGGGTCATGAGACGAGGTATCCCACCCACGATCTGGAGTTGGGGGCGGTTGTGTTCGCCCTCAAGATTTGGCGCCACTATCTTTATGGTGTCCGATGCACCATATACACGGACCACAAGAGTCTGAAGTACTTGATGGATCAGCCCAATCTGAACATGAGGCAGAGGAGATGGTTGGATGTAGTGAAGGACTATGACTGTGAGATCTTATATCACCTAAGAAAGGCTAATGTGGTAGCTGACGCCTTGAGTCGCAGAGCCGAGAGCGCTCCGATCCGGGATGTGTGTATGAGGATGACGGGTGATGACTCTGGTCTTAGATACCATCCGAGAGGCTCAGGTGGAGGCGGTGAGACCGGAGAACCGCAAGAGAGAGCGTGTGATTGGGAAAGTTTCTGAGTTTGTGATGGACAGTCGTGAGCTTATGACTTTCCATGGGCGGATTTGGGTGCCCTATACAGGTGGAGCTCGCCTTGTATTGTTGGAGGAGGCACATAGATCGAGATTCTTGATCCACCCGGGAGCCACGAAGATGTATTTGGGTATGAAAAGAGATTATCGGTGGCCCTGTATGAAGAGAGATGTGGCATGGGTAGTTGAGAGGTGCTTGACCTGTCGCCGGGTTAAGGCCGAGCACCAGCGTCCTCATGGCAAGCTGCAGCCACTAGAGGTTCCCCAGTGGAAGTGGGAACAGATTTCCATGGATTTTATCACCAAGTTACCAAGAACTACGCGTGGGGTTGACGCAATATGGATGATTGTACACCGGTTGACTAAGAGTGCTCACTTCCTTGCTGTCATTGAGAGCTCTTCTGCAGAAAGGTTGGCCGAGATCTATGTACGGGAGGTGGTGGTCGGACATGGGGTGCCGACATCAATAGTGTCAGATCGGGATGTACGTTTTACTTCCAGGTTTTGGAAGAAGTTTCATGACGAGCTGGGTACCCGATTGCACTTCAGTACTGCTTACCACCCTCAGACAGACGGACAGAGTGAGCGGACGATTCAGACGCTCGAGGACATGCTGCGTACATGTGTTATGGACTTCAGTGGAAGTTGGGACACTTATTTGCCCTTGGCTGAGTTTTCATACAACAACAGCTGTAATTCCAGTATTGGCATGCTGCCTTTCGAGCTTCTGTACGGGAGGAGATATCGAACTCCCATCTTTTAGGGAGAGGTGGGGAAGAGAGTGATGGGGAGCACTGAGATAGTGCTCAAGATGAACAAGCAGATTCAGCAAGTTAGACAGCGATTACTTACGGCCCAGAGTCGTTAGAAGAGTTATACAGATTGGAGACAATCCGAGCTAGAGTTCCAGGTTGGGGATTTTGTCCTCCTGAAGGTATCCCCATGGAAGGGAGTGATTCGGTTCAGGAAACGGGGCAAGCTGGGGGCCCGATACATTGTTCCTTTCAGGGTGACCGTCAGAGTGGGTAAGGTAGCTTACCGGTTGGAGCTACCTGCAGAGTTGATTCAGATTCATAACACCTTCCACGTATCCCAGTTGAGGAAGTGTGTAGCCGACGAGACGACATTGGTACCATTAGAGGATATTCAGGTGGATGCGAGCCTGAAATATATTGAGAGACCGATTACGATTTTGGACCGGAAGGTGAAGGTTCTGAGGAACAAGGAGGTGCCCCTGGTTTAGGTCCAGTGGCAACATCGGAAGGGGTCCGAGTACACTTGGGATCCAGAGTCCGAGATGCGAGAGAAGTATCCAGAGTTATTTCCAGAGCATGACTTTGAGGGCGAAGTCTGATTCTAGTGGGGGAGAATTGTAACATCCCAGGTTCAGGTATTACCTAGTTAACCCTTGATCATTTGAGTAATTGGCCATTTTAGTCCCTTTGTGAGCAAAGGTAGTGAATGAGTACGTGGGGCGTACGCAAGTGTACGCTCAACGTACTCATATGCGTGCATTTGACGCGGAAGCCACCTAGTACGCTGGGCGTACCAGAGGGTACGCTGGGCGTACTAGGCCCGGAGTGAAAACCCTAATTTAGGAAGAGTCCCCTATTTAAAGGATATGATGGCCTCATTCCTGGCCAACAGTCTCAGTCACCAACCCTCCTAAACCCTAGTTTTCGTTCTTAGAGCTTGTGAGTGCATTTGAGAGCCTTGAGAGTATTCTTGAGTTTCTTTGGGGTGAAGAAGGAGTCTTGAAGAAGAAGGAGTGGGATTCCAGGCCTTGGATTTGAGCTTATTTGAGTGTGGAGCTTCATTTTGAGGTATAAAGCTCAAAGCTTTTTCACTCTTTTGGTTGTTGCATCATAGTAGGGTATTTTAGGGTTTTGTCCCAAAAGTTGGAGACTTTATGTGATATTGTACTCCAAAGACTATGATCCACCCCCTTTGAGTGTATTTTGTGGTGTAATTCCATAAAAATCCAATCTTGGTCGTTGGTATCAAGCCATGCAAGAGCTATGAGCTTGTTGAGAAAAGAGAGTGGGTATTTTGTGTGTTTGTGACCTTTCCAGCCATGCAAAAACTTAAAGTCACCGACTTTATGGAGTAAGAGCTATTAGGGAGTCCAGATCTGTAATATGGGCCAAGGTCTTAACTGATTAAGACCAAATGAGTGAGTAGGGTGAAACTGGGACATACGCTGGGCGTAATCCCGGTACGCAGAGCGTAGGGGTCGAGCATCCCCGATGCATGAATGGCAGCCAAGTACGCCCAATGTAGAGAGTTGGTACGCGCAGCGTACTCCCTGCCGTTGACTTTTGGTTGACTATTAGGATTTGGTCAATTTGTAGACTATTAAGGCCATAGAGGGGTAAAATGGTCTTTGGCCCTTCTGTGAGTTTGTAGAAGGGTTAGTTTAGCTTCAGTGAGAGCCTTATTAATTAAAGATAGTTATCGTTGTGTTAGGCGAAGGCTAGACGGGTGATTCGAGTTCGAGATTATCTGAGTTCTTACGAGGTGAGTCTTCTCACTTTAATTACCTTGAGTAGTAGCCTATGTGTGACCAGAGGGTCTTATGTGCATATACTATGTATTGAGATATCCTGTTATTTTTCTTTGTGAAATGTATGCTGTGTATTATGTTGAGTTGCTTAGTTGTGGGACCAGAGGGTCCCACTGAGACACATTTGACCAGAGGGTCTTATCTGAGTATAGCCATGAGATTCTAATGAGATATGAGTGGTATTTTGGGGAACTCACTAAGCTTCGTGCTTAATGTGTTATGTGTTTCACGTACTTCTCAGGATCACGGGAAGGTGCCGACTTGATTGTACACACATCAGAGATTTGAGTCATGTTTGAGAGGATCCTGGATTTGCTGTATATGCAGTTTTTGGATATGTGCTTTGATGACTTGATATTATGACACTTTGAGATGTTTCGAATTGAGAAAAATGTGTTTTAAATTTGAAAAAATTGATTTGAAAATTTACATTGTTACACTCTCAGTGTCAGCTGGTGGATCCTCATTCTCTTTCTTAGAATTCTTGGGCATTGTGTTCCATCTCATCATCCTTTGATCGAACTACATGAGTAATGCTCCATTCGTCATTGTAATGCTCATTCTCTTTCTTAAAATCATTTACACTCGTATGGAGCATTAATCCAATTCTGCATTCCCATTGTAATGCTCCATTCGTCTTCAGGACCCTGGTTAAACAACTATGAAGATGTAAAGAAATGAGCCCAATTTTTAACTACTTCATCGTAATACTTGACGCCAATATACTGAAATATCAGTGTAAAACCAGCGAGGGTAAGGAACATCAGTAGATCTTTTACTTCCTTTGATAATCTCAGAAATTTGATCAAAGATAAGTTAGGCAAAATCTAGTTGCTTATTCTTGATGACATACTAAAGGATACAATGTTCAAAAGAGTTCATCTGATCAAGACTTCTTGTTTTGTGAGTGAGACACTTCCTAAGGACACCAGTAAGAAACTTCCATGTACTTGGAAGATGCATACGACGAGCATTGTGATTTTCTTATGCATCAAAATAATAATCGAAAATTTCAAGTACAACATGCAATTCATCCATAGAGGGAAAAGGAAAGTATTCATATTGACTTGGAAGACGTAAGGTTATTCGGTCATCCGTCACAGACATTGAGATGGGATACTCACCATCTCCTATTGTGCCAACAATCACTCCGGGACTGGAGAATGTAGAAGTATAGTAGAACTCAAAAACATGTTGTGGAAAAAAAGGATCAACTACATCAGAAAGATAGTAACAAAGTGGACATGTGGTAAGATAGTTCGCAAAATCTTCAAATCCCTTGTTCTGAAAACTTTTCTGGATTTTTGGAAAAATCGCCACATTGTTGGGCATGATGACAATAGGAGTATCTAGAGTTCGAACAACTTTGATGGAGTTTGGTTTGCGAGCATAGGTGTAGAGAACAACATTAGGAGCCATGAAGAATGTGATTAGGGTTCTTGAGAGTAGAGACAAACAATGGCTTTTGATGATAATTGACAATGTAAATTGTTCATGATGATTTTGATTCCTTTTATACCCTAAAAAGACCGTTGAGAAGTAATCATAAGAGATAAAAATTAGGCCCAAATTTCTCAGTAATCTAGAGAGGTTTCGTATCCCCAAATTTAAAAAGTTACTATTTAAGATAATTTTATGATATAAAGTTAAACTGACTAACAAGAAGCATTTAGTGAGCAAAGATCATTATAGACAAGACAATAGTGTCGACATTGGTGTACATGTCATACAGGAAATAGTGGAAGGAATTTTGGTGTATCATACTATTGTGTTGTTGCAATAGTGGATCACTTACACAATGTTGTGAAATATCATCAGCGTATGGTCTGATATCCTGAATCATTAACTACTTTTATTAAAAGAAAGTTTTGAGAGAGAACGGTATGATGCGTGTAATAAATTCCAGTATGAAATGCAATCATAGGCATAGAGTGTAGGAAAAGAGTGGGTAGGTGTGTGTAATATACCACAATACATGATATACCCACTGACACATATTTTTCAAGTTCTCGTCAGCGTCTGGTATCTTATGCTGAATCATTAAACTTTTAAGAAGAAAACGGAGGCAAGAGGGTGTTGGTGCATGTGATAAACTACGGTACATAGCTTAACCATTGACATAAAATTTCCAACTTTTATATGTATATTGTATCATACAGTGAATCATTAAGTTTTATGATGAAAGATTTGTAACGAGAGATATAGGATGTGTCAATCACAATGATGTTCAATTAGTGTGAATCATAGAAAATCACTAACACATCAATAGGGAGTGGTTAAACTCCTAGCATATTAGATTTATGCAGTTTCATACTAGAATCAAAGATTCACCATTAATTCTTTTGATACCTCACAAGACAAAATTAGAAACAAATGGCAATAAAAAAAGACTAAAAGAAATAGTCAAAACAAATGGTCAAAAAGGAGAAACATGCAACTTTTTCAAGAAAAACATAAAGACCCGATATGGTGTATCTTTTGATTTGAATGCTCATAAACTTCTTCCTCTTTTCAATATTTTTGAAACATAAACCTTTTTCTATAAAAGACATACAATTTAGTACACATTTCACACCTCCAAACACATCAAAATATAGAGATTTAAGCACTAATATATGGAGAATGAGATGTTCTTATCCATTGAATATGAGGCTATTCTAATGCATTCCACGCTTCATATTCATCATAATAAGCCTACTTGGGTATTGAGTATTTATTTATAAGAACTTAATTTTTTGCACTCGATAGTTTCAACTAACCAACGAGTTAAAAGGTTCTAATCTTTGTAACCTTCGAGTTATGAAAGTCAGCAGGAGAAGACTCGAAGGGAAAAATATTATGAGCTACATGATGAGAGGCAATAATCATTGTCTTGACAATGAATTCTTTGGAACTCAGATGGAGGTCTGTGTAGCAATGACAACGACTATGGAAATTAGATGTGCCATAATCATTATCTTTACTATACTACGTTGCAACAATTAGAGGGTTCAAGAGAAAGCAAGGAGAGAATTCAGAAAAATTTGTTCAGACACAGTTCTTTCCTATATTGTGTCGACAGTAAGATGCTCAATGCGAATCAAACTAATCATCATCTTCACGCTGAAGGATGAAGACGCTAAAGAAAAGATGTATGGCCTCTAAGAATGGTTCATGAGACTAATATCAATGATAAGATCTTGCAACAAATGGTGTGCAGGGTTAGGCGAGCCGGTCTTTTCTTTAGAGAAGAAGAATATAGGTCAAATTTAAATTCAGAAGATGGATGATCTTGAGACATGAAGATTGAGAGAAAAGAAAACACTAGTGATCAATAATTAGAGTAATATATGCATGCAACATATACTCCTTTGGTAAAAATGAAAGCTTGGGTTTTCTAAAGAAAATGACTTGTTTTTGTAGTTTTGACAGCAAATAAATAAAGTGTTGAAATTACAAAGCAATAAATTTCTATTAAACAACGCACACATCAAGCACATAAATGTTATTCTTCCTCATAGTAGTAAGAAAGATTATGTTCTTTGAATCAATGATGTTTCCTTCCTCCTTGCTCATTGATTGAAATAAGGTTATGTCTTCGAACCTTGACATAAGAAACACCCTTGACTTCCATGGTTTTGTACCAAATCAATCCAAATCCCTTAGTTCTTTCTTTGTTGTTGTCTTCAAACGTCACCATAGGGCCATCCTTCGCAACAAAATTAATCTAGAGAGACTGATGTCAATGATCAAATGGACGGGGAGCGCTTAAGCTCGATATTACACGATGACAATCATGATTCAACTGTTGAGGGGGAGCATATGCGTACTATCGCTCAAGTCGAGGGCAAGCGTGTGTTGGACCATGCTGGTGTTGAAGGGGAGCATCAAAACTCAAATCCATTGGTAGAGGGGGAGCCAAGTGGATCAAATCCTGATAACATCAATGATAAATCTAATGATTTTCATGATGTCATTAACAATATTTCGAATGCAGTAGAAGGTTCAGAAGCGGATGGTATTTTGGAATATGCGCCATTAGATTTTGATATATTGGATAAGTGGACACGAGATCATCCAAAACAACAAGTTCTTGTTTATCAGAATTCTGATGTCTTGAAACGAGCCCAAATTTTAGCTAAAAATTAAGTACTGAATGTTCATCAAGAATATTGGATGTTTAATGTGTTCATTTCAAAGCTAGAACCAAAAACAATAAAGGTTGCATTAGAACATTATGATTGGCTTGTTGCAATGCAATATGAACTAGATGAATTCGAACGAAACTGTAACGCTTGTTCCAGGTATCATTATTTTTCAAGTTTTTAGAGTTTTGCACTAGGACTCGACAAGTTGGGAAGCCCAACTCGACGAGTAAAGATCGATATTGGACGCGGGACATAGGGTCTACTCGACGAGTTGGAAGGCTCCAACTCGACGAGTAGACATTGTAAAGGAAAACCCTAATTTTTAGGGGTGTGTACCCTATTTAAGGAACTTATGGATCATTTGTGGCCTCCCTCATCGTCCTAACGATCTTGAGAGAAACCCTAGTCGCGTTTTAGTGCTTTTTGAGTGTGTGTGAGCCTTGGAGAGTGAATCTTGTGATTTTTGTAAGGAAACTTCAAGATTGAAGAGATGGAAGTGAGGAGAAGGACATAGACCCAGCGTCTACTCTGCTAAGGCAACCATCTAGAGGTATAAAGTTGCTACCTTGATCCTTATTTTCTTAGATCTCATCTTATGGAAGTATATTGTCACTTTTGGTGCATAATGGTGTCAATCTCGGATTTGGACTTGTCATGGGGATATGGTTCCAGATCTAGACACCTCTAGGCCCCCATGGATATAAAGTTGCTCACTTTATCTAGTCTAAGCCCTTATCTATGTCCTAAACCTTGTATGAGACTTCGTTTAAGTATTTTAGCCTCTTGAGGCCTTGCATGCACGTAAAGTTTGCAACTTTACGTGCTATTTCAGTCCTAGGGGACTGGATCTGTAGTTTGTGGTTTGGATTCGGCTGGAAGGACTGAATATGTTAAGACAATGGAAAACTCGATGACTTGCCCTGGCAACTCGACGAGTTGGATCGGGTTTTCCCATTTTCGGTCTATAGGGTAAACTCGCCGAGTTGATAAGATAACTCGACGAGTTGGATCGGGTTTTTCCCCAGTTTTCTGAACACTGAAGGAACTCGACGAGTTGCTAGATGCACTCGACAAGTTGGGTCAACATGGACTGTTGACCTTCACTTTGACCATGGTTGACCAAGTTTGACTTTGAGGATATTATTGGTATGTTCGGATTTTGACAAAGTAGTCATATGATAATTATAGCCAGTTGAGTTGGAGCTGCACGTTGGGACTTATCTGATCTTATCTTATCAGTTCATCATTTGTGATAGGTGAGTCTTCTCACCATACCAATGGGTATAAGGCACCAAGGCTGGCCCATGTTATGTTATGTGGATTATTGATTGATAATGCGTTATGTTGGTATGACATTTGCATGAAAGACCCCGAGGGGTTCCCGTGGCAATATATTGAGACCATGTGGGGGTTCCCATGGCAGGAAGACCATGTGGGGTTCCCATGGCAGGTAGTTAAGACCACATGGGGGTTCCAGTGGCATTAGGTATAAGACCTTGGAGGGTTTCCATGGCATCCTGATATGTTGTCCGCATGGCTTATGTGGTTTATGTAGCTTTTATAGCTAATATGGTTTATGTGATTTTGTGAATTATGTGGGGTATGCTCTGGGAAACTCACTAAGCATTAGCTTACAGTTTGTTGATTTGTTTCAGGTACTTCTAAGCCTAAGGGCAAGGGAAAGGCTTGATGGCACGGCATACACTCTCCGACATTTGATTTTGATGGGACACTCTGATATTTGAAATAAAATGTTGATGTTATGGATTTGAAAACAATTGTATTTGATATTTTACATTTTATGGGAATGTTTTGATTAATTAAAAATAAAAAAAAAATTATTTGAAAATTTGGGTTGTTACAGAAACAAAGTTTGGAGGTTAATTCCTAAACCAAAGGATGTTTCGTTAATTGGTCTTAAATGGATTTTTAAAAATAAAACTGATAAAGAAGGCAATGTGATTCGAAATAAAGCACAATTAGTCATAAAACATTACTCTCAACAGGAAGGTATTGATTATGAGGAAACCTTTTCCCCTGTCACAGGACTCGAGGCGGTACAAATTTTTCTTGCTTATGCAGCGCATAAGGATTTCGATGTGTATCAAATCGATGTCAAATGTTCATTCCTCAACAAAGTTCTGGAGGAAACGATTTATATCAAACAACCACCTGGTTTCGTCAATGATAAGTATCCTGATCATTGTTATATTTTAGATAAGGCAGTCTATGGGTTGAAACAAGCACCTCGTGCATGGTATGCAACTCTGACCAATTGTTTTATGAAAATTTCTAAATTTAAATAAGGATCAGTTGATCCCACTTTATTTCGAAAAAATGTAAGGGATCACCTGATGCTTGTTCAAATATATGTCAATGACATTTATTTTGGTTCGACCGATCCTTTGTTGTCTAAGGAATTTGAGGAGCTCATGAAAAGTCAGTTCGAAATGTGTATGATGGGGAAAATTAATAATTTTCTGGGTTTCCATATTCGTCAAAGCAGGGAAGGTATCTTTATTAATCAAGAAAAATATACGCGTAACTTGCTTCAAAGGTTTGGAATGACGAATAACACTAAAGTGAAAGTAACTATGGCTGTTGGCACTCGCTTGAATACTTCGTTGGATAAGCCTGGTGTGGACTTAATGACATAGAGAAGCATGATACGTTCGCTCTTGTATTTAACTGCAAGTCGACCTGATATTACGTTTGATGTATGTAATTGTTCCAAGTACGAATCGAACCCAAGAAAACCCCATCTCAATGCTGTTAAATAATATTTTTCGCTACCTCAAAGGAACAGTTTCGTTGGGATTATGGTATCCACCGATGACAGGATTCTTTATACAAGAAATCTATGATGTGGATCTAGGTGGATGTCAACTTGATCAAAAAAAGTACAATTGGTGAATGTCAATTATTGGATGGAAATCTTGTGAGCTGGCAATCGAAAAAGCAAACTTGTGTTTCGATTTCGACTGGACAACCAGAGTATGTGGCTGTTGCAGCATGCACATCACAAGTTATTTGGATACAAATCCAACTGCGAGATTATGCAATAAATATGAAGAAAAATCTTTTATATTGTGATTCACAAAGTGCCATTCGTATCTGCCATAATCTAGTCCAACATTCAAAAACCAAACACATTGCTCTGCGATATCACTTCATAAAAGACCATGTAGAAGACGGGAACGTTGAGGTCCATTTTGTCAAAACAACGGATCAACTTGTAGATATTTTCACAAAAACTTTAGATGAAAAGTCATTCTTAAGGATTTTGAATGGATTGGGAATGATAGAAGCAAGTTCTATTCCATGTTATTCTTGATCGAAATGGTGTCGATTCATTGTTGTTTGTCTGAACTGTCAAGAGGTTATTGTTTCTGTTCAGCGTTCGCATTCAACTTCACTGTGAACCAAGGCCGGCCTAATACATGGGCGGCTTGGGCTTAGGCCCAGGGCATCAAAGTTTTTGGGGCATCAAATAGTTCAAGCTATATCTATATTATATATAAGGATGGCCAAATAAACATAGCCCATATCTTTGTGTTTACTGATGGAAAGAGATTAGGGAAAAGAGAGTTGCCAAAGCCAAACATAGCGGCATAGAGAAACGAAACATCCCATGGCGCCTAGAAATTATTTTCCACGAAGTAATCAATGCCTAGTAGCCTGTAATACGTCCTTGTCTCTTTCTCTAATACCTAGAAAGTAAGAACGGATGTTGATGTTGTTGTTCAATCGGTTCTTGGTTGTTAGAGATATAGGGATGCCGAAAAGTGACACTGATGCATCGATTCTTAATTTTTGATTTAGTGATTTTGGTGTGATTATATCTTGTTGGTCGCTGGCTGTTTTAGTGTTTCAGATTTATCCTCTATAACTCTATTTTTTCTCGATATTGTTGTTTCAAATTCATTTTGGGTAAATTTAATCTCGAAATCTATTTATTTCTTATCTATTTGATGTATTCTCTATCTGATTTCTAACCATCCATTTGATTCTCCACTGGTTATTATTTGAAATCTATGTTTACTTAGGTTTGTTTTATAAATATGTTTGACTTCTTATTCATCTGATTTCTTTTCTACATCTATACAGGAAAAAATAATCAAAGTCTGAAAGAGATCAATCGTTCATTCGGAATTTCTGTTCCAAAAATCATTCGAAACTAGTTGGTTACTTGGTTATTTCAGTCTTTCAGAAATCAAATCCGATTTCTACTCTGGTTGTGTTTGTGCTCGACTCATAAATCATTTGGGTAAGTTTTAATCTCGAAATCTTTGTTTATTTAGTTTTTTTTTCAGAAATCTTATTTATTTCTTATATATCTTATTTCTTCTCTAAGACTTATGGTTATTGGTTTTTTTGTTTCTGATTTCTCTATTGTTTCTGAAATCGGATTTGGGTGGTTTGGCTACTGATTTCTCTATTGTGAAGAAGGAGCTATGTTTTTGAGTTCTGACTTTGTTGCCTAAAGATCCGTTCTTATCAAATTTCTCATTTCTAGAGGCTGCCTAAAGATCGTTTCTTATCAGGATGTATCTCTGAAGTATGATGACGCAAGAAAGATTGAATGTACTAGCAATTTTAAGTATCGAAAATGATTTTTTTAAAAATATTGATTATTATAAAAGAATAGATGTTTTGCTTCAAAAAAATGCATGAGGACATCTTTTTAGGAGATTTTTTAGGTTTTGTTTGTATCCTTTGTTTGACTATAAAATTTACTTCATTTTTTATTTTATAAATTTTATATATATGTGTTATCTTGATCATATGGTTTGTGTATATATATATATATATATATATATATATATATATATATATATATATATATATATATATATATATAAGGGCATAAATTTTTTGTTTTGCCCCGGGTAGTAAAAAATAATGGACCGACCCTGCTCTGAACCATTCAGACCTTAGTTCACTTTTTGGGAGAGAAAGTTGTTCGATGAGCAACATAATTGGGGGTTACTTTCTGCTAAGTCGAACGTCTCTTAGTAACATTTTAAAAGTTTATTTTTGTTTGTTCTTTTTCAAATATCAAAAAGCCAAAAAAAAAATTCTTATTTTTTTCTTGATTTCCAAAAACAAAAATCCAAAAAGAGTTTCTTATTTTTTTTGTATTTGATTTCAATAAAAAATCCAAAAAGATTTTCTTGTTTTTATTTTATATTTTGTTTAACAATCCGTGTCTCATTGTAACAACGTGTTGTTGTGGTGCATGGTCAATGATCATATCCATCAAGGGGACATGTATTCATTCGAACTAATGTGCTACTTAAGCGTCCCTAGAAGCATGTTGTTGTATTTTGACCTCACGTCTCATAGACTTTATGTGTTCGAAGCCTTAATATAACTCTCACTAAGAAAATTTCTTCCCAATTAGGCTACATGTTCACATTAGTAAAAGATCTACCTTTCTCTTCTCATATTGAGTAAAGACATTTCTGCAATATTCATATATTTCGTAGAGGTACAATGAGTTCTTAAAACCAATCTTTTTCACCAAAATTTCTTTCATGATCACACACTTCACTGCATATCCTCAACATCTCTGGTCGAAACCTACCAGAATTTAGATATGACAACACTTTGTGTTAATGATCCTAAATCATGTTGGATTAGGTGTCTAAGCCCATAACTATAATTGGTATATACTTGACTTGATAGTAGCATAGTCCTTTTGGGTTGCCCTCAGAACTAGCAACTGGACAGGATGACTTTTGGAGAGAGAGGTTGAATTTATTATTTGATTAATAATTTGAAATAAATAATTTGTTAATATATTATGAGAATAATATATTAATTAGAATTAGTAATAATTAATTAAAATTTAATCATAAATTAATTGGAATTAATTTCAGGATTAAAAGAATTAATTAATAGTGCAAGGACTGAATTGTAATTGTTCAATAGTTTAGCAAGAGGCAATCTAGAACCCTCCATAAGGGATGGGGCGGTTTATTGAAGCCTTATGGTTTCTAGAAACCTTCTTCCTCCAAACCCGCAAACGATTCTAATCTTTCCTCTTCCTCGGATGAGATGGATCTTGGAGGAAATGATAATGGTGATGGAAATAATGATGTTGATGGTGCTAATTTTTTTATTGATGATGAGAAGACGTCGGAAGATGAATCCAATTCAGAAATTGGGTCTTCCGATGAAAACATTGTAAACCTGTTTGCTTCTGCTTGAAAAGTGTAATCAAATCACCAAAGTTGATTCAAAGATTGGTAATGTGAAAGCTCAATTCAGAGCTCTTGACTTGAAATTAGATGAAGTTTTGAAGTCTATTGTGGTGGTCAAGACCCTCACTCCTTCTATTCAAGAAAGAGAGCAACAGCTTAATCAACTCATCTTATTGCATCTCTCACATGCCCTTGACAAATTCGACCGGTGCTACTCCAAAAATCTAGATACTCACGTGGAAACCATGATCAACATTTTGAAAGTTCATGATGACTTGGTGTCTGGTACAAATGAACTCATCAAGAAAACCCATATATGCCATGAAAAACAAATCCATCTCCATGAGAAGGAGATCCGAGCGAAAGAGGAAATGAAGTAGATCATGCAGCAAGTGTTGATCAAGGTGATTCGGTCTACCCAACACTCTGTGGATACTCTGAATCATAAGTTTCATGAAATGTTGAGCATATTTGAGGTTGTTCTTAAGACCAATTAAGCTAAATATCTAAACGATGATGCCTATGACAATCTCACTGTGATTGTCAATGTAAATTTCATAAATTTTTGCTACTCTCGAAGACATCAAAGAAGAATGTGAGCTTGTAGCCACAGTTATGCCCTTGGTTACAAGAGGGGGAGAAGGAACTAGTGCAAGTTCTAGTGGTTGGCAAATTAATCCATGGAAACCTAGTCAAGTCTTTCATCTAAGAGATGAAACCTATGATGAAGAATAAATCGAAGAAGTTGATGAAGAAGATGATGACATGATTGATGATGATGTCAAAGTGATTCTAGCTCTTCAAGATCCGAAAGAGCAAATCTCTTTCACTTCACCTATCTAGGAAGAAGAAAAACAAAAATGGTTTAAATGGCCATCCATGTTAGTTGATCAAGTGAATCGGAGTTCAGAATTGCCAAAATCAAGACTAAGCTCAGAGTTGAAACATTTAAAGCTTCTCATCCTACGTCTCCTCTAAAATTCACTCCAAGGATTGAGAGCATTTATGAAAGTTCTCTAATAAAAAAGGATGATGATTTACCTGCTCCAGAGATAATTTTTCCCATTTTCAAAGTATTCATCATTCTTACAGCTCAAAAATTCATCAATACTATCACTCTGAACACTCACGTCAAAGAAAAAGGGAAAACCATCAAATTCGTATGAATCAACCCAATGAAGCCATCAAAAATGTCTAAGGGCTGGTCTTAAGATCAACTCAACAAGGAACTAGAAGTGTGCATCCGCCTTCAAGCTGAAAATGATAATCCAAATCCTATGTCAGGCATATCTCCTCTTCATACAGATGGAAGGATTTATGAGCATCTTTTTGTTCTGTTCATGAGATTTTCTATTCCTATCTTTGATTCAGATCAACAAGATTTTCCAATTTCTCCATATTGCAAATTCAACGTCAAATTCCCACCTCTTCATCCTTCTGGTGACAGAGAAATTCAAATCTAAATAGAAAGGGAAAGACTCACCACATTCTACACCACTAACATTCGCCCGGTAAAAGAAACATGGTCTAAGTGAAGAATCACCAACATCAGTGGTTGTGGAATGCTAGTGCAAAGCAAATTCGGACTCAATTGCATGCTCCATTATGTCAATTCAGATCATAATGATCAGAAAGTCACCAGGATCTTGGATGATGATTATTCATCCATCAATCTAAATGATATCCTTGTGATTATAGCCCATTTCAGAACCGGAAAATATTTAGATCTTGTAATTGGAGCATATGCATGAACTCTAAATTTTCTGAAAAAAATGTTGATGAATTCTGCAGAGATGATATAGAATTTTCTTCTCTTTACAGAATAGACAAGCTCCTTGCTCCGATGAACACTAAACTTGAAGAAGTTGATCTTTTCAATGAAGGGCCTATCAAAGATCCAGAGCTCGGGTATGTAATCAAAAGGAATACTTCAAGAAAGAAAGAGTTATTTCGAGTAAGACAAAAGCATTTGGTACACACCAATGTGCTCCAGAGATTCATCTACATATTAACCAAGTCTCAAGCCTCGGAAGATGCAAAGAAGGAACTCATTGAACAATTCTCCTGGTGGATCAAGGTTCGAAGTTGGTTGAAAAATGCGTACTTGTTTGCCTTTGAAAAATCAGATTGAGAATGAAAAAGACAACTCAAGTCACTTAAGGGGATATTGATGGTACATGAAATTGATGCTTACGCTATCCAAAATAAGTATGATTCTGAGCTTGTTTTGTATACGAGTTGATGAGTATCCAAAATGTTTTGTAATTCGATGTTATTTGTGTTCGAATCTCTGAAGACTGATTTGATTCAAAGTTTATACTATTTTGTTATTATGTAATTTGTCTTATGTTAAGTAGAGAATGTAGGAGACAAAGTCAACCACACCAATGTGCCATATGGTTGATATGTTATCAGCTTTTTAGTACAAATGTCTAATTCTATGATTGGTCATATGTTAGTATAAATAGGACCATCCCCTTTGTAATTCCTTATCCATTTTTACCTTTGAAATATCACATCAAGAATCATTCAGTCAATCATTCTCTAACATTTTCCTTGTTCTTGTTCTTTGTTCATACTTTTAGTATTTACTTTATTATCTTGATTACTTTGTTGATTATTCATCTTCAAGGCTTGACTGGTTCATCCAGATGTGACTAGAAATATTATCTGCCTCCATTAGTTGTGTTTATCACAAGGTTTGAGTTATCAAACCTTGTCCTCGTATCTTGTTCTCTGAAAACATACTTAGGACACACTAACCCTTTTTGAATGGGTCTTTTCAATAAGGAAAAAACATTATAATAAGCAGTAAGAAGACAATTTAATGACTTATTCATTTTAGTCCATTTCTTATTTACTGATATGAATATTTTGAGCTCTTTTAGTGTTTTCTCCAAAATTACAGTCACAGATCTTATGAGAAGTATTTGTACAATGTTAACAGACCCTTATCCCGTGTTTTTTTTACTTTTATTGATATTTTTTAAGCACTTAGGTTTGTAGGAAGTTGAGTTTTTTAAAAAAAAAATCAGCAACAGATGATCTGTTATCATGACATGGTGTGGAAATAGAGGGGTGACACGCTGATGTACACGAAGATTCATCAGTTTAAGTGGAAGAGTTATCGGTGAAATGACTTCTAATAGTACAATGAGGAGAAGCACTAAGTGTTTCATGTGTGGAGTGAAATTCACCATTTGAAATAGGAAATTGAAGGTCCATGTTAGTGGTTAGAGTAGGGATGTCAAAAGCAGGATTTATAATGGTGGTAGCCAAATCTTTCAAACGATTAGTACATTTATTGGGACCATCAGGAGGGGTTGTATAGTGTTTATAAATGAGAGATCGATTTATGGAAGTGGTACTGACAAACCTTGACTTAAGATCTTCTTCAACTTCACTGGGAGTGAAGAAATTTTGTTTAGTTTTAACCTGTTTATAGATTTTTACAGCATCATCTTTGTTTCCACCGAGAATCTTCACACACTGATATGGAATATGGATATCTATTATCTTATTTAGCTTATAATGAGAGTAGGCCCAATTTTTTACAACGCCTTGTAAGTTATTTTCATGCAGCTTTATGTTATCCTTTTTAGAGTGAAGGTCATTATTGGTAAGAGACATATTAGTGACCTTGATGTTTACTTGAGCAAGAGTTTCCTCAGTGTCCTCAATTTATTCGTAAGAGAGTCAGTATTTAGTCTAAGAGATTGTTTTGCTTGGTAAACGTTAGATAGTTTAAGACACAAGAAATCAAACATCATATATTTTTCGTTATGAGAATAGTTGGCGAATTTACTTACCTGATGCATAAATGTCGAGTCCCAGTCTATCATATTTGAATCCTTAGCAACTTTAGTTGTACCGGTTTTAAAGGAAATCCAGTATGCACTTTCTTCATGAGTGAAAAGCGTATCAGTGCATGCCATTAAACACTTGTCCTTTCCTCTATCCTCATCATATTATTATTCATTATCAACCCAATTCTCAACTTCAACTACGAAGATCTTCACATCAATATTTTGTCTCTTTAGAGAGGCTAACAACTTTTTGTACTTTACCTCATAATCTTCATTAGCGTCTACCATCTTGGACTTAGATTCCCTGGAAAAATAATCAGCTCCTCCATAGTTGATAAAGTTAGGACCCACTTTCTTTTCACAAACATATTTTTCTTCCAGCATCATAGCCCTTCAACACTAATCAATCCAAATTTGATAGAAACCTTTTGGCACCAAACAGTTTCTTATTACTTCGGCTAATATAGCCCTTAACTATCATAGCTTCACCTTCAAATTCATCATAGAGGTTGCTATTGCTATTTTGAGGAGTCTTGTTAGAATAGAGTGCCACATATCTGTCCCTATCAGTATCTTGCAAGATTTCCTTTCGCAAAATCTTCGTCTCTTTATGATTACAAAGATTACCAAATAAAGAAGCCAAATCCATGGTTGCAATTTTCTAACCATTCTTCAAAACATCTACATGATGTTCCTAACTATCGTTCAGTGAATCAAGAAACTTGAGGACTAAGGAGTTTCTAGTCTTATTCATATCGAGTCGACGCATATAATTCATTAAGCAATTAAAATGATTGAAGACATATGTAATAGTCTCATTCTTTTGCAAAAAAAATGATCATATTTTCGATTTAGACTGTTCTTGTTAACAACCTAGATTTTATCAGTACCCTCATAGGCAACAGTCAATGTATCCATCATCTCATTGGTTGATAAAAAGTTCTAAACAAGATGCTTATTTTCATCATTGAAGTCATGAACATGTTTTACAATTAGATCAACAACCTTGATATTTTCCTTCATGGACTGGTACATAAGAACGTGAGGACCATCATTGATAATATCGAACATGGAATAGTCCATGGTTTGAAGAACCATCATGGCTTTTGACTTCCACAATGTGAAGTTCTTCTCATCAAACTATGGGATTTTTTTGGCCCAAAGTAGTTTTAGAGATATTTGATGAAGAGGAAGAAGACATTGTTAATCGATCAAAGTAACCTACTCTGATACTAGTTGAAGGTTCCCTTGATCGATATCGATTAACAGAAAAGATAACCAACAGAACACAAAGACATATCACAAAGGTTTTTCAGTAGGAAAAGGTTCTCACCAAGAGAACTAGCACAAAACTTTAGGGTTCTGTAATCAACTAATGACAAGAACCCTAATACATTGTTATATAGTAATGCAATATGGTGAGAATTCATATATTCCATGGATCTCACCTAATATACGTAAAAAAAATAAAATATATTTGATATCCCACACATAGCGAATATATTAACAACTATGTATATATATATATATACATATATATATATATATATATATATATATATACATATATATATATATATATATATATATATATATATATATATATATATATATATATATATATATATATATATATATATATATATATATATAATCACAGTATTCTAGATATGACGCTGACACGGTAACCACAGAACATCACGCTGGTTCTGGTGAGATGTTGGCGTTGATAGGACTTAGTTTGACATGGTTTTGTATCATCAGATTCTAAGGTTTAACCTTACAGTTATCTATTTGATTGTCTTAAGCAGAATATTTCTATTCCTCAATTCTCGATGATCATCCTCACTCCAATAGATGGGTCAAAAGATCGATGATGAACCATATAACATCAGCTCCCCGTGCTTGCCGTGGAAACTTAATAATCAAGTCCATCACGATATCCTCCAACTTTCATACGAGAATCTCTAAGGTTACAACTTACCATGCGGTCTCTTCTCCTCATCCTTGACCTTCCTATATGTTAATCATTCTTCCACATAACTAGCGACATCTAAGTTCATAAACGATCACCAATAATCCTCACCTAGGTCCTAATAAATCTTCGACGCTCCTTGATGTATAGAAAGTTGGACTTATCAACTTCTTCCATCAAAATTCGTCTATCACCCCCACCCGCTGGTATAAGGAATTAAAACTAGACCGTAATGCGTCAACAAACCCCGACTATACCACGCGAATATCGAAATCTCTCCTGAAACTCTCTCGTGTTTGGATTTATAACCGAGAAACCACACTTTATGCTCCTTACCAATAAGCTCCAACAGGGGAGTACCTACTATAATATGTAAACATATCCCCTATAATGACTCGCCAGTTAAATTTTGAGTAAAGGCATGAACGACTACGTTAACTTTATCAGGATGGTAAAGTATCTTGCAGTCATAATTCTTAACCATGTGTTGTAACATAATCCAACTCCCAACGAAAACTTCCAAAAACCAAAAGTTCATGATCTGAAACTTTAGATGCGAACCCTCCAAGGCTAATGATCATTCTTTCCCCTTCGATATAAAACCAATTAGTTCCTTAAAAAGGAACAATACTCCTCTAAAATGAAGCAGTCCCCGCTCAAAACATCCCTAATATCTCATTAGATACAATAGTCTTGACACTATTCCATACAACTCCTATCACTCGAGCTGACTCCCCGAAGAATCCACACCTTCAACTATATGAACCGGCATACATCATTCATCGACTCATGATCTACCATCAATACGCCCAACCTATACACTTACACTGTTTCACTTTACACCCATGGTCTCACACTTTGCGTCGAGTTATACCCAACGGTAACCTCATCAATCTGTTACCATACAATAAGACTAAATCAATCTAAATATTCATCCACTACATACCAATTACACACTTATATACCATTCCTATAGCTCACATTACCTCTCTAGTCTTGCTATCATCTCCATCATGCCTCACTGGCTCATGACCAATACCTCAATAGGCATATAGGTATAAAACTATCACCCCAATAACTTGAACGAACCCAACAGTCATCCATCATCCTAAGACAATAATAACCAAGAATAGAAAAATTATCTAACTCTAGGAACATAGACAATTCTATCCAGTTTTCAGACCATCCCTTGAATCTCCAAGACTTTATCAAACAATAATAGGAAAGGGACACTCACCACGATCCTAAACTAGAGTCTATCTAAATACCTAATACGCGAATCAATATTGATGACTCCTTGTGCGCGTCACCTGAAAAGACTAGAAAGTGTGAGAATAGGCAGCAAGTGGCCTAATGTCTTCTCAACCATGTCAATATTTATGCATTTACTTATTGTAAGAACCTGAAATTTAGAGAAAGTTGACTTTTAGTCAAATATTGACCAATATGGCAAATGGCCAATTATGAGAAAACGATGAGATTATTAAGCCGTGACTTCATGAAAATGGCCAAAATAAGTTTAAGTCACTTACAAGAGGTTGCATGAGTAAGTTCAAGAGAAAGAATGCATGAGAAGATGTATTTTGGCAAAAAGGGTAAAATAAGAAATTGTATGTGTTTAGGCCAACTTTGTGGCTTAAAATTTATGACCTGTATTAATTCAGTGAGAAAAGAATTAACATAAATGTAGAGTATGTACCCACCTTCACATGATTATAAAGAACGTCGAAAACGAGTAAGAAACAAAGAAGATATGAAGGGTAGAAGTTGGGAAAAAAAAGTGTCCCCAAAGCTGGAATGGAATCACAAATGCACATTGTTGATTTCAAGTTACCACATCACAGTATATAGCTCATCACAGCACGGTGTATGGGCACACGATGTGGTGGCCAAAGTAGGATGCTATTGAGAAAAGCACCAGGACGTGGAAATTAACTGATTCTCTTTGACCTTGGGTAAAAAGGTCCTCGCGACATGATAAGCAGTCCACCACGGTGCAGTGTCACATAGATTAAACCCCCTGATCCCCATTCCTTAGAGGAGGGAGCTTTAGCATTTGAATGAAGAAGGTGGGTTAACTGGCATTCAAAGGTGCTAGAGACAAGGAATGAGCATCAAAAGCTTATGAGGTAATCATCTCATTCATCCTTAAGCTCTTAAAACTTTAATGGGGTTTTATGGAGGTGGATTCAATATAAATGATTACCCTTAAGAAGCTTGTTAGTTGATGTTATTGGTAGTGTTTAGAACATTTGAACATGTTGTATATGTGATTTCAATGGTGAAATCTATATATGTGAAGTTAGGGTTTGAAACCCTAAACTAGTGATTATGTGTGATTGATGCATTAAATGTTAGATTCTGATAAAATTAAGTATTATGGGATGCTTAATTCATTGATTGGATTGAATTTAGAAGTAGAGATTGAAATGTTAGAATTATGATCAATTAAGTGATCATTTTGACATTCAGAAGTGGATAAGCTCTTAAAAGGCAAAGACAAGTTTTAAGGAACTTGAATTGTCATATGATTAGGCCTTGAGAAAGAGGATGAACCAAGATGCCTCAATTGAAGACAAGACCCAAGAGGGGTAGTTAGTCCCCACTAACTAATAAGGTGAGTCATTACTCACACTCTGTCTCTTTTTAGATTATGTTTATATTATATTATATTATATTATATTATATTATATTATATTATATATATATATATATATATATATATATATATATATATATATATATATATATATATATATATATATATATATTTGTGTTTCTATGTATGCATGTTGAATCTTGGAGAACCAAGTGAATTTCCCAAGTAATGAGATGAAGATTAAGAATATACGTGTAAGAATATGTATCATAAAATGTATGTATATTAAGAGAATGAATGAGGTATACGTTAGATACATGCAGCATAACATGTATCTGTAACACCGTAAAATTTTCAAACAAATTTTTCATTTCGAAACACAATAAAACACATGTCACGTTTCCTCAAAATTAGAAGTAACAATTTAATGTCACATTTTATTTTAAGTTGTTTATCACAAAACCAGGATCCTCCAAAGATAACACCTTCTCTTGTATATACAATCGAGTCGGCGCCTTCCCGATATCATGTAAGGTACCTGAAACACATAGCACATAACACGGTAAGCACAAAACTTAGTGAGTTCCCCAAAATACCACACATATCACATTAGCCACTCGAGGCTATAACGCGAATAAGACCCTCCGGTCAATGTGTCTCAGTGGAGACCCTCCGGTCCCACAACTCGGGTGGACCCTCTGGTCCTACCTCAATAAGTTCAGAACAATATTACACAACATAAATCACAAAGACATAATGCAGGATATCACAATACTGAATATAAGCAAATAAGACATCTCCGTCACACAATATACCACTCATGGTAGGTATAGTGAGAAGACTCACCTCGCAAGCAAGCAATTATCCTCATACTTGAATCTCGAACTTGCCACCACTTAACACAAAGGGTAATTATCTCAAATTAATACTTGATTCTCGTCTCTAAGTAAACAAAAGGTTTCTCTTTCTCTCTCTAACTCTAGAAGTGGGTAAAAGACCATTTTACCCCTCCATGGTGTCCATTACTCATGTTGACCAAACCCTAAAGTCAACATAAGTCAACTCAAGTCAACAGTCTGATTTTGACCTGACTCGGCGAGTGCACCAATGTGAATCGTCGAGTCCACTAGTTTTCCTCAAAAGTCTCGCGAAGGTCCAGCTCAGCTCGTCGATTTGACCCCCAACTCGTCGAGTTAAAGCATGATCAAGCTTATCGGGAAAAACCCTCACCAACTCGTCGAGTCAGCCCATGGACTCGGCGAGTCCCTTCGATCTGATTTCTCATTCAGAAGATTTAAGGCAGAGCTATCACTCCCAACACTAGATCTACCATCCAAAGGCTCGATTGACACGTAAAGCTTCAATCTTTACACTCATACATGGTGGTTTTGCTCCAATCCACCAATACATGCTCTCACAAGGTGTTAAACACCATACTCCTCACATAGATGAATAAAGTTGGCACCTTTGGGCTCTAGGAACCACACAAGGTCCAGATCTCAGGTTCAAACGTCAATATGAACTCAAAACACTCAAGGTCCTCATAAAAGATTGAAAAAGCCCTAGATTCCCAAAATCATGAGATATACTAAAGAAAATGAGAAAGGTGCAAGCTTTATACCTTTATCAGAAGCTCTAAAGTGAAACAACCATGGATCTTGCAGCTCCTTCTCATCCCTTGGCTTGGAATTCTTCCTTTCTCTTCATAAGATGCACCAAACACTCAAGATTAGCTCAAAATACTCTTTCTAAGCTCAATGGCCGATTAGGGTTTACTCTCAGTGAAGGTGAGCCGCAATTGAGGCTATAAGTGCCCTTAAATAGGTCCCAAACCCGGGGATTTATGGTTTCATTGCACAGCACCAACTCGTCGAGTCCGCTCTCCGACTCGTCGAGTCCGCTCATTAATCTGACGCGGTCAACTCGACTCTACTCGTCGAGTCCCTCAATAAATCTCAAAATAAACATATAATTAATATACATGGGTTTCCGGATGTTACAGTATCTATACCTAGTGTATGTAAGATTAGATGAGAAGGGTATTTACTAAGTACCTAATAGATAGAAAAAAGAGTTAGACGATGATTAAGCATAGTATAATCATAACAGTATGTATGTATGTGTAGACATTATTTGTATTGTTTAGAATACCAATATGATATTATACATAGATATAGATTAAGTACTAGAAGAAAAATATTAGATCATATATTGATGAGGTAAAGAGATATATTGTACATGGGACAAGTCGTATATGATTATCTATTCCATCGCTTCTTCTGGATCAAACACTGACCACCCTTTCTCATGCTCGAGCAACGACAGCTTCTGCATTGAACCATCCCTCTGACCACCATCGTTGCCGTCAGGCTCGTCATCGATACTCTAATACTAGTTACAAATTCAATTTGGTCCAATTTTCTCTAATGTTCGCAAGTTTAGAGAAGGAAAGTGAAGAATGATGCATGTTGATTTATCTCATTAGATTCTCGACATGAACATATCTTTTTTCTCACTTCATCCTATTTGATTCTTATTCATTTTTGTAATCGACTGGATGAAGGATTGAGATGATGAAATTGATGGTTGAGATGATGAAATGGAACAAGGAGTGGATCTGGTGGTTTACTAACTTATGCAATTGATTCTGGTGGATTTCCAAAGTTTGAATATATGCAGCAAGAGTTTATTCAGATCTTGATGATATATCCAAAGTTTAATCATGTTTTACGTAAATTAGCTTATTAGTTTAGCATTTGTTCTTGGTAACAGGGTACCAGAGAAAAAGCACAAAGATTGAAGTTATAATCTTTATATGTGGAGGTTGTTTCTAGTTGGTAATCTTTTGATGCAGTCTAGTTTCTATGTGGAATACTATTTGAGGAATGTGAAATGTTGTTTCACAAAAGATGGTTGTTGTTTCAAAGATGGTTGGTTACCCCAAACATCCCTGAGTTGAAAAATATGTAAATTTGGAACTCTTGTTTATACTAGTATGATTGTTTGATGACTATTATATGTACATATTATGTTTATTTTTATGCAGCTAGTGATTTTCCCTTGTTTATTAGCATATAAACCTAGTGGCAGATCAAAGACTTTCACTTATGTTATAAGTTAAAAAAAAATACTCAAAGAAATATTGTATTTATTTATCATAACCTCTTTAAAATCCACAAACAACAAGATGATAAATCTTTGCAAGTTTAAAATCCACAAAGTATGTTAAATAATTGGATTTTAAATTATTTATGTTTAATTTGGATTTTTTAAGATATTTTGTATTTTTTAGAATTATTCAAAAACTTCATTTAGGTATTAAATTAACTGTACATACATTTTATCAAGAAGAAGATTGAACATAAGGATAATATGGTAATTTTCATCATTCAACACAGTCAGTCAGATCCAAATTCAAACAGCCAAGTTTCTTTCAGGAACAGACTCAATCATAACTTCTAACTCAGCTAGACTTTGAAATAGTTAAATCTAACTCAATCAGCAACTATCAAACAGCCCTAAGTGGGTTTGTATACCTAAAGAAAGAAAGGAAAGATACATTGAGTTTATCTTATAAAGAGTCATAGAGTAAAATAGTGTACCATAGGTACTAGACTAAATTGGAATTGTTTGGGAGCAAGTAACAATACAGAGAAATGAATTTTCATTACTATTTTGACATTGTATGAGATATGATAAGTACGCACCATGTTGTTGAATGATTAGGTGATAGTGTTTTCCAGATGTAGATTAAATGAGAGAGGAGAAATAAATATATATATATATATATATATATATATATATATATATATATATATATATATAAAGAGAAAGGGGGTACACGTATCAAGATTGATACTTAAGAAAAAGAGAAGGATAGTAAGAATGTTCCATTATAGTTGTGTCAAGAGCTAAGGAACATGAGAGGATGGGTAAAGACTTCAAAGGATGTAAAAGATAGAGTATATACATTAAGAGGACACTTTGGAAGTTTTCCTATAAGAGAGAAAAAAATAAGGTGTAGCTCCTAAGGTGAAAAAAGATGGACTCCTAAGAATATGTAAATGTATTTGTGTTATGTAACATATTACTTGCCAGTAACTATTAAATAAAGAAGAAGGATTGAAAATTATGTGTAATAAAGGACAATTATAAAGAGATCTAGTAAGTAGTAGCATAGAGAAGTGAAAAAATAATGGATTCCTTAGAAGGGTCTAAGGTTGGGTGTAGAATCCCAGTAGGGAATGAGACGACTATGTGTCGTGTAAAGATGAGAAATTAGAAACATTAGGAGTGTGTGACTTCCCAATGTAAGAAAAGAGAAAGTATGTGAAAATACATATTTTAGATGTATCAAGTGCATAGTAAGTAAAAATAAGTGAGAAAGTTATAAAAATTGGCTTGCGAGCAGCTAAGGCCTAAGAAAGATGAATACCCAAGAAATTTTCATGTTGAAAATTTGGGTTAAAAGGAAAGAGTTACAAAACTTGTGAAACAGGTGATGAAGTTGTAATATTGAGACGGGATAAGTATGTTGTGCATGCAGTGTATGGGAGTTGCAGACACATGATATTTATTGCAATTCAATGGAGCCACCAAATTGCTTGAGAATCGGGTGGGTTAGAAAAGAAAAGTGACAGCATGGTAAATTGAGAATTGTTAACCATGTAAGAAATAAGAATTGTAAACCAGTAAGTGAAATGGTGAAATTAAATATACACAAGTATAGCACATGCAGTGTATGGGCGATGCAGGCACATGTTGCTTATTATGATTCGAAGGAATCATTGAGCTTCCTGGGGATCAAGTGAATAATGAAAAAAGGAAATAGAAAATTATCATTCAGGGAATATAGTGGTAAGATTGAATCTATATCATTATAGTGTGCGTAAGATGTACAACCTCTACATACACATTGCGTTTGAGGCGATTCAACCATTAAGCTAACATGAGGATCGGGTGGTGGGATAAGAAAGATACACATGGTTTTGAGAAGAATATGCCAAATTTCAATTGAGACATGAATATCTTGGGAAGAGTATAGAGAAAGATGTGAAAGTTAGTGCATGAACACTAATAGAGTAATGAGAAAGGAGTTGTATTATATACAACACTTTAGAAAGAAAGTGAAATGATTCAGTGTAATACTTCACTAAGAGTTAGAAAAGAGTTAGAAAAGTGGTGGGTAGTCACATGTGTAGAGTGAAAATAGCGTAGTAGAAGCGCATGGGAAATGATAACACACCTAAGTGTAACATCTTTATTTCCACGTATTCCACTTATGCCCTTAATATGAAAATAGTTTGCAAATTGGTCGTTAGTGGAATTTTCATAATTTTTGGAGACTGCATGAGTACGTGAGTACGCTGGACGTACGCGGAAAAGTCCCAAACCCAAATATTTAGGTTTTGTTCACTATTTAAAAACCTTTATAGCCCTATTTACCTTTCTTTCATCAGCCTCCAACCCCATTTCAATCCTATTGCAAACCCTAATCCATTTGAGAGCATTTTTGAGCCTTGAGTGTGCATTTTGGTGTTCTAGAAGTAGGAAGAAGGAAGAGGGAACTATCGTATAAGAGTGGAGCACTTTGGATCCAGAATCACATCATCATTTGACACCCTTTGAAGGTAAAAAGCTTTGAACTTGATGAGACTATGCTTATATCTTGTTTAGCCATGCGTTTGTGTTCATTTTGGTCCCATAAGCTTGGTATTATGAGTATTGGTTACTCTAATTCATATAAGTTGTCCTTTCATATGTTTGGAGTGTTTAGAAGCATAAAAAAGTAATCTTTGACCTTATTTTCCTTCCATGCATGAGCTAGGATGTGTTAAAGAGTTAAGAAGTTAGGGTTTTTGGTATTGAGCACTTAATAGCAATGCAAGACCACAAAGTTGAAACATTATGGTTATGGACATAATTTGAGGACTAGACCTAGAATTTGGATGAAAGAGCTTAAGGAACAAGCTCTTAATAGAAGGAAATGATGGCTGATACATATGATGGGTGTACGCTATGGTACGCAGGGCATACAAGGTCAACACGCTGGATGTACTCAACGTACTCAACTGAGTTGAGTCGGTTGACTTTTTGACTTTGACCAAGATTTGAGCAAGTTTGCCTTAGGGTATTTTGAGTATTTTGAGATGTAGTTGAGATTTGTCACTATCTGATGTATAGGTGAGTAGTAGAGTTGATAATCAAAGCAGTGACCTATTCAGCTATCTGTTCAGAATGAGAGGTGAGTTTTGTTCATTGTACTTGTGGGTCGAAGGCACTAATGTCGGCCTACTAGATTATGTATCCTGGTATATAGAATGTTGTTATATTGTAGTGAACCATTAGATATGTGTCCTAGTATATACGATGTTGCTATGCTGTAGTGATCTATAGATCTGCATGTTTGTCTGATTACTAGTTATATGATTATCTATTGATGAATATCTATTATTTGATATGTATATGTCAACATGGTGCAGTGGGGTTGAGACTGTACTGCTTTGTGCTGTCAGACAACAAACCGAGGCATTCCAACCGAAAGGTTGTGGGCCGGGGAATTCCTATCCGAAAGTTGTGGGCCTGGGGTAATACAACCTGGAGGTTGTGGGCCCAGTATCTATATGGTTAGATGTTTGTGTGGTGGTACCTTGCAGGAACTCATTAAGCTTTGGCTAACAGTTTTAGTTTATTGTTTCAGGTACTTCAGATGATCATGGAAAGGCGAAGGCGTGATCGTGCACATCCTTCATATTTTATGTTATTGGATTTTGGGATTCTCTGATTTATGAATTATACTTTTGAAACAATGTTTTTGTAAACAAATACAGTCTTGGGGTTGTTTTGGAAAAATGAAAATTTTACTCTGATTTTTGGGATGTTATAAGTTGCTATCAGAGCCTTGGTTTGAGATAATTATATAAGCATTCATATGAATCCAGACTCAAACTAAGGAACTGCAAAAGTTTTCAAATGGTTTTCAAAAAATTGCTTTCAAATGTAACCAAGTAAGGATGTGATGTGTACGATCAGGAATTGTATGATAGAATTGTCTGATATATGATGCCTGATAGCCTAGGAGGACTTCTTACGTGCTAGATGGAATTGACATCATTATTGCAGTTGCTTAGTGTGTGCATCATAGTTGTACATAACTAAGATTCTATAGCCTGAGAATGTTTGGTTTATCCTTAATTTCTATTCCTTGTTTCGTTGTGGGCCTAAGGTAGAATCAAGTATTCAACTATCTATAGGATCCAACGTTACGTACAATTAGCATGCACGAGCGGCTACAAGGTTTGTGGAAGTTTCATGGATGAGTATGTGTGTGAGCATCCGACCAAATAAGGAATTATTAGCCACTCTCGATAGAGTGAGGATATGATGTATGTGTATCCTAGTTGTGTATTTGTTTCTGGTGTTTGTGATGATCCTTGAGACAAGCACGGGTAGGTGTGAAAGGTAGTATGGGCCCGTACTACTGAAAGTATGGGACCCCTACGCGTAACAAGGAAGTGACAAAACCTGAGGGTTAGTCTTTTCACGACTGTTATAACAGTATGAATTGTGGCCTTTCTGATGTATATCTTGGTTTATTTTCAGTATGGTGTTCACGAGAGGATCTGGTTCCAGATCTGGAGCGAGTGGTCAGGACAGGCCAGGGTTGACTGATCATCAGATACAAGAGATGATTGTCGTTGAGGTGGTTATTGTTGTCTGGGGATCTATTCTGGAGTTGTTTGGGTCTATCAAGACCGCCATGATTGAGTTATTTGATGATCGTTATGCTACACTTTCTGAGGCTGATGTTGCTACAGCTACCGCGACCGTTGTTGTGGGGATTTGAGGGGAGAGATCTTTCCAGTACCAAGACTTCAAAAATATGCAGCCCCCAGAGTTTGATGGCGTTAGGGACCCGATTGTGGCGATGAGGTGGCTTTCTGATGTGGACGGTTGTTTCTTTACATGTTCTTTCCCTGCTAACCAGAAGGTCAAGTGCGCCCTGAATCTTCTTCGGTTAAGGCAAAGGATTGGTGGAGATTGGTGACTAGTTCATACATTCCTGAGTAGAGGGCTCCGGTTACTTGGGAGCAGTTTTCGGAAGTGTTCCGTACGATATATGTTCCCATGGTGGAGAGATATATATATTAGCTCAGGAGTACCTAGATTTGAGGCAGAAAACTGAGACGGTGATAGAGACCACCAAGATATGCACAGAGAGGGCTCTTTTCTGCCATGAGTTTGCTACTTCGTAGCAGGCACAGATGACCCGGTACTTGAGCATGCTCAAGATAGATATTCGGTTATTTGTGTCTACACAACGATACAGTACCCTCGCCGAGCTCCAGGAGGCTGGAAGAAGGCGAGAGATTGAAATAGAGATGCAGAAGAGGGAGCAACACCAGGCTCCGGTTCAATACCAGTCGGCAACGAAGTGGTTCAAGCCTACTGATTCGTGATTAGGAGGTCCGAGGGGCCGCACTTGTGGCAAGTGCGGTAAGGTTCGTGATTGGGTTTTCCAATCTTCCACTGCGTGCCACAAATGTGGCTAAGAGGGGAATTATGCCAAGGACTGTCGTCAGCAGGCTCCTTGCCGAGTGGTATGATTTGTTATCACTGTGAGCATGTGGGCCATGTGAAGGCCCAATGTCCCTTGCTTGTTGCCAGGCCCATGCAGGCGCCAACTACTTCTACCATTCGGATCACGAATGGAAGCCAGGGTAGGGCAGAGCCCTCGAGGGCTCGAGGTCGTGCTTTCAAGCTTACGACAGAGGAGGCCAGGGCGTTGCCAAACGTTGTTACTGGTATGTTTCTATGTATTGTTATGTAGATATATTTATTTGTATGCTTATGATTCTAATTATGTTAGGTACCTTCCTAGTGAACTCCTTGCCTGCTCTTGTGCTATTTGACTCGGGTACGAGTCGGTCTTTTGTATTTCAGTCTTTTAGTAGCAGTTTTGATATGAATCTTGGAGAGTTGGAGTGTCCGTTGCGGGTTTCTATCGCCAACGAACATAGGATTTCTGCAACGATCGTTTATCAGGGTTCTGTCTTGGAGAATTTTGGGGTGCCTTATCCGATTGATTTGATTCCTATCCTCATGGGGGATGTGTGCGTGATATAGGGATGGATTAGTTGAGAAGGTTTGCGGCTATGAATGACTACGAGGGTCAGCGGGTGGTAGTTAGAACCCCCAAGTAGGGGAGAACTGGTTATTAATGGAAAGGGTACTAGGATTGGATCAGCCTTTTGTTCTGCTGCCAGGGCTCGACAGTATCTACAACACAGGTGTATGGGTTTTCTTGTATATGTGGTTGACACCCGGGTTTGGAAGTAGGTTTCATTTTTGGATGTGCTTGTTGTTAGAGAATTTTCTGATGTCTTTCCGGAGGAGTTACTCGGTGTTTATCCTGAGAGACAGGTTGAGTTCAGGATCGATTTGGTTCCAGCTGTGGCTCCGATTGCTAAGGCGTACGAATTGGCAGCACCTGAGATGCAGGAGTTGTCCTCACAGTTTCAGGAGCTGTTAGGCAAGCAGTTTATTAGGCCGAGTAGTTCAGCGTGGGGAGCACCGATTTTGTTTTTCAAGAAGAAGTATAGTTCACACCAGATGTGCATTGATACCGGGAGTTGAACAAGCTAATGGTGAAGAACCGTTACCCACTTCCGTAGATTAATGACCTCTCTGATGAGTTTTAGGGTGCATCTGGGTTCTCCAAAATCGATTTGAGGTCAGGGTATCATCAAATGAGCGTTAGAGAGGAGGACGTGGAGAAGACCATGTTTCAGACTCGTCATGGTCATTACGAGTTCGTGGTAATACCTTTTGGCCTAACCAACAGGCCGGTAAATTTCATGGACTTGATGGATCGGGTATGCAGGCCGATGCTCGATCGATCACTCATTGTTTTTATTGATGATATCCTGGTCTATTCCAAGACCAGGGAGAAGCATGTGGAGCACCATTAAGAGCTTCTGAGATTTTTGAGGCGGGAACGGGTATATTTCAATTTCTCGAAGTGTGAGTTTTGGTTATGGGAGGTCCAGTTCTTAGGACACCTCATTAACCAGAATGGGATTTTGGTCGACCCGGCTAATATTGAGGTCGTGATGCAGTAGGAGGTTCAAAAGTCTCCCTCAGAGATCAGGAGTTTCTTGGGATTAGTAGGGTATTATCGGATATTCATTCAGGATTTTTCCAAGATTGTTGTACCCCTCACTCGTCAAACAAGGAAGGGCATGCATTTCCGCTGGGGCACTGAGCAACAGGTTGTATTTGAGACATTGATATGGAGGTTATGTGAGGCCCCAGTGTTGACCTTCCCTGATGGTGTTAAGGATTTTGTATTATTTTGTGATGCATCCATCACCGACCTAGGAGAAAATCTTATGTAGCGAGGGAGAGTTCTTTCTTATGTTTCTCGGTAGCTGATTCCGCTTGAGGTTTGTTATCCGACTCATGATTTGGGGTTCGAAGCAGTGATTTTTTCTCTCAAGATTTGGAGGCATTATTTGTATGGGGTCCAGTGTACTATCTACATGGATCACAAGAGTTTGTGATATCTCATATATCAGCCGAATCTGAATATGAGACAACGTAAGTGGCTCGACGTGGTTAAGGACTATGACTGTGAGATTCTGTACCCCCTGGGAAAATCTAATGTGTTCGTTGATGCCTTGAATCGTAAGTCAGTTAGTTCCTCGGTTGGGATTTCATGTATGATGATTTTGAGTGATTCGCCATTGTTGGATTTGATTAGGGAGGCTCAGGTTGAGGTATCCATGAAAGAGAAGAGGACGCAAGATCGAATCAGGGGTAAGATTGACAGGTTTTCTACCAAAAATCATGGAATATTGACCTGGTGTGGTCGGATTTGTTTGCCAGACTTTGGTGGGATCATGCGAACTGTGTTGGAGGAGGCACACAAGTTCAGATTTTCGATACATCCTGGAGCCACCAAGATGTATCAGGATTTGAGACCTAGTTATTGGTGGTCGTGCAAGAAGAGAGAGATTGCATGCTATGTCGAGAGGTGCTTGACATGTCAGATGGTCAAGGCCGAGCACCAGAGGTCGCATGGCAAGCTTCATCCACTAGAGGTTCCCATGTGGAAATGGGAACATATTACCACATATTTCATCACCAATTTAGCTTGGTAGGCTAAGGGATTCGATGCGATATGGGTTATAGTGGACCGTATGACCAAGAGCACCAACTTTCTAGCCATTCTAAAGAGCTCATCGACCGAGAAATTGGCCGATTTATACGTGCGCGAGATTGTTGCTCGACATGGTATTCCAATTTCCATTGTGTCTGATCGAGATGTTCAGTTCACATCTCATTTTTGGCAGATGTTCCACGAGGAACTGGGTACGAGGTTACATCTTAGCATTGCTTATCATTCGCAGACTAACGGTCAGAGTGAGCAGACCATTCAGACACTTGAGGACATGTTGAGAGCCTGTGTCATAGATTTCAGTGGTAGTTGGGACTCCTACCTTCCCTTAGCTGAGTTTTCTTACAACAACAACTATCACTACAGTGTTGGTGCGCTGCCATTCAAGATCCTCTATGGGAGAAAGTTCCGTACCCTAATTTTTTGGGGAGAGGTTGTTCGCATAGTCATGGGAAGGACTGAGGTACTAAAGATAGCTCAGAGTCGGTAGAAAAGTTATGCCGACAAACATTGATCGGAGTTCGAGTTCCAGGTCGGCAACATGGTTTTGCTGAAGCTATTACCCTGGACGGATGTAGTACACTTCAAGAAGAGGGGTAAGTTGGAGCCCCGGTATATTGGGCCATTTCGAGTGAATTTTAGGGTTGGCAAGGTAGCTTACAGGTTGGATTTGCCTGAGGAGCTCAATCAGATTCACAAAACCTTCCATGTTTCTCAACTTCGGAAGTGTATGACTGATGATTCAGCAGTTGTTCCTCTAGAAGATATTTAGGTTGATAATCGTTTTAATTATGCTGAGAGACCAGTGGCGATCTTGTATCGGAAGACGAAGACCTTGAGCAACAAGGTGGTACCTGGTCAAAGTCTAGTGGCAACATCGGAAGGGTTCCGAGTGGACTTGGGAACCCGAGGCAGAGATATGGAAGAATTACCCTGAGTTGTTCATAACATCAGACTTTGAGGATGAAGTCTAGCTCAAGTGGGGGAGAATTGTAAGATCTTGATTTCCAGGAATTCCACTTATTCCCTTGATATGAAAATCGTTTACAAATTAGTCCTTAATGGCATTTTCGTAACTTTTAGAGACTGCATGAGTGTGCTGGGCGTACGTGTGTACGTTGGGAATACGCGGCATTAACCTTTCTTTAAACACCTTTATAGCCCCATTAACCTTTCTTTCATCAGCCTCCAGCCCCCTCTCGACCCCTTTGCAAACCTTAATCCATTTGAGTGCATTTTTGAGTCTTGATTGTACATTTTGGTGTTCTTAAAGGAGGAAGAAGGAAGATGAAACCATCCTATAAGAGTGAAGCACATTGGATCCAGAATCACATCATCATTTGACACCCTTTATAGGTAAAAAGCTCTGAAATTGATGAAGCTATGCTTAGATCTTGTTTAACCACGAGTTTGTTTTCATTTAGGTCCCATAAGCTTCATATTATGAGTATGGGTTACTCTAATTCACATAATTTTTCCTTTCACACGTTTTGGAGTGTTTAGACGCATACAAATGTAATCTTGGACCTTAGTTTCCTTCCATGCATGAGCTAGGAAGTCTTAAAGAGTTAAGAAGTTAGGGTTTTTGGTATTGAGCACTTAATAGAAGGAAATGATGGGTGAAACATACGATGGGCGTACACTATGGGACGTGGGGTGTACGAGGTCAACACCCCGTTTTTGGTCAAGTCATGAGTACGCCAAAAGTACAAGCTGAGTACACTGGACGTACTTAGCTGAGTTGACTCGGTTGACTTTTTGAATTTTTGACTTTGACCAGGATTTGACCAAGTATGACGTAAGGGTATTTTGAGTTGTAGTTGAGATTTGTCACTATGTGATGTATAGGTGACTGGTAGAGCTGTTAATCGGAGCAGTGACCTATTCAACTATCTGTTCAGATTAAGAGGTGAGTTTTTCCTCACTGTACTTATGGGTCGAAGGCACCAATGTCGACCCACCAGATTATGTATCCTGGTATGTAGGATGTTGATATGTTTTAGTGAATAGTTATATATGTGTCCTGGTATATAGGATGTTGCTATGCTGTAGTGATCTATAGATCTGCATGTTTGTCTAATGACTGGTTATATGATTATCTATTCATGGATATCTATTATTTTTTATGCATATATTGGCATGGTGTAGTGGGGTTGAGACATTACTGCTTTTTGTTGTCAGTCAACAGACCAGGGCATTCCAACCGAAAGGTTGTGAACCAGTGCATTCCAACCGGAAGGTTGTGGGCCAGGGGTAATCCAACCAGGAGGTTGTGGACCCAGTATATATGTGGTTATATGTTTGTGTAGTGGTAACTTGGGGGGAACTCACTAAGGTTTTGCTTACAGTTTTAGTTAATTGTTCAGGTACTTTAGATGATCGTGGTAAGGCGAAGGCATGATCATGCACATCCTTCGAATTTTATGTTATTGGATTTTGGGATACTCTGATTTATGAATTATACTTTTGAAACAATGTTTTTGTAAACAATTATTGTCTTGGGGTTGTTTTGGAAAAATGAAAATTTTACTCCGATTTTAGGGATGTTACACTAAGAGTAGATGCTTAACAAGTGTATTAGTACACTTGTGAGAAAAATAATAAAAGATGTAAGTATATGCCCGTAATTATGAGAAGGTGGGACAAAAGATGAGAAATTGTGCTAAGTATGCAATGTGGCAGTATAAGTGTAGATAGAGTAGTAGACATCCCTTAACAACCATTTAGAGTAAAGAAATGAAGAAAGATTGGCCATGGCATTGATAATTCAAAGAAAAGGAAAGTAGATCGCTATTTTGTGTTAAGAGGTTATACTGGAGAATAACCTTAGAAATAGATCATTAAGTGATAGAATGCCCAAGAGAGTAAGAAAAGATTTTGAGGAAGAGATCTCTTTAACTGTTAGAACCTAAAATTTACAGAAAGTTGACTTTTCATAAAATATTGACCAAAAGGGCAAAATGGTCAATTATGAGAAAAAAGATTACATTATGAAGTTGAGACTTCATGAAAATGGAAAAAAAAGTTTAAGTCACTTAGAAGATGTTAGATATGTAAATTAAAGAGAAAGAATGCATGAGAAGATGAATTTTAGACAAAAGGGTAAAATGGTAAATTTTATGTTTGTGGGCCAAATTGTGACTTAATATATTAGGACCCATATTAAGTTAGTGAGAAACAACTTAACATAAATGTAGATTATCTTCCCACCTTCGCATGGATATAAAGAACATCGAAAATGGGTAAGTAATGAAGAAGTTATAAAGGTTAGTATTTGGGACAAAAAGTATTCCCAATGCTGGAATAGAATCACAAATGCACTTTGTTGATTCCCACTTACCACATTGTGGTATATAGCTCATCGCAACATGGTGTATGGGCACCATGATGCGGTGGCCAAAGAAGGATATTGTTAAGAAAGAGCACCATAATGTGGCAATTAAGTGACTACCTTTGACCTTAGGTAAAAAGGTCATCGCGATGCGATAAACAATCGACCGTAGTGTGATTTCGTATAGATTAAACTCCATGATCAGATTCATTCTCGCTAAAAACACTCCTTGTTCCTTAGAGGATGGAGCTCCGACCATTTGGAGGATGAAGGTGGGTAAAGTGGCGGTCCAAGGGGCTAGACAAAGGAATGAACATCAATATCTTTTGAGGTCATCATCCCCTTCATCCTTAACGTCTTAGGGCTTTAATGGGAATTTATCGAATGGAATTAAATATGAATGATTACACTTAATAAGGTTGTTATTTGATGTAATTAGTAGTTTTTAGAAGCTTTGAACAAGATTTAGGTGTGATTTCAACGGTGAAATCTATATGTATAAAATTAGGGTTTGAAACCCTAAACCAGTGATTATGTACAATTATGTGTTAAATGTCAAATTATGATTAATTAAGTAGTATGAGATGCTTAATTCATTGATTGGATTGAATTTATAAGTAGATAATGAAATGTTATAATTATGATAAATTAAGTGGCCATTTTGATATTAGGAAGTGGATAAGCTCTTAATAGGCTAAGACAAGTTTTAAGGAACTTAAAAGGTTGTATGATTAGGCCTTAAGCAAGAGGATGAGCCAATATACATCAACTGAAGCATGGAGCCAAGAAGGGTAGTTAGTCCAAACTAACTAATATGGTGAGTTATTACTCTCACTCTCACTCATTATATATATATATATATATATATATATATATATATATATATATGTTTGTGTGCGTGAATGTTGAATGTTGGGGGCACTAAGTGAATGTCCCCAAGAAATGAGATGATAATGGATTAAGAATATACGTGTAAGAACATGTATTAGAGAATGAGCATATATTAAGAGAATGCACGAGGTATACATTAGAAACATGTAGCAGAGTATGTATGTATACCTACAATATGTAAGATTAGATGAGAATGGTATTTGCTAAATATATAAGAGATAGAAGAAAGAGTTAGAAGATGATTATTTAGAGAATAATCATAAGAGTATGTATGTATGCCTAGACATTATTGGTATTGTTTAGAATATCAATATGTTATTAGACATAGATAGAGATTAAGTACCTAATGCGTTAAGTACTAGAAGAGAAATATTAGATAATCTCTTGATGAGATAAAGAGATAGATTGTCCTTGGGACAGGTGTTATGTGATCAGTCACAAAACAAAGATATAGATGTAGAGATAGAGATAGAGGTTCCTTAGGGGGACAAGAGATAGATGTTCCTTCGGGGACAAGAGTATGGTTCCTATGGGGACAAGAGATACAGATTCCTTTGGGAATAAGAGTATGGTTCATATAGGGAAATGAGTATGATTCCTCCGAGAATAAGGTTATGTCCATACATGGAAAGAGATGATGATTCCTTTACGGGAATGCACATTAATGGTTCCTACGGGAATCCAAATTTTATATGAATAGAAAAGATAGAGAAAGGTTCTTTGAAAGGAACATGATAAGATAATTCGTTGAAAGAATTTAGAGATAACCTGTGAGGGATTAAGAGTAAGGAATTGGTGATGGATTCAAGAGAAGAAATATTAAAAATCTACGAGGTATCATGAGAGACAGAGAGAGAGAGAGAGAGAGAGAGAGAGAGAGCGGAGGGTAAGACCAGACGAGTGTACCCAGTAATGATAGTGAGATGTTGATCCCTAAGAGTGTGGTAAGGGATGGGACTGTTAGGTATATATGACAAAAGTATGTTGAGGCATTAGAGATAAGATAGAGAATAAAATAAGTACAGTAGTGATAGAGAACAAAAGAGGAAAAGTAGAGAAGAAATACAGTGGAGAAGAGATAGAAGAGAGAACAGAGTTAGAGACAGAGATAGAGTATGAGCAGAGCTTGAGAAGAGGCTCAGAGAAGAGTATGAGAAACATAGTAGAGGACAGAGAAGGATAAATGAGATGAAAAATAATAGAAGGAAAGATTGGAGAAGAAAGATATATAAGATAGATGAAAGAAGAAAGAATATCAATGTATACTATTAGAAAAAGACTTAGATGGTAGAGTATGAGAAAGAGAGTCAAGAAGAAAGACAAGAAAAGATAGAAGAATAACTCACCAGACACAATGAGTCTAATAGTGGAGATATTTTATGCTTTGCATGTTCAGGTAGCAGCATACATGGTATCAGAAGAGAAAAAAGGACATAAGGACAAGACTTAGATAATAGGATTGTATTTATGTATTTCCTTGTTATTCCAATTTGTATATAAGATTTTATTGTAAACCCATGATTTTTCCTAGGAAGTTATGTGTTTTAATTTTAGTAGAATTCTTCAACTGTAAGAAATACTCTGATATTTCCCTTACATTGGATGTTAGAAAATCTAGGTCGTTACACATATACTCTTTCCTTGGATGGGTAAGTGCCCCACTTGGAAGTCAATGAACCTCTGTCGTTGTCGCTTGATATGAAACTAAATAGACTTGTTTCTTCATGAAAGCATTAGTGTGCCACAAGGCGAATAACTAGGCCGAATAAACTACTTACCAAGTGTAAAGCCAAGTTTTTCACACCAGGTACAACCCAAAATAAATTTCACATTAATAAAATTTCAAACGTTTCGGTGTACACAAGCAGTCTGGGGCACAAGATGATATCACTAGGGATCGTACTCGTAGCAAGTACATGATCCAAGTCAGGTGCTACGACAATAAACCTGCAAAATAGTCACGAGAACACAATAAGCTATACGGCTTAGTGAATAACATCTACAATAACATTTAGCATTAACTAGGACATAATAATCAATTTCTCATTAATAATTAATTTCTCAATGATATCAAACATTTTATTGAATATATATCAAAATCAACTAGTTATTATCCTGTGATTTTCTTTCCGAATCTTACTATCAATATTTTTCAATAATCTTGATTGTCTTAAGCTTTGTAAGGAAAATCCACTAATTTACCTCCAGTCATAGTTGCCCTAAGCTACGTAGGGTCAACTGGTATTTCTTTCCTTCTAATATGATCCACACTTTTATTTGCCTAACAATTGCACTCATTTTTGTCCACTTAAACATATTATTGTCGGTACGAGGTGCCAAAGATTTATATTTGAATGAAAAATGCTCCATCACCAATCCTTGCTGTTTTTTTTGGTGGATCTTATACGATTTTTTGATTCAATTATTTGCATTCAAGAAGTGGTTTGATAAAAACAAACTTCCGAGACCCATCGAACTATTTCCTTGGATTTATTGTACCATTAACTAGAAAGCAGAACAAATATTACCAAACTAGTCAAAAGTAGCAAGAGCTTGATCTTCCTCTTAACCATCAAGATACATCTTTTTGTACTACATCTTGTGGATTGAGTTCGAAAAGTCACCAAAGTAGTAGACTAAGGGTGTGAATAATTCCCTAATCTCTTGTAATCGACAAACCCATGCATAATGTAAAATCAACAATTCGTTGTTTCTATTTCAAATTCATAGCAAGATTAATAAATCTTGTCATGACCTGCGATTAAAAAGGTAAATAGGTGTCGTAATAAATGTAGTCGTGGCGCGATTATTGGCTGAAAAGCATTCTTTCACTTTTTCGATTAGATTTCTTTAGTTATGACCCCTCACTTGAATTACCTTGATTCCATCACATCACAATATCATAATACCTTTCCGACAACAAACATATTATCAACGAAAAACAAAAATAAAAAAATATTACACGACAAACGATAACTTCCTTTTCAGAAATGTTCGATTGATCGATAATTAGATGCAACCTTATTAGTTGAAATCTATTCCCTAGGAACAACACCATAAACTTGATGTGTAATTGATATTCTATAAAATATATTTGAAATTGTTCCATTGGATAATGGTGCCAAAAACTTTGATGACATAAAACACATATACTTGAAAATACAAATCTAGTTTTACATTTATAATCCCTAACAAGCCAAATTGACTATCTACACCAGGAAGTGTACCTGATCAATGACAGTATAACTTAGGTAAGTAAGGTTGTTGAACAAATGGGGAACATAAGTGTACTAACATGTTAGTATCTTCTTATTAATAAATCTCAAAGAAAGCAATTAAAGGGGAATAATTATCACTAAAATAAATAGCAAAAAATAAGGAAATAATAAACATGGCAACCATGGCTAACTGGGCAGATAACATAATATGAAGGTACTCATACTTGTATTCAATCCATCCTATTTTAATTAATCAATGTCCTTTAAATGATATTGGTATGTTATCCACCGATTCCTAAATTAATTAACTCCTTGCTAATTTCATTAATCCTCTGATTCTATGTTATCTACCAGCAAGGATAGCTTTCCTAGACTCACTATATTCGTTCATATTATGTAATGACTTAATATGTATGATTAGTCCAAGGGTTAGTGTCAACCTCTCAAATTGTCCAAGTTATTGGATAAAAGAAATATTAATATCAACTTACTATGCTTAACCTAGGGTATCTCTCCACTAGTCACCACGACCTACAGTCTTCTTGACTCAGTTTTCAGCTTGGAAAAATTAACAAAAATGTAATTCAAGATACATAATCTAAACCTAATCATAATCATGCACTCAGTTACATATACATAACAAAATCAATATCAATACTTATGGATCTTTAATTGAGCATAAATAAATTAAATAACTCTTAATACCAAATATCTATCCAACAAACAAACTAGGGTTTCATAAATAAAAAATATTCATAAAGGGTTTAATCCCAAATCTGGATAAGAAAATATAGGAGATCAAAAAGTTGACTAATTATAGACAAAAAGGTAAACAGGCTGGTAACCTAAATATTTCTTCTCTTGATCTTTAGATTTTTTGCATCTATATGCCTTATAGACTCTCCAAATTGCCACCTTGGATGTTTTCTACTCCTCTAAGGTTTCTGGAAATTGCCCCACTAATGTCTTATCTATGTTGGACGAATTTGGGGTGCTATATAGTTTTCTATGACCGACGTATTTCACAGCGAAACAAACATTTCTAGGTGAGATTTAAATATGGAATATATCTTTAGAATCTTCAACTTTATTACACCAACTTCAAACCCTATTCTGATACAAGCCGAATTAGCGAAAAGTCCCTCACACGTGATTTATAGGACATTTTTCCTGGTACCCAGAACGTCTTTAACATCATTCATTGGACTTACGAATCAGAAGATATGGACCAAACACTGCAGAGGGGTCCATTAGCGAATTTATAATTCAGCAAGCCTTTTCCTATTTTGCTCGAACTCATCATTTTAGCTCCATATTAGCCCATTTTCGTTCCTTTCATCATCATGGAAATATTTACCTATAAATATATAAATATAAAGCAATTAAGTACCTTTGTCCTATTTTAAATATAAAAACACCCATAAAATGTTTGTAAAAACATGTATAAATTAGCACATATCAGTACACAACTCCTTCCTTTCCGGCAAAATGGGTTGGTAAGATAAACCAACCTCAGCGCAATACACTGAATGAAACTAATACAAATTTATGCATATCGCTCAGGTGGCACCCCCAACAGATCATCAGAAAACATATCTGCAAACTCTCGGACAAACGGTCCATACTCATCTTTCTTCTCTTCCTCCTCAAGTTAGAGAATCTTGGCCTCTAACCAAAAACACAATCCTCAAGGAACTTTCTAATACTTATTCTAGAATGGATGGTGGTCTTGGTACAACTTTTAATGTATCTTCTAGACTGGCTCTTTTAAAAGATATTGTTAAAATCACCCAGTCTAAGATTGTAGATTTAGGTCAAAAGCTAAAGTGAGATAAACTATTGAAGGAGATGTGAACTCTAAATATTTTCATGGTGTTCTTAATAAGAAAAGGAGGCATTTGGCGATTTGGGGTATCCTTTGAGACGAATCTTGGGCTGATTCTCCAAATCATGTCAAGACAGTTTTTTGAGCATTTTTGTGATCAAATTGCAAAACCTTTTCCATTTAGATCTTTGGTTACTCATAATTTTCCTCAACAACTTACTTCCGAGCAGGTTACGGTTTTGGAGTGTGACGTCTCTACTAAAGAAATAAAGTATGTGGTTTGGAAATATGGAGCTGATAACTCTTCAGGTAGAAATGGTTTCTCCTTTGATT